>NW_024425563.1:89566269-89974067 GCF_017311325.1 Ursus maritimus | reverse complement strand
GCATAGGGAAGCTCTGAGAAGGAGGGATCCTGGACAGAGGGACGGTGGCCAGTTTGCCAGACAGAGAAGGTGTGAAAGGCACTGCAGGCCAGGACACTGTCGGCCGGGCTTGGCAGGGAGTGACAAGGGGAGACCAGAGGGCAAGATGCCCGGTTGTGTGGCTGGAAGGTCAAAGGGCTGTTTTCCGTTGGAGTTGCCGATACAGGTTGCATTCATCTAGGAAAACTCCTATGCTCTTTCAGATACCCTGTGGGCGGAAATGCGTCATTTATGCCTCATCGTGCGTGCCGTTCCCAAAAAGATCGGGAACCACTATTACAGGCAGGCAGGGGCTTGGGAAGGACAGTTGACTTTCAAAAACAGGTAAGGGAGTACATTTCGTATTTATTTGAAAAACAAATGAATGGATTTGGATAATCAGATGGCATTTTGGGGAGCCAATTTAAATGAACTGCCTTCCTTTGGTTTCCTATTAACGCCACGATTACTTTTTGAAGAGACATTGCATGCTTTCATAGACAGCAAGGCTCCGAGTACTATAGCCATGGCCTTTAATTTTTGAAAAATTTCAATGCTTTGATTTTACAAATTGCAACATTTTTCCTTCCAAATGTCTCTACCCTCCTAATGATGCTACAAACTCTCGCTAACTTTTGTTGAAATTTAGTCAAAGGGAGAATAAATATACACAAAATTGATGTCTGTGCTGCTTATGGAGAAGTCATTAATTCACGGTCACAGGGTTGTAAGGGCAAACCAGGGGGTCCGGGGCCCTCTTACTTTGGTGGGGAGTTCCCCATAACCCACGGTAGCTGCAGCGTCCCATGGAGGGAACAAAAGGTTACTTTCAAACTCCACCAAATGTTTTTGTATTAAGTAGCTTTTTTTTTTCCTGCACAGAAAGATACTTTTATCTTTCTCTGTTTCTTCTTTTTTAAATCTAGTCTTTTTCTGACTTTTATTCTCTTGCTTTGCTCACCAAGAATCCCTGATGTGATCGTGTGAAGGCTATATCCAGGGCCATCCAGTCTTGGTATATATTTTAAAAATATATTGCTTGCGTTCCAGATGATAACTTTGCAGGTTCTCAATCTTTTATCATTGGAATAAATCATCATCAAGAGTTGTTGAAGTTCCACTCCTAGATTTTCTTCAGGTTCTTTTAATTAATGGTAGGTGGATGTAAAAATGAAATTAAAGATGTAATGATTTTATTAAATTAAAACAGATCACCCCAGGTCGTCTGGTCCGAGGGCTCTATACTTCACTCCATGAAAGTGAACTCCCTTTCGAGTGTGAGTTAGGGAACTTTCTGCTCCTGTAATTTATGATGTATTTTACTGTTGGAACTATGCTCTTGTGAGATCAGGCATTTGTCATAAATCACATGAAAAAATAAATTGAGAAACTTCTCTACTGTATGATAGAAATCCTTTATTTTTTAGTGGTTGTCTGTATTATATTTCTTCAATGTAAAGGGTAATATTTAAAGAAAAAAATTGAAGACGACTGTCCTTATACCACCAGCTCTGAGCTTTTTGCTTTTGGACTCTTGGGCATTTTATGATCTGTTATCCTCAGGATCCCAGCTTTTATATCCAGGGCTCAGACTCGCACATCTCCTGTCAATTCACCCAACTTGTTAACTTTACTGTATGCTCCAAGGTGTTTCAAGGTGTTTCAGAGCTGATGCCAAGAAAGAGCAATCGTCGTTCGTTTCTTTCCACCGTTTCCTGATCTTTCTGATTGGTTCCTTCGATCTTTCTGGGTCTAGAACAGACCACGGGCACATGCCTGGAACAAGAAGGACAGGCCCGGGGGTGCCTGCTGTGACTTGGAAATTCGGGAAGGTTCGCATGCCACTCGTCTCCAGCTGTGCTCACGTGTTCTCTCAGCATGCACGTACACGAAAGGGGCTTGGTGCACACCCTGTCTAGGACAGTCCTGCCCTCTGGGATGTGGCTCATAACTGACACGAAGTGGATTGGCAAGGCACACCCCCAAGGGGCTGGCTGTTTCTTACCAGTCGCTTGGTCTCCAATTCTCCAGTGAAGAAGAAGGTCGTGGCGGTTAGACCAGCAGAGGGCCAGGTATTCCCGCAGTGATAATGAAGTTTGCTCCAGGGACCAACAGGTGTGGTGTGAGAATGTTCCTGAGATGTGTCTGTGCTCGTGAGACGGGCTGTGGAAATGGATTGTTGATGTCTACTTTGGGCGAAGAGTGGAGGAATGGCACCATATCTGCCTCTTTTTTCCCATTGCTTGGTTAGTTCCTTCTCCTGGATTAAAACCGTCCTGCCTCAAACCTAGAGCTGTGATTTTATGTAACTGGAATCGTCTCTCACCTACACGCCCTCCTCTGAAATCCAAGGTGAGACTGAGAGCTACTTTGTATTAAATGTTGATGATTTCTAATTAATTCATCACCTTTGTGGCAATTTACGACTTGGCTTTGCTGACGGAAATAGTTTTTAGCGGAGTGTCTGAAAAGAGGCTGATCTCATTTTTCCCCCTAGAGATAATTTTCGCATAAGTTTGAACAGATAGAAATAGGTCTTAAAAAGCCAATAAAAGATAGAGGCTCTTGCCTTGTGTAGGGAGCCGTTTAGAAGATAGCGAGTCCAATGGCATCTTGTAAATAGTAAAAGAAATAGGCTAGCTGAGAGATAGGGGTGGGGAGAGGGGAAGGAAGTCCTTAGTGATCTATTTGGCTGGGACTGTGCCACTGCCTATGGTTAAGCTGAGGAAGAAGAGGGGGCCGGGAACCTTGGCTTAGGCTTAGAATGGAGGGAGACCCAAAGGGCATAGACCAGAGTCTCCATCTCTGGGAAGTGTGTTCAGACCTGACTTGGTCTTTCCTAGTGTTCGCCCCTCAATGGTGGAGGTATCGTTGCTGGACCCACTCATAGATCCCCTCGCTACTCCCTCATGGCACTTACTGTAGATCTTAGGTACACCCTTGTGCAAATTTTTGATGAATGTCCATCTTCCTGGCTAGACCGTGAACTCCATGAAGGAAGGGCTCATGGTGTCTGTCATGTCTACCAGCCTAGCTTCCAGGTACAGTGCCTGACAAATAGCAGGAGGTCAATAAATATATATATTAAACAGATTTTTAAAAATATTTATTGGACAAGCAACCGGATTTTCCAAGCATAGCCTTCGAGTGCCACCAAGAATGGGCTGTAGGCATGGTTGGATCCGAAGCCAAATGGCTGAGATCTCTGGGAAGATACTTCTACTTTGCTGCAG
The DNA here is from genome assembly GCF_017311325.1 of Ursus maritimus. Classification (NCBI taxonomy): domain Eukaryota; kingdom Metazoa; phylum Chordata; class Mammalia; order Carnivora; family Ursidae; genus Ursus; species Ursus maritimus. The sequence goes on along the minus strand of NW_024425563.1, from coordinate 89,970,816 downwards.
ATGAATGATGAAAAATTTCGCAGCGCTTTCTTCTTCCTTTTTCCTTTGTATTTTATTTCCCTGCTACATGCTTTACATCATGCAGTTTTCCATCAACTCAAAAGGCCATCTACTCAGTCACGCACTGGCCGTTCGTATTCGTCTTCCCCTCCCACCGCCTTTCCTGTCAGTGCCCCCTCCAGCTGCAAATCTGGGTCTTAGCCTGGCCCAGCTTTTGCTTCTTAACTCACCCAGCTGCTGGTTTCAAAACGTTTCAAACAGAGCAGATCCAGACTTGAAAGCATTACGACAAAGAAAGAGAAGAATTGATGTTTCTCCATTGCTTTCCCCCATTTCATCTCGGCAGCATTTGACCCTGGTCCACTTCCTACTTTCAAAAAACTCTTGGATGCTAGATCATTACCGTCTGGATTCCTCTCCTCCTTAACCAGCCACTTCTTCCATCTCTCCCTTCCTCTTCCATTCCTTAAAAGCTGAAGTTTCCCCAAGTGACTCCTTCATCTTCCTTCCTTCTCTCGCTCCTCCTGATTTCTCTGGATGTTGGATTTGTTTTCAGCTACAGCCTCGGCACTCATTGACTCTCAGATCCTGTCCTGAGCACCGCTACGATTCCAGACCCTTCGTTCCAGCTATCCAGCGCGTGCTTTCATAAATTCCTCTTTGTGTTTTGCCACCGTCTCCGAAATGGTTTGTTTACAATAGATGTTTCACCACTTCAGCTCAGCCTCCATCTGCTCCCCGAGTTAGAGCTGTTTTCTTGAGAAATAAAGCTGAGCATGTCATTCTTCCCTTTAAATACCTCTTACCGATTCCCAGGGCTGCAGAGTAGACGGTCATCACCATCCTCACGACTGCGTACGTGCCCACTGTGTGCCAGGCACTAGCCACTTCATATAGGTTGGCTCACTGAATCCTCACAAGCACACTGGGAGCTAGGTACCGGTTATGCCCATTTTACAGATGAGGAGCCTGGGGCCCAGAGACGATGCATAATGTGTTCAAGATCACACAGAGACAAAGTCCGTCATTTCCAGCTTGATTATGGAGCCCTTTCCATGACTGTCCTCAGCCTCCCCCTGTGCTCCAATCACATGAACCTTTCTTCTGTATCGAGACACTCCAGCCTCCTTCCTACTCCCCTGCCTTTGCGCCTGCTGTTCCCGTGCCTGGCATGCTGTGATCCCATCATCACTCCATCTTCATCCGTCAAGACTCAGTCCCCAAACATCTTCTCTGTGAGAACTCAAAACTCTTCAGACAAAGTTGGTCACTCCCACCTCTGTGATATTAAACATTGTACACACCTGTCCTGTTACGGGACATTCCCTGCTCTATTGCACAGTGGAGCTTTTGTTTTTCATTTACGGCTAAGGCATAAGTAGTTTTGGTTTCTTCTTGACCCCTTTTTAAATTGTCTGAAGGTTAAGTATCATCAGTGTCAAAGTAAGGATGAATCCCTATTGAACTTTAGGCCACTATTTGTTTATAACTTAATATGTTAATATTTTTAGATTAGAGAGCTAGCTCTTACCCAGATTCTCTAAGAACGAGAAATGAGCTACTTGCCTTTTAAAATTATTGATGTGTTAATATTCAGGATGGAATATTTTGTGATTTAAAAAATTACTCTTTATGGACTGAGACCAAACAGAAGATGAGCGGTAAGGAGGGGGGTCCAGGTAGCCATGGCTGCCTGGACGTGGGGCCGTTACCTGCTGGCCGGGCTTGATGGGTGAGAGCGTGATGCCCTGGGTGTTGATTACTGGCAGGATCTGGTTCCCGATGACCGTGGCAATGATCTGGCCCTGGGCGTTGGTCAGGAGCTGGGGGGTGATGGGCTGCACTTGGAGGCCCTGAGTGCCGCTCGCTGCTTGGCTCGATGGCCCCGGATTCGGCATCAGAGGGATGGTCCCAATAATCTGCAAGAGACGGGCCCAAAGGTGAGGTGCTGGGCTCTGCTCTGGGTCTGCACACACAACCAAAGACCCCTCATGCCCTGCTCTGTGCAGGAGGCTCCCGAGAGCCGATCGAGAGACTGTAACCAGATCTGGAGATGCGGGTGCGGAAGACAGTGGCAGGGCATGGGCACCTGCAGGAGAGATAAGCACACATGAACGGGGTGCATGGAAAGGCAGGGGAAAGCATCTTACTTGAAAGTAAAATCAAGCTTTGGTGAGGGCGCAAACCTGGGATTTCTGCTGGGGCAGCACAGACATCTGCTTTGTTGTCTCAGAACCAGCTAGAAGATAGACCTCTCATGGCACCCAAGACCCTAGTCTAGCAGGGGAGCCACGTCCCTTCCCCAGAGAAGCACCTCAGACCCAGGGTGCTCCCTCACATCCTTTCCCCTGCCTCTTTCTCCTCTGCCCCCTCATCCCTGCATCCTTTCACCTCTCATCCTACTCCTCTCTCACGGTCCCTGGCACCCCAGCAGGAGTGGGCCTCAGCGCTCTGGTGTTCAGGTGGTCGAGAACCCAGGTCCTGACATCAGGGAGACAAGATTCCATCCCGAGCTCTGCCACCTTCTAGCTCAGTCAAAGAGCCTCAGCTTTCTGAAGGCTTGAGAGAAGTGGGATCATAAACAAATGTTTGAAACTCTTAACATAGAGTTGGAGTGACAACTAAAGATGGAAATTTTGAAAATGTGCATTTTAGACAATGTGTTTGAAACTGGGTCTTAAGGGTTAGAAGTTCAGGGCTTCTGTGGCAGGTGGCAGAGAAGGTTTGTGTCTGCATCTAGCAGCTTCTGGCTTCAGTGAAGGCATCGTGCAGAGTGTTGCAAGGAGGGACCTGGCTGGACCCAGTCACGGTGCTAAGGAGGGAGGGAGCATGGGCAGGACAGCAAACGGTTAGGGTGTCTCTGAGAGCCGGAAACAGATCACATTCGTATGTTGCCAGGGGCGAATTTAATCAGTACAAAACAAAAATATAATCTATGTTTCCCAAAGTTATAGACTCTTCTGGGGGAGTCATGGAGCTGGCGGTTTCCCCCCTCCACACAGCACGGGGTGGTTCAGCAGCTCTGCCCTTTGAGTTACCTTCCAGCGTCCCCTCCCAGATGTGCACTGTGGTCACGTGGCCTGGGTGCCACCAAGACATAGTCATAATACTGTCTCCGGAAGTGCTTCCATGTCTATGGTTTCATTTCCTTCCACGTTCCTATGTCCACTAGGAAGTGGGCACTAGTCCCGCCCCCTTTAACTGAATAAGACAGTGAAGCTCAGCTGTCACTTGATGGAAGCATTAGTAAGTGACAGAGCTGGAGTCCAGGTCCAGCTGAGCCCCAGTTGGTGGTGGCTCTTCCATCATGTCATCTGGTTCCCACCACGTGGAGGACACTGGAGGGGACCCTCTCTCAGACCCACTCACTCTGCATCCCGTTGGCAATTTCCCTCCAGACAATACGCTGCTTGCGGTCTGAGTTTATAAATGATTCTGTTTTCAGCACTCCAGAGAGGGCTCTGAACATAGGTTCTCAACACACGTCTTTTGAATGAATGGTTTCCAGACTCTGCTATCACTGGGATTCCAGAAGCAGCAAGAACTGCGGGAGTACCCCAACAGCACACCATTCGGGGAGGAGGATGGTGATGGAGAGAGCGCCCCCTCCGCACTTGACCTTGCTTCCACCTCCAAAGCCCCCGGGGGATGGTGCTAATGGAGGAGCTCTGTGCATGCCAAGTATCGGGCCGTTGTCAGTGGAAGCTGATAGAGTTCGCCTAATGACTTCGAGAGGGGTCAGCAGGCCCCCGGGGAGTCCGTAGCCCTGCGGTGTCCCTGAGCAAGCCTGTGGGGTCGTGGCATCGGCAGTGAACCCGTCCCAGCAGTACCAGCAAGGTCAGGAGGAGTCCCCATCAACAGGTGAGAGCACATAAGGACTGTGTTGATGAGTGGCCTTGTGTGACGCAGCTCAGGCTTCAGACACTGCTCCTCTGACCCCACAGGCAGCGTGGAGAGATCTGGGGAGCAGGCTCCTCGTCCCGCACCTACACGGACCTGTCCGCTCTGGCCTCCCCGTGTCTTAGGCCTGAGAAGCCCCGCTCCATTGGATTGGCCTGAGTCTAAAGCCGAGAGCAGCTGCATTCATTTAGGCAGGGCTGTGGGTTCTATTTTAGGCAGGATGTCAGTGTGTGTAGGAGCCCGAGTGAGTAAGTAAGCCGGGAGAAGCCTTCCGAGTGAGGCTCGGTGCCTGACAGCCACGGAGCCCGCCGTGATGCTGGAAGGCATTCTGCTCCGAGAAGATTGACACGAGTCTCTGCTTGCCTCGTGGTAATGAGATGCTTCGCCTGCTCTCCCAGTGGAAAGAAGACAGGCAAATGCAAACGCCTCGCCAGCCTTTCCTGTGGGTGCATCCTCACCCCAAACGCTGTGTTTGACGTTACTCAAACATGGTGCCACTTACGTCTCCTCCCCACCGGCTCCTCTCTTCTTTTGGGGGCCGCAGCATCACTTGCGGAGGGTGGGACAGCACAGGTGTGGGAACCAGAGGGATATGGAACTGCATGGCTGGAGGGACCCTTTAATAAGGAGGGTTTGCCTGCCAGGTGGGGGGTGGGTTGGACAGTTCCAAGGTCTGGAAGCCTTCTGTGAAGCTGTCTGTTTCTCATCTTTGTTCCGCTTGCAGGAGAGTTGAGATGACCATCTGGGCACGTGAAGAACTTGGCAGGGCACGATGGGGGTTTCCCAACACCCCCCAGCGAAAACCAGCACGCCGGTTTTCATTTGCTCCCATTCATCAACTGTAGAGATGATCACACACTGTGTTGTCTACAAATTCCCAGGTGTGCCTATTTTGCTAAGGTTGGGCCCGACTCCTCTAGCCCTTCCACAGACCTCACCAAAACACTTCCTCGGATCCTGACGCCAGAGAGATCTCAACAAGGAAGCCAGAGACGCCGAGGCAGCCATGGTGTGAGGCTCCTGGCACTTGCCTAAGTTGGCAGTTTTACTTGCGGAAATTGTATTTGAAATTAGAGGCCTTTTGATGTTCAAGGGAAGTACTTACATCTATACATGTTCCAAGGAGATCAGGAAATTAAAACCAACGTTTGATGTTAGGAGAGCTCTGACTTGAAGGCAAAGAGAGACAAGATGCTTCTGAGACATCTGTAGCCCTAAGACCAGCCTTTGGAGTTTGAGTTTTCGGCTCCCGGAGCTCAGGATTTGCTGCTAGGAGAGTCCTGATGGAAAGACGTGCTGCTGAGCGCACGAGGCCAGCCAGTAGGCTGTGACCCCTGGTCAAGGCATTAACAACACAAGAGAACTGACTTCGGCGGAGCAGCCTAGTACCTTCAGACTCTTCTCTGCATGGAGTGTGGCATCCCGTGCCCAGGAGAAGACCAAGAAGATGCAACTGGGGGCGGAGGAGGGGGCAACAAGGCAGACACATTGCATGCAAAGATTCTATCAATTCAACAGAGAAACGATACGTACCAAACAAGCGGCAAGGACTGCCGGATAAGAATCTCTGTATCCCTGGGGTGGGTGCTGCAAGGCATATTGGTAATGAATGAGCAGTATCAGAGGAAGAACGATGAGGGTGGTTAGGAAGACTTGACCGAAGAAATGGGGGCAGAGCAGAGCCTTGAGGGTTGGGTGGGATTCGGCAGGGCAGAAACCATTCCAAACAAGAGACTAGCGGGGCATGAGAAACACAGGGGATGCAAGCGAGCGGGTCGAGACAGAGAATCAGGGACAGGTCAGCATGGAAGGTGTCAAATCCCACCCAGGCAAGGGGGTTCAAGGATGGTTTTGAGGGCTGGGGAGGAGCGCTGAAATGGAGTTATTTCCGGGGTGAAGACAAAGGTGTGGATAGAAGAGACTGAAGTAGTGAGAGACTCCAGACAGGAGCTTGGTCGCCAAGGGTGAAGCAAAATGCCTCCATGAGTCCTTGACCGAGGGGATGCTGGATTCACTGACTGCCACTTCAATTCAAAACACACAGCCTGCTTTATGCCTAGGTTGCAACATTAGAAATTTTTGGGTGAAGTTATTGCCCCATCAATCCCGCAGTAAATAGCTCAGGCATCGTTTGCATTGATCCCCGATGTCTTTGCCCTGGCTCTCACCGTAATGACTCGTCTTCTGATGAATGCTTTAACCAGGCTGAGGCCCTTACTGATATTGTAATGATAACTTGTGACCTGAAAGAGTTCTGGCCTCTCCGACAGGGCACTTCCTTGGTTGTTGCTGCTCATGTCCACCTGTCTTTTTCCTTAGAGGAGTACAAGCATCAATCGCACCCGAAAGAAAAGTCCATGTGGCAAGAGCAACTGAAAATAACAGTTAAAACGACTCCTAGAATGCGTAAGCACCTGTATCCCTGTTTCTGTAAAAGTTTGGGTGGCTTACACATAAAAGTGACTGTCGTTCATCCAGCAGCAATTAGGACTTTAGCCATCATGAAGTTTATCTTGGGACTGTAGCAAATCTCAGCACTTCAGGGTCACCAGATTGTTGTTACGGGGCCCTTACGGACTTTGTGCTAGTTGAGGTGTGCAGTAGGGACGAATTAGGACCGATGGAGGATAACGTGCACTGAATTTATTCACTGCCCACATGTGGTGTCCTCAGCAGCAGCTGACGCTGGCATCACAGAAGCCCCGGGCACCCAGACAGGTCATCTGATGGGTCACATGTCGTAATTGTCTATGACATGCTGTTAAACTCTGCCATGGAGGATGTGTTTGCAGATGTCAAATTGACAAGTAATTTTGTTGCACGTATCTTTATGAAAAGGAAATCCGTCAATGCTATAAATCGGTGACTTTCTCAGCATCTTCAATCCATCAGCAGAGACAATTCTTTGCCAAGTATTTGTGTAACCTCAGCACTTTCTGGTCAAGAGGCTTTAGTTAGCACTAACATCGAACAAAGAGCACGAGAGAGCCAGGGAGCTGGTGTGAGCGATCACCAGGACAGAAGTAGCCCATCACCTTCCCCTTCCTTTCTGGTCTGGCAATGGCCATTCTGTCTCTCTTTCTCCAAGGAAGGATTTTGTCTTTATGTAACACATTCAGTGTGATCTCCTTGTGCTCCAGTTGTAAGGTTGAACCCACTTAGAATTATTTTGATAGCTCCGGTTAGGATGTTGATTCCAGGAAAGGTAGGAGAACACAATTATTCCCCAAACAAAATTTATTTTTCCGAGATGCACTCGTGCCTTCTTACATTTAGCTATGTCCAAGATAGGGAAAAAGAGAGGAGTGGATGTTGAGAGGGCCTTTAGCTGAGAATCTGAACCAGAGAAGAGTAAAGGCATGAAGATAATCAGATGAAGGACCTCAAGAGAGGGAGACACCCAACCAGGGACCCTTGGGTTTAATCTTGGAGGCAACGCCAATCCGTTGGCCGTGGCTTCCCCGAACTCTGGAGGTCTCAGGGTTTGGGAAAAATACAGGACCACGAGTGATTATCACTGTCTGGCTTGGGTACAGGCAGCAAGAATGACAGTGGCTGAAGGTGGCATCACTGAAGCCCAGGGGATGAGGCAAATCATCTTAGACCAATTTGCAAGAAATGGACGATGTGTAGCCTTTAATGAGCAGCTGTGAAAAAGTATTTCTTAAGGTGTACATTTTGATGCTTGTGTGATGGGCATCGAGAGGTGCTTTCCCCCCTGGGAATATCTACCGACTCAACGTTTCCCGCTGTCAGTAAGAATTAGGGTCCCTGTTGGATGCTCCGCTGTTGGTTTTCAACTTTGGACACACTCACAGACACGAGTAAAGAATCAGAGGTGCCAAGATCTTTACAGGTCACTGGGGTCACATTAGGAGAAGGATAATTGACACGAAAGCCGGGTGTTGTAAAGACAGCAATAACATCAGTAAAACCTTCCTCTTCTCTAAAATCTTCTGAAGAGCCATTAAAGATCATTCTCCTTAACAGAATTTGGGATAGGTATATAGAGGAATAAAATTCTCCACTGACCAGGTTCAAGCCCAGGCTTTGCCACTAACCAGTGGGAGATTGTTGGCAAATTACTTCACTTCTTAGAACCTCAAGTTCATCTGTAAGATGGGAATAACGACGTCCACTTCAGAAGGATATCGTGAGGACAAAATAAGATAATGTACACAAAGCACCGAACACTGCTTCGCCAACCAAACTGGTGCTCAATAGATGTTTGTTCATAGCTTAATTTTGCTCACGAGCCTGTGTGGTAACTCCTGGCATTTGTACTAATTTGTAAAAGCTCCTTTGTATTTTTCTGAGTATTATGATTTACAATGAAAATAGTTTACCATGAAGAACAGAAAACAGTAGTTCACTGTGAAAAATAATTAAATCCTTCTTGTCTTATAATGGAATGCTATGCTGGAAGTTTCCGTTGAAGCACCAAGATTCGGTAGATGTTGCATTCCAAGGGAGGGACTAGATTATGATGCTGAAAACCAATTAGACAATTCCGGGATGCAGAGGGCAGACACAGAAGGATTTTTGAAATTCTGTGTGTCTTCCTCTCTCCCAGGGATGGGGCATGGGGAGTTTCTCCTTACCTCCAGGTTAACAAAAGTGGTTGAGTAACTATTGTCCCCTCAAATTTGGGGAACAGACACCTAAGGAATCTAAAGGTGAGAGGCTGTGGTTTTTGAGCTGAGGAGGGAAGAGAGCAAAAGAAGAGCAAAGAAGAGGAAGGAAGAGAAAGGAGAGTGATGAGAGAGAGAGACAGAGAGAGACAGAGGGCTATATTGCATTGGTCCTTGCAACCCTCCCACTGAGAGCAGGCAAAGATAGGTAAATGTTTCCCTGGACTCATTATCATGGGTCTGAGCCATTTATAATCCTGTCCCAGAGGACCCCCTGGGAAATGAGCACTGGGACAACATCACAGAGAGAGCCTTGAGGAGTGGACCTGGAGAAAACCGATCTCTGGGAGGGGAGTGGGCAGCTGGAAGGAAACACATTGCCCATAGCACTGTGCCCTTGGAAGGCCCCAGCTGGACCTCAGATGACCTCACGAGAGAGCTGCCTTGAGCCATCTGCTGGCCCAGAGGGTGGAGGCTATTTCTTAACTGTTCAACAGAGAACCATTTTTATGACCATCTGTCCTCTCCCCACTTCAGCTTGCCCTGTCAGGAACAGAGTTAGCAAGCTGAAGAAAGGAGAATCATTCCACCCGGGAAAGACTGGCCTTTCCCGTAGTAGCAGCAGGAAGGAGACCTGCCTGGGGACGCTGCTGGTGGCTGTGAAAAGTTTAAGTTAGGTTCCAAATGTTGATTATTGTCAGGGAATGGGGCATCTTCTTGGCACCTTATGGTCACTCTAGAACACTGTGTTTCCCTGAGTGCTTACGAGAAGTCATGGGGCAAGAGCCAGAGCCTTAATCCAAGGGGAAGGGACAACCCGTGGCCACTGAGCAGGTTGGCAGGGACAGTGAGAGGCTCTGAGGATTATACCCTGCTGGATATCACTTCTGTTCTCTTTCCCCATTTTAGGGGAAGGGGGTTGATAAAAGGTGTATCGGTAAGTATGAGCAGAAGCTACCATCTCTTTATGTTTTTCTTCAAATGTTAGCATTTCGGGCCCATAGTTCAGTGGTTTTGTATAAATTAAACATGACTTAATCGTGACTATTAGTGAGTATTTTCTGAGCCATTCCCATCTGTAATTTTGAAAACAGGTAAAGATAGGGACTGCCTTTACCTTAATCATTAAGGTCAATAATACTAAAAAAGGAGTATCTGTGGGTCATGAGACTTTGTTCACTAAGAGCACTTGCAAAGTAGAGGAGAAATGAAGGCAAGAAGGAGACTTGGAAGAGAAGAGAGAATTTGACGAGCTACTAGACAGGAGGATTTAAAACTATGAGCACAATATACACCTTTCCATAGACTATGAACTTGGTTTAGTTCTGAGAGCCGGTGGCTGCCATTTCTCACGCTGATCGTGGACATGTCAGCCAGTGAATTACTGAACTCCACAGCTGCAACTCAGGATGTACTCTATATTGTCTAATTGCATTTCAATTAAAAAAAAAAGAAAAAAAAGTCAGCCGACTTAAAAACGGATAGTACGACAATGCCTTCCTAGCTGAAATGCTACTGGAGCTCTTGAAAACCTGAAAGTTGCACCAGGGAAAGCCAGTGCCCACCAGAGGAGAAAACAGTGACAATACCCAAGGGAAGGGCAGAGGAGTCAGGAGGAATTCTGACCTGGTTATTTGGCAGTTATCTTAGCAAGACTGCTCTCACCAGCAACAGCACTATTTACAGAGTACAATAAAGATGTGCATACGGGTCTGCACTTCCCGTCTCATCTTTAATTAGATACATAGTTATTGAGCACAAGACTACCCCACACTCCCAAACGCACTCTCCAACACGGTCTTTTATTTGTTCAATTGTCGAAAAAGAAGAAGTCTAACGTATATGCGTTTGTTTTCCAATTCCAGATGATGAGGCAGGGGGAAAGGGATCCCGCTCGATCTTCATGATCGAAGACGGGATAAGTCATGTCAGTTCCAAAGGTGGTTGATAGGGATGATTTGCTTATAGAGCATGGCCTGAATCCTGGTTCTGCGGCCCATTAGCAGCAAACACGGTGGAAGAAACTCCACATCTCAGGGAACTGACAGGTCTCCCAGGTAGGAGTCAACTCAATTGATACAATGATCACTCTTACTGGACCTGAATCTTTCTTGAGTCCTTTGGCAAAATGAAGTTAGCAGCTGCGGCCACAGTCTGAACTGTTGACAGATCCTATTATAATAACACTACAACTGAATCTGGCACATTCGACACTCTGCATGCAGGTGTTTTTGGTGTTTTTAAGAAATTTTTTCTTTTTAAGATGCATCGTAATATCTGTTCATACATATTTTACTGTAAATGTGAGATTTTTCTATTCTCTCTTTTATGGGGGTTCCCACTCAAGCATTAGGAAACATTGACAGAATGAAAGTTTTGATCTAGAGTATAGTCTAAAGATTAAAGTAAATGTACACAAGGTGATCCGACGTCGAGATAGGAATTAAGTGGGGAGTCATTGTAATTGCCTGCCTGGCTTATTCGTGGAGTGGCTGGTGGGCAGGGATCAGTGTCCAGGACACAAATCCTTTTCTTGAACATAGTATAGTTGTCCACCATTAGCACAAGGGTTTTTTTTTTTTTTAAGATTTTTATGTATTTATTTGTCAGAAAGAGAGAGAGAGAGAGTGCGAGCACACGCAGGGGGAGCGGGAGGCAGAGGGAGAAGCAGGCTCCCCACTGAGCAGAGATTCCCGATGTGGGAATTAATCCCAGGACCCTGGGATCATGACCTGAGCCAAAGGCAGATGCTTAACTGACTGAGCCACCCGGGCGTCCCTCAACACAAGTTTTAAAATTGTATCTGAATTATAAATTTACTCTACTGAAAGCTGTATCAGTAAACTCTGGATTATTTAGGAGTTCTTTATTTCTCTATGGTGCTATTTTCCCTCTACCACTCTGCTTTTACTTAACTAGAAGAAGGGATGGGGAAGACAGAAGTGGGGAGAGTGAATTTTGCAAAATATTAGCTCAAGGTTCTATTGGGCCTGATATGGAATCCAAAGTTGACTAGCTTCATCTGGGACTGGACAGAAATACCCAGTGACACAGAAAGGGCTCTCCCAGCAGAGCTCAAATAAACAAGACTCAGCACTAGGTACAATTTTCTTTGGGTAAGGGAAGTGGAATTTGGAGAGATTCTTTTAGAAATAGACGGAGAAATTGTAATTTTGTTTCATGTCCATCTTTCCCTTGGAAATTCGTCGCTTATGGTTAGTGATTGGTTTGTTCGGTTGTTTATACAAATATTAATACTTACATATTAAAAGTATTTTTTTAAAGATTTTATTTATTTATTTGACAGAGAGAGACAGCCAGCGAGAGAGGGAACACAAGCAGGGGGAGTGGGAGAGGAAGAAGCAGGCTCCCAGCCAAGCAGGGAGCCCTATGCAGGGCTCGATCCCAGGACCCTGGGATCACACCCTGGGCCGAAGGCAGACGCTTAACGACTGTGCCACCCAGGCGCCCCTAAAAGTATTTTTATATGAAGAGATAATACAGACATATTAGCAACACTTTCATTGTCAGAAAGAGTGGTGGATTGAAGTAACTGTAGATGATTCTAGCAAAGGAACAAAAATCTCTTCAACCTTATCTGGAAAAGCCAGGTAACTGAACATCTCTGCTTTATTCTGAATGGCTTCAAAATTAAGAGTTGTTTTATTCATGCATTTGCTTCATGCACAAATTAATCCCTTGCACATTCACTCACTCACTCACTCACTCACTCACTCAGCAAATCCTTTCAGGGGCCTGCTGTGTGCCCAGCCCTGGGCCATACCACCTGCTCTCGTTCCTACTGTACAAGACCGGGAAATCACCCAGCCATCTAAATTCATGAAAATCCTTTCTTTTGTTTGAAAATCGATTGTAAAAAGAAGCTGGTTTTGATGCTTGCAGAAATCAGGTGGCAATCAGGTAACAATCAGGGGGGTAGGTAGAGGTAGATCCATTGGGACTTCTGGTCCCCAAGAACATAAATGGGAACGCTGGTTTCCCACTGGAGATGAGGAAGGACGGGCGGCTGGTGGGGGACGCCCTTCAGTTTGCGTTCCTCCTCAGCGACCACATTGCCATCGTAAGACCTCTGCCATCTTGATTCCACTACAAGGATCTACACGAGTTCATTTTGTGGTAAACAAGGGCTCAGTTCCACCGTGCTCTCACACAGCTCCCCCCTCTTCATCGAGGGATGTATTATAACTTTCCTATAAAGAATCTGAAGTGGAATTTAAAGAATGCATATTTCAGCCCGTGGTTAAATTTGTAACAAGAGCAAATGCATACAAAAGCAAATTCCTTCAAGCCATTGTGGCCCGGGTTTCAATTTGTGGCTTCTCACTTGATTTTCAATGGTAGGGAACGAAAATGTTTGTAAATATGATCTAATGCTCCAATTTCCAATTCTCTGCAGAGGCTTTACATTTTCGTGTTGATAGTTGTTGTATTTGCCCGGTAGGGTGTTCCACATTCCAGATAGCAAAGACAAATTCTTGAGGATGGACTGGCAACATTCGTTATTCATCATCTTTCCCTTTCTCCCCAATGACTACAAATTAAACTCTGAGTACTATTTATTTTCTTTGCAGCTGCTAACACCGTGGAATTCCGAAAACATTATTTTTCCCCTCCAAAGAGGATCCTAACTGTAGTGAAACCATCATTTTGCAGAAAGACCAACGTTGTAAGATTTTATATGGCTTTGCCTAAGACTTTAAGTTTTAATACCAGCAAAAAATACCTAGAATGTGAGCAAGTATTTCTGCTTCTGCCTGCTGATGCCAGATTAAGTGACTAAATCAGATTAATGTTATTTATTGCTTGGGAGAACACCTTTTACTTTGACTCAGCCTTGGTCCTTAGAAGCTTCAGTAAACATCCTAGACCTATGAACTGTATATTTTATATTTCTTCCTAGATGGGAGGAAAAAAAAAAAAAAAGCAATAGCAATGAGCTCAAAAAAAACCCCAAATCGGGGACCAGCGATCTCCAACATTCTAGGTTCTTTGGAGCAACGGGTCCCAGTGAAAGAAATGTTTGGCAATTGCTCACGAAAAGTGCTCCGCATACTTAACATTACCTAGTGCTGTGAGGGCATCCAGCCTGCAAAGCTGAACTTACATTAATATAAACAACAAAACAAGAGTCTAAAAAAAAAAAAAAAAGGAAGGGTGGGGAATGAAACCACTCAAAGCATCATTAAAGATGCTTTTATTTATCACCACCCAGTTTCATGAGTCCAAGGTGATTCATAGGCTTTTCGTCAGGAGAATATCCATCGTGGTGGCAAAATGAAATGTATTTTGGTACTTGCTTGCCATATTTATCTATCTGTTCAATCAGAAAAAAGTTGCCTCATCACTCCAACATAAATTACTTTTGCAATTTCCTCTTAGTAATGTTTTTTTTTTTCTTAGCGTTCTTTAGGGTGAGACTACGGAGTTTCTCATTTCTCACAACAAAGACTGTGACTCATTAGAATTATGCTGATGAGTTTTTCTCATAAAATTGCATCCTCATTTTCAGAGGTGACAAATCTGCACCCTTACCCCTAACCATCAGGCCAGGTGTGGAGGGATGTGATTGAAGAGGGCCACTGCACTCGTCCTAGCGTGGTTTCTCATAGTTTTGTGCTTCCTATTTTAAATGTCCCTTAGAGTGTGTGTGTGTGTGTGTGTGTGTGTGTGTGCGCGCGCGCACGCACACGAATCGACTCTGGTACTTCAAATGTGGTCCTGAAAAAATGTAATTTATCACTATGAATAAACCACGACTGTAACGATTTTTTAACTGTCTCGTTCTAAGCTCAATAATTTATAATTTATACCAATAGTATGAATTTTGGAATTTGTAATTTCAAAAGCGATTTTTGAAGTATAGCCTTATCAGGAATGTGTCTTGGTTTTTTTTTTTTTTTTTTTAAGATTTCATTTACTTGAGAGAGAGAGTGAGCGAGAGAGAGCAGAAGCGGGGGGGGGGAAGGGCAGAGGGAGAGGGAGGAGCAGACTTCCTACTGAGGAGGGAGCCTGATGTGGTCCCAAAGATGTCACCTTTTATATTAAAAAATGTAAATAGTTCCTTTATAATTCAACGATACTGAGAAGATTCTACATTAAAATCCATCCATAACGTGCCATGAAATCCTCAAATTCCGTGCTTGAGTTTAAAACAGATTTTTGTTTTTCTAGCTATGTATATCACGAAATCTCTTCCTTTTGGTTGCCTGGGAGAGCTTGCTCACGTCACCTACAGATTTATTGGAGGTAGGTGGATATGCTTTTTATTCTAGAGAGCATCAAGGAAACCAGCAGTAGTTAAATGAACCTAGCAGGTCGTCATCCTGCGGCCATGCCTTTTGATTAAATGAAGTCCAGCAGCCACAGAGTCATGTTATAGAGGCAAACTACACATCACCTAGCCCTCTGTTGCTGACAATCTAGAGACAACGAGGTAGTCAGCCTAACCTATTACTAACGGTGTGGGCAGCAGACTCAAAATTCCTCGCCTGGCCCTCCCCGTGCTGGAGGGACCCTGGGTTCCAAGACGCCCGTGGTCAAGGGAACAAGATGGGAGGGGCAGGGTTTGCTTACTACGCACTAAGTGCCAGGGCCGTGGCAAGCATTCAACATCCTCTATTACCTTTCCTCCTTACAGCAACCCCGAAACGTCAGTAGTTTAAAACATCGAAGAAAGTAAACAGACAATGCCATTTTCATCAGGTACAATAATGCTGGATGCTTAAAAGCATTTTCCCGTAAAACTTCAATATATTTAACAGACTCTACTTTAGATCAACCACCCTAAGTGGATTAAAATATACACGGATGAGAAGCGCACGATATATACGGAAAGGCTGCTGTGTGGCAGGCTGCGTATTAGGCACTCATTCCAGAGGCGCTGAAAGCAGTTTCACTCAGAGGAAAGCCAAGTTTCGAAGAAACCAGATCTGCCTCAAGTGCAGACTCTTCCCTTTACTAGCTGTGTGGCCCTGAGAAGCTGGTTAACTCTTCTGAACCCATGTTTGCTCAGCTGTAAATTAGGGATATTAGGGCAAGAGCAATGTAAGAAGGAAATGAAATGATGAATTTATGGAAAATGCTTCTCGAATAGCATATTAGCTTGTATGAAGGCTCTATGCATCCACTCCACAGATTTTATTTACTATGTTTAGGGCTCACTGTGGGCCAGGAGTCATTCTAACCGCTTGGGCTACATCAGTGAATAAGACGAAAAGTTTTAAATTCTTATCAGAGCACAGTGATTAAGAGTGGCCTCTGATACGGACAAGACTGAGTTTGGATTCTGCCATTTCCAGCTGGTGATCTTGGAAGTTTGTTAATCTGTACAATAGGGATAAGCCCTATTCCATGGTTGTGGTAAAGGTGAAATGAAAGAATATATTGAATGCTAGGCACTCTTTGTTGTGCAGAAAGTGCTCATAGCAGCACCTGGGTGGCTCAGTCCATTGAGTGTCTGCCTTTGGCTCATGATCTTGGGGTCTTGGGATCGAGCCCTGCATGGAGCCCCTTGCTCATCGAGGAGCCTGCTTCTCCTTCCACCTCTGTTGCTCCCCCTGCTGCTTGTGCTCTCTCACTCTCTCTTAAATAAATAATAAAATCTTAAAAAAAAAAAAAAAGAAATTGCTCAATAGACAGCAGGACTTTAGGAATTTTATTATTGTTAGTACCAATCCCTCTAACAACCCAGAGAGGAAGATACTGTTGTCAGTGCCCAGAAGCGAAGACTGCAGCTGAGTTAGACTGGCTGCCTTGCCTGGGGTCACAGAGCTGCTTGGGGATAGTGTCTAACTCGGAAGCCTGGGCTGGCGGGCGCCTTCTGTGGGACCAGGTGGACCTTCATGCTGTCCACCTCTGTAACTCTGAGACACTGACATTTTGTGACTATCTATCGATAAGCATCAGAGCTAGGGAGTGTGTGATGTGTTTTCGTTGTGTATGGGGGGGGTGCTTGATTGATGCCATTCACTTTTAAGTATAAAGCTGTATCACATCC
This sequence comes from Ursus maritimus, assembly GCF_017311325.1. Lineage (NCBI taxonomy): Eukaryota > Metazoa > Chordata > Mammalia > Carnivora > Ursidae > Ursus > Ursus maritimus. The sequence goes on along the minus strand of NW_024425563.1, from coordinate 89,954,268 downwards.
TGACTTTGCTGTCACCCTGAATGCCCCCACGTTATGACATCTCAGGATCTACTTTTTTTTTTTTTAAAGATTTTATTTATTTATTCGACAGAGATAGAGACAGCCAGCGAGAGAGGGAACACAAGCAGGGGGAGTGGGAGAGGAAGAAGCAGGCTCCCAGCGGAGGAGCCTGATGTGGGGCTCGATCCCATAACGCCAGGATCACACCCTGAGCCGAAGGCAGACACCTAACCGCTGTGCCACCCAGGCGCCCCTCAGGATCTACTTCTATTATTATTTTTATAAGATGGAAAATGTTAGTTGATGAGCTGATTAGCAATTTGGAGCAATGTTCTATGTGATTGCATTAAATTCAGTTGGGTCGTGCAAAGGCCTACTTCTGTACGTTTCAACTCGAACCTGGCTCCTCCCACTGTTCTGAATTGTGACTTTTCCATTCCTACTTATTTCTGATCTATTTCTCATTTCTCTCTTATTGGCCTGTGAGTTGAGGACATGTTGCCCACGTCTTTAAGAAGACTGCCTCAGTGTCAACAACTCACGGGCCAACGAGAAAGTTGGGTGCGTCATTGGGCATATGGCATAGTAAATGGTTCAGTGAACATTTATTTGGAGGCTGAATGCATCTCACATGTGAATTTAATGTTTTCCTCTCTTTAGGAATGTTCTGCCTAACCATAAAAATCATGCACTGAAAAAACTGGTGTTGATCTAGGGGTGCTAAGTCAAAATTCAGTACTCCCTCGCCCTCAGATCCAAATCAAGTTTAATTTTCATTCTCTAGTTGGGAAAACTGAGACATAAATAGCTTTCACTTCCATCCTTGACTTTTTACTAAAATCTAATTACTGAAAAGAGAATCATCGTCAACAGCCCAGCATACAGTCTTTTCGGTACTGGATTTGGCTAAGGCTATTTATCAAATAAATAACACGCTTCCTCAATTATAAGACCCCCACATTTTTTCTACTTTTAATATTTGTGAAATCAAGTTGCCCTAACAGTTGATATATCTGTTTAATGGGGCAGTATTTTCTTCCATTCTGAAAAAAGCTGTTCTTAAATTGATGGTATAACTTAGTATCAGTGGTTTCTTGGACTCAGAATAGAGTGTTAGCTATTTCCCTCTTTTTTTTTTTTTTTTAGAAGGGCTTACTTCCTTAGAGGGGCAGCTTCCAAAAGGAAGGATATGGAAATGTATAGTGCCTTGCCACTCCAGGAGCTTCCTCAATTCCAAAATCATTTTGCTGAGTGATACTACAAAGAGCCCCAACCCCAGATTCATTGAGAGAGTTTCCTAAGTGGCTCTGAAAGCCTCACTTTGGTGAATGCCCATATCAAACCCACACCATACACTCTTCCCGCCTGGCTAGGATGCCTGGCTGGCTGGCAGGGGACCCACAGTCCCCCAGACCCTGATGCCTTGAGGCTGATTTTCCCCGGCAGGTTAAAGTGAAGACCTGAGGTCATTTGTTCATTATCTCATTGCTTCAGAGACTTGCCTGAACTTCCTCTCCAGGTCCTTTGATCAGCAAAAATAATAATGGTGAAAATATTGATTAAAGTAACATATTTATTTTGGCAAGGTTTAAAGCTTGTGTTTATACATCTTCAAGAGAAATCTTTGAGGTTGATAGGGCAAGAATTACAGTTCCCGTTTGCAAATGGAGCAAGGAAGTTTCCGGAGTTTGTGACCTGTCTAATGGAGCCTCTAGGAAATGAACCTAGGTCTTTAAACCCAAGAAAGTGAGGGTGATATGGGAGGATATGGTTGGACTTTGGGCTCAGATCTCAGTTCTGCCAGTTCCTAAGGGTGTCATCCCAGAAGTCTGCTCATGGGCACAGCTGGGGTAATCAAACTACGGTCAAGTCCTCTGACAGGATCACAGATGATACCAGCCCCATGGTGAAGGCTCACTGCCTGGGAGGTATCATTAATTCCACTATTCTTTTCTAGAAATCACTTCACGGGAAGGAATGTCCTAGTTAAAACCTAGTGTTCTAAGAACTAACACGCTTCTAGAATTTTGCGACTGAAATGAGCTACATGAACATGAGTTAGTGGTACTATTTTGCAGTCAGGGTGCACTGACTGGATTGTAAACTCTGCTAGTCAAAGATGTGAGAAGTTGGACCAGTTCTGAGGGAGCTGTCTGCGAATAGCGCCTTGTAACTTATTACCTGTTTGGAATTACAGCTGTTAATTAGGTTGCTTCATTAGTTAATTGGCCCCTTTCCTATTTACCCAGAAAGGATGTGCCCAATCTCCATTCAGGAGCCTACACAAGAACACATTTCCCTATTCTCAGGAAAACGAAATATTCATAGATGAAGAATTAAAAAAAATGCAGTGGTTAGAAAAAGTAACAGCACCACCATTCAAAGTTCTGCTTTAGGTAAGAGAGACCTTGGTTCTCTCTGGCTCAATCTACAGGGTAAATCCCCTAAAACGAGATTTTTTTTTATTATTATTATGTATTTCTGGCCACTCCTTTAATTTGCGCACGACAGGTTGCACTGAGGGCTGAAGCGTAGGAAGAACGATTTCAGAGGGTGCTTTATTTTTAGTTCAAGTTGGCCAGCTCTTCGGGCTGTTGGCATTAATGGGATTAACCCTCTCATTTCAGAAATGGGGGAGGTAAGGAGGAACCGTGGCGGGGAGGGCGGGGCGACCTCTGGCCCGGCAGCGAAGGTGTGGGCTGAGCATTCGCTGTCAGGATGAAGGACAGGGCCTGCTCTGCAGCTGGCGTTGACCGGCTCCGAGACCCCATTACGTCCTGCGTGTCAGCCGCCGAGCCTCTGCAGAGGCAAGGCCTCCCATCAAATCCACCTCCCGCGGAATCACTGCGCAGCCCAGGGCCATCAGGGCTCATTAGCGCCGTTTACCATCAAGGGCGCCCCATTCCTCAAGGCCAGGCCCCGGGTCACTCCACCAGCCGGCCCCGTCCACTCCGGCCTTGACCGGTGGCTCGGGGCAGCGCGTCCAGCGGGGGCCTGGGGACAGCCCTGCGCGCTCGCGGTGCAGCCCGGGGGTCAGACCGGCGCCCCCTCCCCTCCAGCTCCCCGCAAACGTGCTCCCAGCTGTGCGCGCCCTCAAAGCCGAAGCGCGCAAACCCCGGGAGGGGCCTCCTTTTGGACTGAAATCATTATCTCGCAATCGAAAGCGTGGAAAGGAACGCACGTGAAAGACTCCCCGCAGCATTTCCCAAAGCGTGCTCCGTCAAGGTCAATTCTGCAAAATGTGGGGGTGGACAGGAAGTTTGGGGAAAGCGGGGTCAGAAAAGTTCAAGGGGTCTGTCGCGTCAGAGCCCCGCTGCCCACCCCCCTTCCGAGCTCATCCGCGCGGAGCCAGGGCCAAGGCCCCTCCCCGCCTCCCGCCCGGGGACCCTCGTTTGTGCACGGCGCAGGAGGGCTCGTCCATTTCCAAGGCGCACACTTAGGGAAACGGGGCTTTAATGCAATGGCCTCTCCAGAAATGAGGAAATAAAGCTCTCAATCGGGCTCAGAGGGGAAATTTGATATGTTAGTAGAAAGATTGAGATTGTTTATTGTTGTTATTGTTTCATCTTTATTACTCAGATGAAGCCAGGGTAAAATTGTTATAATATTACTAACCCCATGAACATTTATTTCCCAGTCTCTGGAAAGAGCTGATTTTAAAAGTGTTAAAAAATGCGATTAAGGGGCGCCTGGTGGCTCAGTCGGTTGAAACTCCGACTCTTGGTTTGGGCTTAGGTCAGGATCTCGGGGTCCTGAGCTGGGGCCCCCTGTCTGGCTTGCCTTGGGTGTGGAACCTGCTTGGGATTCTCTCTTTCCCTCTGCCCCGACCTCGCACGAGCGTGCTCTCTCTCTCCTAAAAAAAAGATGCGATTAACAAAATGCATATTTGATATGTATTCTGCATGTGATTGAATTTTTACACCTTCTTAAGACTTCATATAATGATATTTGCAAATGAGAAAAGAAATTCTTTTGTCAGACTGTTTTGAATTTTGGTTTAGAAAACATGCCCAAAACTATTATCTAAATAGATTGTTCTGTTCATATTTGGGGAAAAATATACAGACACCAACTCTGAATTTTTAGATACCTACTCTGAATTTTCAAGCAAAATATGTTTGATTCTTAATTATGCGACGTGTCTAAACAATATGCTCTATTTTTTGTATTAAAAATGGTCTTCAGTACATATGATTTTGTAGCTTTTTAAAAAGATACCATTTTTTAGTAAAGATGCAAATCTTGCATGAAAAGAATGACCAGTGTTATAGTATCTATCACCTTGGGGGCGAGGGGGTTGGGGGAGAACGTGTCAAGGCCTCGGCTGTATCAGTAATGTGTTATTTCTTTTAAAAATAAGCAAGAGAACTGAAGCTTATATGGAAAAATGTTAATATCTTAATATTTCTGTTACTGTTATGTTAACATGGTTGAACAAGGATCCTTTTGTATTTTTTTGGTAAAATATTATTATGATTATTTTATTTAAGTAGGCTCCATGCCCAACTCGGAGCCCAACTTGGGGCTTGAATTCAAGACCCTGAGATTAAGATATGAGCTGAAATTAAGAGTCAGTTGCTTAACTGACTGAGCCCCCCAGGCACTCCTGTAAAAAATTATATTTACTTTTTTATACATTTAATGTGTTTCATTATAAAAAATAAAATAAGGGGCGCCTGGGGGCTTCGTTCGCTTAAGCATCTGCTGTGAGCTCAGGTCATGATCCTGGGGTCCTGGGATCGAGTCCCGCCTCCATCTAGATCTCCCTGCTCAGCAGGGAGTCTGCCTCTCCCTCTTCCTCTGCCCCTCCCCCTCCCCCTGTCATTGCTCTCTCTCTCTCTCAAATAAATAAATAATTTAAAAAATTAAATTAAATTAAAGAGTATGTGTGAAACTCCCGGAGTTCCTGATCCACTGTATCTGGATGTGTTTAATGTGCCTCATGTGCTCTAGTCACGTTGTCAGTTACACATTTTATCTCCTTTGCACAGGGTTTGAAATTAGTTTTACAAACGCGGGCAGCTATGGCTTTATTTGTTCTCCTATGCAGAGCTAATAAAACCCACAGAGAGGTGCAATGGACACTTACTGAAAAAATTCATTATATCTCAATTCTTTGGCTGAGATTTGCATTTATTATAACTTCATCTTCATTCATCTTGTAGTGATTTTCTCTAAAAGATTCTCATCTTTCTATTTAAATTAGCTGTTGAATTACTTTAGCAATCCACAGTTCAGGGTCAATTGCTGGCTTTTCATTTAAAAAAGAATAGCTATTACATGAATTTATTGATAAATTAATACAATTTATTAATACTTAAGACATATCAGGTGCTGTGCTGAGCACATTGCCTGCTACTATCATGTTTAACCCCACCACAAAGTATGTGAGATGTCTTATCACTCCCATCTTTACTGATGAGGTAACAGGGGCCCAGAATGTAACTTATCCAAGGCCACATAGTTAGAAAAGCGTTCCAATCAGACCTCTTTCCTTCAAAGCCCACACTCTTAGCTGCTCTACAGCCTTCTAGAGATGCTATTTAGCTTTCGATTGTTAATAATTCAGAGGAATGTCCCAATGTAAGCATCATGTTTCTTCAATTCTAAGACATGTATCTTTCACCTATTTGAAAGTTATAGTATTAGAATGGTTGGTTTGTACAAATGCAGTGCTGGTGGTGTTCCTACCCTGGAATTCGCCCTTCTCCAGCCCAGGGCTGCCGAATGGAGGCGACCCACCATCCATGGTTTTGCACTGTCAAGGGTGTCTTTTCTAAGCTCCAATGAATAGGCTACAATCAGTATCAGCAGATTGCTTTTCTTTGATTGTGGCCTGTGGTCCTTCTAAAAGGCAGCTCCTACCTCCTGCAAATCCTTCTGTCTTGCCAAAGCAGCTCTGCTCAGCCATGGCTTGCTTATTCATACGATGCTGGCTATATGCTTGAGTAATGAATTGAATGGGTAAGTCTTTTTAATTTTTCTCCTTTTTATACGTTAAAGAAAGTAGGGGCACCTGGGTGGCTCAGTTGGTTAAGCATTTGCCTTCAGCTCAGGTCATGATCTCAGGGTCCTGGGATTGAGCCCCATGTCTGGGCTCCCTGCTCAGGGAGGAGTCTGCTTCTCCCTTTCTTTCTGCTCCTCCTCCCAGCCCGGCTCTCTCTCTCAAATAAATAAATAAATCAAAAATAAAAAATAAAAAAGGTAATGTTGTTTAGTTGATTTTTTTTTTTTTTAACTTGACTGGCTCTTTAAGGATGGGAGGGAGGGACTCTGGCTTGACTTGTTGCCACTTAAGAAAATTTCACAGTGGTGGAGAGCTAATTTCATCAGGAAACATTCTGAGCTTCAGTTAAAATGTAAAATGCTTTCCTTAGCCCCAGGATAAAATGAAATTTCATTTGCTTTTACTTTTCCGCAATAATGCCAATAAGGAGATATTGCCAGGGGCAGTCGGGAAGCCAGTTCTAGAGCTGAACAAATCGATGGTAAATCTACTTGCCAAATCCTGAGCGTACCCACTGAATGAGTGTTAAGAACACACACACATACACAACACACACACACACACACACACACACACCCCTACTGCACTATCCGGGGTAAGGGTAAGATTTCCCTAAAATAACTTCATGTTCTACTGCTAAGATTCTCACATTCTCAAACCCCTCACGCACACAGTGGGTTTCAGTGCACAATGTGAACTGAAAACACATAGCTTCTTAATTAATAATAACAGCATATACTGAGTGTTAGCATTATTGAATGCTGACTATGTGCCTGACCACATGCTGAGCTCTTTAATCCTAAAACCTGGTTCCCTTTTTATCCCCATTTTTCTTTTTTAGCATTATTTATTTCTTTATTTGAGAGAGAGAGAGAGCCCGCACGACTGGGGGGAGGGGCAGGGGCAGAGGGAGAGGGAGAAGCAAACTCCTTGCTGAGTGTGGAGCCCGATGTGGGGCTCGATTCCAGGAAACTGAGGTCATGACCAGAGCCAAAGGCAGAAGCTTAACTGACTAAAGCAGCCACGACCCCCTTATCCCCACTTTTCAGATGAGGAAATTAAGGCATAAGAGAGGGGAGTCAATCGCCTGAGGTCTCACAGCTGATGAATGGCTGCCTGGTTCCAGAACCCATTCTGTTTGCCTGTAGGCTCTACTCCCCTTGCTATATATCCAAACCACAGACAGGTTTCCAGAAAATGCTAGACGAAACTCTAAACCATGATGATGGTATTTGTAGTCGCTTTTTATTACTGAGTCTTTAATACTGTATACTCAGGCACGATGGTAGGCTTTTTATACACCTTATCTCACTTAATCTTCATAATCTAGGGACTTAGATTTTATTATCCTTATTTCATAGTGAAACTGAAGCTCAGAGAGCTCAAGTAATTTGCTTGAGGTCACAGAGCCAGTAAGTTATTGGCTGACATACGATCCAAACACGTGTCTAGCTAGTGCTCGTTCCCTTGTCTGGCTTCCACACTCCGAGGAGTTCCTGATTGGGTAAGCAAAGGCAACTCGAATGTTCTTCTTTGCACTGTGACAGTCATCATAAATTTCACGATCACGAATTACCAAGAGGACACTTGCTACCCTCCCACATCAGAGTGAAGCTGGGTACGATATCATTTTTAAAAACTTTAACAGTCCTGGGGTAAGATATGCGCTTTGTGACTTTAGAATATAGTATTTCGGTGAAAACGAATCACTCTTTGGAATAGTGTGTGACTTTTGAATTAACCGCAAATGGATGGCAGAGTCAGAAAGGTAAAAGAATGACTGAGCTGGTTAGGGAAAAAAAAGAAGAGAAAACAGAAGTCTTTATACATATGGCGGTTTTCCATCCCTTGAAATTTACTGAAATCCAGTAAGTGGAAACAGTCAGATTCCAAGACGAGGAAACAAAACTGCAAGTCCCGGGGGCAGTGGGCAGGGGGGCTTTCTTTCTGTTGCGATTGGGGCATGTCTCCCTTCCTGTGTGGGGTGGGCATCTGTCCCGCTGTGTAGGAAGACCTAGAACCATTTGCCCCGAGACCATGAGCCACTGGACTGGGCCTCCTCACAGAGGTTGCTTTAAACTTGGAGGATAAGACTCTGGTTTAGGAAGATAAAGTCATTGATTGCCCCAAGGTCCAAAATTTGAAACATGCAGAGCTTGGACCCTATCCCAGGCAGGTCTGAATTTAGTCAGTCTTTTCCTGGGTAATCCCATTTTGGTTTCCAAGCAGCCAAGACAGAGAATCTGAGCAGGGGGGAGCAAGAATCAGTCCCCCCCCAACCCCATGCATCCTCTGCAGCCTGACCTCCCCCAAGTATCAGCAGAGTAAAACATGCTTTCCAAACCTAGGTGTAGATTTTAATGTTATTACTTCTGGGCAGACTTTCAAATGTAAAAAACAGTGGATGTCAAGAATTCAAATGAAGGGATCTATAAATATATTAAGAGTTTTCTCTTTGTACCTTTTCTGGGAAAGCTCTGTGGAGATTTTTAAGGAATCGAAAACGGGCTGGATAAAGTAATTCTCGTTTACACGGGTTTTTGAGCAAGGCTAATTATATTAACCTGATTCCAATGTAGTCTTATTTTTTGTACCACATTAATACAAGCATAAGGAACACACACACACACACACACACACACACCAAATAATTTTTGCCCTTCTTTTTTGGTATAATCTGGCCACTTCACACAAGATACACGCAAGGATCTTTGTGCCCAGAGATGCAAAGCATGCCCTTTTTTTTCTGGGAAGATGACTGTGTTTATATTACAAAGGTTTTTAAAAAAACGCACACACGCAGTGCTACAGGAACGTGGCCAATTCATCGACTTTGGAAACGTGAGTACCTTGGTCTTCTCCAGCACTAGGAGGAGTTAGTTACACGATGCCACTGGGCATGTTTCTAGAACTCTCAGACAAGACTTCACGAGTGGGCAGTATCGATTCCTCTGTGATGTAAGTTTTTTTCACTTTCGGAGTTTTGTGTACCATAGCAAATCAACTATCAGAGCACAGTTTCTAAAACAAAAGAATTTTAAAATTAAAACCAACTCTTCTTCAATATATGCAGAGTGCCAATCAAGCTTTTCATCGGAAGCTCATTTTCCTGAGGGTACTCATGGGCCGGGAGAGCTCTCCCTGGGGTGGGAGCTGGCAAAGGCCGAACAGACCAGAAAGGCTGTAACTCTAGCCCCTGAGAAGGGGATGGATTTGTAACTGGCAAAATGATCCGCCATTAAATCACCGGAAGAATAAACTCCTAATAATTCCTTCTCAGCAATAAAGCATTTTCTCCATCACAAATTCTCAAGTGGTGGGGCAGAGTGGTGCATTTTCCTTGGACACTGGAAGCAGAAAAATCAGGGGGCAATACACATCAGTGGATATGCTTTCCATCTTGAACTCTTAGAATTTACATCTCAAGGGCCAGCTGCCTGGCAGGAATGAATCGGGGTGTTCTATTTTGGGCATAACTCCGGGAAGCAGCTTCCAGGACTGACCTGATCTGAGTATGAGTTATAGATATTATAACCAACTTTTCTTCCACGCCAAAACCCCGTCCCTCCAGAAATCTTAATAGGCTTTTGAGAGCCTCCATTTAGAGCCGGCTGCATAAAATGATCCTTTGATGAAAAGGGATTGGAACAAGGGTTAAAGCCGACATTGAGAGGTGACTGTGGAGGGCACGGTGTTCATACAACCCTCCTTTAATATGTGTGGTGTGCACCTGTGATAAGATGATTCATTACCTGGGGCTGCTCTTTGACAAGCTCCATCGTTCAGCCCTCGGGGTTCTGACGGGACAATCCTGCACCCGCCCAGGAAATATAACAAGGTCAGCTTTTTTTCCCTGGGACGTAGATTGAGATGGTTTAGCTTATAATGCATCTCTGTTTACTCTTTATGTAAAATAAAAACAGGGTTCAAGACGTCGCAATTCCTGTTTTCCACGGAGCAGGCCAAGCAGGGATCCGTAAACTCACTGCTGAGTAAATAAGTCTGGGAGGGAAAATCCTGGAGAGGGTGCAAGCTCCTTCTGCCTTCTGTTCCGTCCTCAGAAATGGCCACACTTGAGGTCGGGCTGCCCTAGCCACTGAGGATCTATGTCAAGCCTTTGAATGGAGGGCCCTTCTGATACCCTCAGCTTTAACTCCGGTTTGCTTTTCATGTAGCTTTTAGGTTCATTGGCGTCTTAAAGGGGGAGCTCCCCTCATCTGAAGCTCCATCAGCGCCCTGGGGACCGAGATGCAGGGACAGGAGGGGTGTAAGGGAACGGGCACACTGCCCATGACATGAGGAAGGTTTGCTGGCCCCAGCAGACTGAAGTAAACCTGCAGACGTACCAGAACCAGCCGAGCTTCCAGGAGAATCGGCAAGAGGCCCTCACCTCTCCCCAGACCGCACTGGTCCCACCCATCACGTCCCCACACATTCAGAAATCGGCTGGCTTCGGGCTACTTTAGAAATCTTAGAGCAATTAGGGAAGGAAACTTCCCAGTTTCCCCCATTGTCCAAGTTTAAAAAGAATGACTAACTAAAAGAGCAAAACTGAAATTTTATTTTTAAAATTTACCTTAAAAAAAAAAAAAAGAAGAAAGAAAAAGAAAAAGAAGGCCCCAGCACGAAAAGTATTTCCTTCAGTTAAGGTCAGAACACGAGCCATTGTATGGAAATAAAAACAAAATGAAACTTAGCCATTCTAGGGGAAGGAAAACAATCTTGCTTCTAAAATATAGAAACACCTCCCAACCCTTCTCCTATTCTTGACATTGCTGGTAAACATTATTTATTTGCCTTGAATGGATGCGGTTACATATCACTGTCATGCAAAAGAAATTCATTTCCTTTCTGAGTTCAATCTGCCATAACAATGCACTCTTGTTCCCATCTCCCACTCACCTGTCCTTGTGCATTAGTAACTAGTTGACCCGTGACCCCCTGAAGACTGGAGAGAGCATTGCCAAAGGCCTGCGAGCTTGCTATGGAGCCCATGGCTGCTGCTGCTGCAGCCTGACTTGCTAGTGGACTATTAACCAGCTGCAAAGAGAGAAAAGATCAGGGTGAAACCACCGAGAGAGGCACAGGCACAGAACACCGATACAACATTCACGTGGGCGAAGGACGGTCCCCTCCAACTGGCTCATGCAAAGGGCCTGGGACCCACCGGAGGGAGCTCTTGGGGAGGTTGGACATGAGGCTGGAAACAAAATAGTTTCCACCAACCCTGGAGCCCCAGGAAAGAATGAAGTGGGCCCTGGGGTGGTGGGGGCGGGGGGCGTTAGGGTCTTGCCAGGTGGATGAGCGATTTTGGAGAAGTCCCTGGATTTTGTCCTCTGTCCTAAATAAAACTCTGGGGAAATGTCTCCTTTCCCTGAGGTGAGCAGACGGAATGTGGATTTATATAGGTTGGGAGTAGGAGTGGAGGGGAGGAACAGATGTTAAGGATTTCTGCAAATGAATTGATCATTTTCATTTGTGAATTGCGTCATGACGTAAGGCAGGTGCCTCACCCCACTTTCTTCTCCGAGGAAGACGGAAACCAAAGTCAGTAGAAATGGAAACCTCCAGCCTCTGTGCTCTCAGAGGGGGAGTCTAGGGTTGGGACTTGGGCTAGGGGGACTCATACCAACCATGGGATTCAAGGCCAAGGAAGAAGGTCCTCTGGTGAATAGCCAAGTTGACACCTATCTGCTTACCGTCGAACTAATATGTGGCCTTCCCTTGGTCTCTTTCCTGGGACAAGAGTGAAACAGGGAGGAGAATTTGACTTGGGTGGAGGGACCCACTCAAGGAGGAAGTTATAGCTGCCAAAACCTGTTTTTCCATGGAGACCAATTCAATATTCTTTATCCTGCCAATTTTCCACACCACAGGTTTTTAGGCCTTCTGACCATGAGGCAGAAGTGTAGCTTGAACTAAAATCTGCATTTAGGTTAATGACTAGATATAAATTCAAGAAACATTTAAACTATTTTCACAGTATTGGTTTTGATACATGAATTTCATTTGTATTTATTCTAGGGTGTTATTTTTTCCCATACAGTTCCTCTCAAGTACAACGATTGTTGTGTATAATAATGCATTTTCCATCACCAGTTCCCACATCCATGAAATTCCTGCATTTTAGCAGAAGCCTGCCAAGACTAAGACTTGGTGGGAAAAAAATTAATGCCATACTTAATTCGGGTCCTAGAAGCTCTTCTACTTTCTTCTTTACTTTCTCAATTCTTAGTCTCTCTTCTTTCTTTCTTTCTTTTCCTCCTTCCCTCTTCCTTTCCCTCAAAACATATCTTATTGCTTACTTCCTTTGGAAATTTGTCTAGAGTTTTATATCATCTGATGAGGATGGGAATACATTAATTGCCAGGGGAAACATCAAAAGGGACAGAAATTTAAGAATTCTTTTTTCATTAATGTGATATCCTTATTCCTCTGGTTTCTTTATTCATCTATAACCGAATTTCACGTGAGTAGTTGTACAGAAAATCCCATTGACCTAGCGCATTTTTTTTAAAGAAGTGAAAATCCACTTTAAGCTCATTACTTTATGTGTCTTTTGCCTTTATCTCTCTCCTAAAAGACAGGAATGATTTTCCTTTAAGGAGAAAAAACATTCTCATTCATCAGCCTCAAAGAAACCCTGTCTTATCCCAGATTACCACCATGGGATTTAAAATTCAGGTTGGCCGTGTTCTTGGTTTCCTATTTTTATAGTGTAGATGTGGCAAATAGTGGTGGATGGTAAGTGAAAACTCGCCCTGTTTGGGGGTTGACTACCCTAAGTGAAAGAGTTTGTACTGCGTACCTTTTTTTTTCACTCCTGAAGTGAGAAGATCTTTGGGAATATTTTCCCCAAACTGCCCGGACAGACCCTGCATATGGCACACCATCTCAGCTCAAGTGCCAGCTGGTATGTTTTCATTTCTTTTATGCCATACATGTTAAAATCATGGTGAATTTCCCCAGGTTCAGAGAGATCTCAAAATAAGCTTCTCAGTCTCAAAGAACAATGAAATCATGTGTCGTTTGGTGTTCATGTTGAATATGCCATTTTGTCCATGAGTTTTGGGTGCAAAATTTGAATCCGTACGTGCAGAATGTTTCCTAAGAAGATAGTGATTCCTCTTCAATGAAGAGAAAATATTTTCAGAAATCGTAAGACATTTCCCTAACATGCAGGGCAATCAAAAATTCAAATAGGAAATGACGGAATTGCTCTCTGGAAACACGGGTACTGGAGAACTCCTTACATTCAGGCCATGAGCATGTTGTTCAGCTATAGTCCCATGTATTTGCTGTAAATTCACGCATTTTATAATGGATAAACTATGGTTCTGAGAGTAGCTACTTAAGCCTTTGTGCTATGGGGCCAGAAACGGGTATCCTTGCACTGTTCTGGAAGGTTGCCGAAGCAACCACAAAGGTACAGATTTTTAATGTTTCTTTCCTCTCTATCTTGGTCCTGGTTTCCTCCCCTTGCTGCCTTTCCCTCTTAATGGAACAAATGCCAACTTGATGACTCTCTTCTTTCCTGACCTAGGTCTCTGGGAAAGGCGTGGGGGCTCTGGGGCGATGCCTCACTGGTCCCCGGAAGTGCAGCTAGAACCGAAGGCAAGGGGGTGTGGTGCATACGAACGGCGGGGACGAGTCACTGCACGCTGACAACATTTCAGGTGCACCATTGGTGGTGTTGACGGATGCAGCTTCGTAAATATCTTTGGGCTTTTCTGTCTGTGACTGCCAGGGCAGGGATGTAATACGCATGGAGATAAGCGGCAGGGAGGGGGAGGGAATGCTCAGGAATCCGTAAGTGTTCCCTTCATCCCCTCGGGTCATGTCACTCTGTATTGTCCCCCATCATGTCATATTAGCAGTGTTCCTCTCAGTCCTTCCTCCTACTCAGGGTAGATTTGGACAGCGAGGAGCCCGGGCACAATAAATGTACATAATGAGCATCTGACATTCTAGGACCAACTGGATATTTCGAAGTCGCTGCCAAGTTTATGCCTTCAGATCTTTCATTGCCAATGTACCTAAGCAGCTAAAGGATGGCCCAAAGGAAGTCTGATTGTATGACACACTTGCATTTTCCACGGACCAACTCAACAGTCAGGCTGGATTCCAGTGCAGGCTTGTTTATAAACGTGGCAGTTCCCAAAGCAAGCGTGTGCTGAGCGCCAGGGTTCTCCCGTTGCCTCCAGATGGAACCTGGGCTTTCAGTACATCCAGCTACAGTTCTATAATTCACAGACAGTCTACAAACCTTCTAATGGAAAAACTAGTTTCTTAAGATAGTCTCCTGCTTCCCTCCAATGTTAGAGAATAACGGAGTAATTTTTAAAAACAATTTTGTACCGGGTGGGGGGAGGGCATCGGCTCTGAAACCAGATTGCGTTGGCTTGTGACTTTAAGTAAATCAGGTCTCACTGTCTCACGGGTAAAATGGCTGTAGAGATGGTACCATCCACAGAGTGAAGATGAGGATGAAATGAGCTAATACGGACAAAAGTTTGAGAGCAATACTTGGCCTATATCATGTTCTTGATAAATGCTAGCTATCAGTCTCACAGCTCGTATTGTGCGGAGGACTTTGAACTCCTCAGTACATCAGAATTAGGACTCACCTTTACAAATATCTTCTCCCTTTGGAAATGATGTGGACACAGGCAACCGTGTTCTCTGTTTTGACATTTTAACTGTATCCTCTGATTTTATTTGACTTATTTTGAAAGAATAGTTTGAAGGAAGCTATTAGCTAACTAACAAGATTACTAGGTGAGGCGAGTTTCATGACTTTAAAGACAAATGTGCCACTTGAAAGTATTTCAGACTGGAGGACATCAAAAAGAAGTATTGAAATACTGACTTCACCCGCTTATCTTGGGCTTCTCATAGTTGGTTATTTATAGAGAAATTAAGGGGGAAGACAGTGTTTTGACACTGAGGCTGGGGTTGGTCGTGACAGACCAGTGAAAGGAGACCTTTCTAGCACGTTATTCTTGTACTTTCTTGACAACATTTGTTGGGTTTCCACAAGGACACCCATTTTGGAGTTTAATTCCTGCCTCGTGTCAAAATATTGTGAATGAATCTATCCCACGCTTGCTGATTTGAAAGTGAAGGCATGCAGGAAGATTGGTAGAAACTTTTCCCTCGGATTCGCCATGGTTTCTTTCTACATGTGCCTATCGATATTCTCATAATGAGAAAAAAAATCCATATTCCCAGGTCTACAGAGGTTTGGATGCATCTTTGTTATCTGAGAACACTAAATGGTGATGAGCAGAAAGGCTCTGATAGGATCTCTTCCAGGAGCACTAGATGATGTCATATGTCTGCCACCACATAACTGTCACCATAAATTATGTCACTACATGATGGAGTAGTATCTTTCTCCAAGTCTTGCCCCATCTTCTCATTCTCTGAAAGACTCACAACCTACAGCCTGGTAAAGAATCCAGGTTTCTTGAGTCTGAGCCTTAATAGTCAGAATACTTTTCATGACACATTGCTGATTACAGTATTCTGTTATTATGAATCTCATTTATGAAAATACGGCAGCATGATAAGGCAAGTGCCCTGTGGTGGTATATTCTGCTTATGCCTTTATTCCAAGAGGGACTTGTGAATGCAGCAGGCTCGAGACCTTTCTTTGGAGCATAATTGCCCATGATCTATAGTTTTATCATTCTCCTCTTGAGCCATGTGGATTTCATAGAGTATGGATTTTGGAGCAGCTCCTTTTGCTACTAACTTTTCCATTTAGAACCCTGAAACTGTGGCACCATTTGTTTTTAAACGAGGATGTTGATAAGTGCATTCATCACAGTTCCTTCCTATGGAAGGTCCGAGGAACTTGCAGTGGCTGCCTAGACACAGGACGGCAAATATGTCTTTCCGAGTTCATTTACACGCGTTAGGTCCTTGCCTTTCTTATTCTGTACATGTGACACATGTGTCTCCTGGTCCCTTGGGACTCTTCTAACCAAATCAGCGCTTGTACTTCTTACCCCCAGCCTTCTCTTAAAACGTCAAGGAAATACCAGTAGACACAGGTTGGAAGGTTGGCCATGTTTATCCCAACAACCTATTTGATGCGGGGTTTATCCTACTAGGCTTTCTCCTAAGATCTCCTAGACCGCATGATTGTTCTGTGATACAAACAGAACAGTTAGAAATCAGTTTTGTGAGTTTCAATATCGAGCCCAGCTCTGCCACTCGCTCTCTGCCCACTTTCCTGCAGAGATGGTGATGTGTTAGATGCTGACCGTCCAACCCTCTGCCCATCAGAAGTCTCCGGCTGGAGTGCCTGAGGTTTGCGGGGATGACCCAGGCACTACCGCATCCTAAAATATCTTTGGTTCATCAGTGTCAAATCACATCGATTTCACTACAGTTTTAGAAAAAACTTGATTTATTTTTATTTTTTGACAAAACTGTAGGTATAGTAACTTCCTAATAATGATCTACTATCCAGCCATATTCGCTAACAGGGGAATTTTTAAAGTGACCTAGTGTCTGAGGGTGGGGTCCTCAGAACGAGGATGGGGAAGGGAAGGATTCTGATCCTGTAGGAGCTGTGGAGTGTGACGTCGGCTTCAGAGCTGTCCCACCCCAAGGCAAGGAAGTTGGATGATCTCCCTCGGCACTTATTGCTCCTGGTTGACAGACAGCCCCTAGGGTCAAGGAAGGGTTGGAAATCGAATCCCTGGCACTGTTGGCTCTTTCCTCTTGGGGTAAAGTGGATACTGGGGGCTGAGGAATGGAAGAAGAGCTGCAGGGGCTGTTGTTGAACGCCCCCCAAAAGGGTGGAGGCAACTCACAGAAAAGAGAGTTTCCAGGGGACCTAGGTGGGACATTATCATTACCTGCGACAGCACAAGCATCACCTCCTTCCACTCATTAATGTCTTCATCCCACAACCATTGATTCAGTATGCACTGTGTTGTGGGCACAGTATGAGGGGAAACAGTGTGATGACCAAGTGTCCTCTTCCCTACCCTCATGGGGCTCTCAACAGGGGAAGAGACTTTGGTGGAGAGGGAAGGGAAGTAGGAGAAGTGGCATTCAGACCTAGAGAGGGTGGTAATCCAGGGGTGGGGGGCCCCGAGATGGGTGGTGGGTCCAGAGACCTGGAAGGGGCAGCTCTGAGTCTTTGCACCTATACTTCCTCCAAGTTGCACAGAAATGTGCTGGCAAGAGATGAGCCATTCTACCTGAAAGGACTGAGAGGTGGAATTCTGGAACCAGATCGCTTGGCTTCTAATTCTGAGGCTGCCAGTTACTAGCTGGTAACTAGCAGTACCTGTCTGCTACAGCCTGAACGTTTGTGCCACCTCCCCACCTGCTTCATGGGTGGACATCTGAACCCCCAAAGAAGATGGTGTTAGGAGGAGGGGCTTTGGGGAGGCCTCATGAATGGGATTAGTGCCTTATAAGGGACACCCTGTAGACATCGCCAGCCCCTTCCACCATGTGAGGACACGGTGAGAAGGTGCTGTGAACCAGGAAGAGGGCTCTCGCCAGAGCCTGACCACCCTGGTGCCTTGCTCGTGGACTTCCCAGCTGCCAGAGCTGTGAGAAATAAATTTCTGTTGTTCATAAGCCGCCCCCGAACGGAGTGACATGCTTTCTGCACGCAGGCTTCTTCAGTTTTAGTAAAAGGGGAATATTAATGGTGGTCATGCCTTCATGGGGTTATTGGGGAAAATAACACAAGTGAGCATATGCAAACCACTGGAGGAATTCCTGGCACATGGTAAGCATGATCTATGTTTTGCAGTAAGCGTTTTCCCTCCTTCTAGGAACTTCATGCTGCTGTAGGATTGGGTCCCCTCTGGCTGTTGCTCCCTCCAGGGCGGACACACTGGCCCTTTGGCAGATCCTCGACTATGTCAGGATGTTGCTGGCTCTGTGTCCTGTCTACACGTCTCTTCTCCAGGTCATCCCTTAGAGACACCTGCCTTGACCACCCTGTCTGAGTGGGCATCCCCTGTCTTTCAGAGATTTATACCAAGACATGTATAAGGAAACCATATGATGCAGAGACTTGTTTCTACATAATCCATGGTGGGGTGGGGTGGGGAGAGGGCGGGATAGACAAGGAGGACTTGGGTGGAGCACGTGGGAGCTGGGTGGTAGACACATACAGTTTGCTTGACTATTTGTTCTATTTTTGTATATACTTGCGATCTGCCACAATACGGTTTTTGAAAACTCCTATTTGCTCTCCATCCAGTCTTCTCACTTGCTTACCTTATAGCCTTAAGAGAGTCTAATATTCTCATTGGTTTATTCCCCACATCCCCCTCTCTAGAATGTAGATTTTGGCTCACTGCTCTGTCTTCAGCTCCTTGACAGACAGCCCCTAGGGTCAAGGAAGGGTTGGAAATCGAATCCTTGGCATTGTTGGCTCTTTACTCTTGGGGTAAAGTGGATACTGGGGGCTGAAGAATGGAAGAAGAGCGTGCCAGGCACCCCGGGGGCCCTCAACCAACATTTATTGAATGAACATAGGAAGGAGTGAGTCCAGGACATGCAGGCCGGCCCAGGACCTTGGTGGGAGTTTGGCCCTTTAATATTTACATTAAAGAGTAAACATCTGGGAGGCAAATTTGTCTAAACTCTTCTTTTTTTAAATACAGCACCACACTTTACGGTCTCTCACACTGTGCTGGCTGGACTGGCCGGAGCCTCGAACGTGGTGATGCAGTCCTGAGGTTCCTGAATCATCCCTGAATGTGTCCCTCCCTCCTGTGAACGAACCAGCACTTATAGGCTCCTCTCAGTGGCTCAGGCAGATTCCTGCCAAGAATCCTGGGATCCTCCAGGATATAATACTCAATAACGGCACCCTCTAAAGATGAAGAGCCAGTGATTCCCTGGATATCTTGAACTCAAAGCCCTGGACATCCTTAGAAATTGCATGCCTGGAATTGGGTGTGGGTAGGGCTGGGTGGAAGGAAGGCTTCATCTTTAGGTTTGATGTTTTGGGAGCTGCAGGATAAGGAGGCAGGGAAAGAGGCTTTTATATTTTTTCCTTGGGATATGGTGGTGGAAATGGAACTGGGTACTGGGAGTCTCCCCGCCCAGCCAAGCCTCCTGGTTTAGAGAGAGCAAAGCCCATGTAGACAGCAGCGTGGGTGGGAACAGAAGGGGCTGTTTCAAAGGATGGTCCCATCTGTCGCTGGGCACAAGCCATGCTGCTTTGAGGACAGGTGATAGGGTGCCGATCAGTTAAGGAGAGATCTGTTCTCCTTTTGTGGGACCCCACTGGGATGTATCAGACCACTTGGGCATTTAGATGGTTTACGGCTCTTGGAGGTCCCAGATGCAGAGATGGAAGTGAGCCTCTACTCAGATGGCTTCACAAATCCTGGACATCATTGCAGGTGGACAGTGGGGACTCTACAAGCCCACGTGGACATCCTAGAGAGTATTCTAGAAGTACCCTCAAAAGACAAGTGGATCCTGCCAGGGGCCCCGGTCCAGGTAATGCAGGATGATCAACAGATCTGTAAGGAGGGAGTGGGGACACTTGAGGGAGGGAAGGAAATAAATAAGTGTGGCCAGCGCACTGTGACTTAGTGGCAAACTACTGCGAAGCTCTTCGAAGGGGTGCATTTGTTTTTTATTTTTAAATTTACTGATAAAAGAGTCAAGCCCAGAGTTGAGGGGAAAGCAAAACAAAACAAAACACTAGCTTTTAACTCAACCTAATACATTTGCTTTTGAAGTAGAGAGGTCAGCATTATGGAAACATACCAACTCTAAATCAGATTTTATCCAAGTTATATGGAGCCCAATACTGTGTTACCACAAGCTTACACATCTCATTTCCTTTTCTGTCTAGTCCTCCATTTAATAACCTGAAAATCTATCTTTTTATGGAGTTTCACGCTATTTTCTTACTTACATACAATAGTGCTACTCTTACCAATTGCCTATTGTCATGGCACATTAGTTAGGTGAATTTGTTGATATTTCAAAATTACTCTTTCTGTATTTTTTATTCTATCATCCAGTTTAAACAAGTGATCGGGAGCACTCCTGGGATGAAAGAAAAAGGCTATACTTTTTTTTTTTTTTAAGAATAAATTGCTGCCACAGTAGAGTAGTTGGCATTATTCTGGCTTCTAGCTGCGGGAAGCACTCCGTCCCCACCCATGCCTAATTTACTGACGCTACTTCCCAAGTCAAAGAAAAACAAGGCACAGTCTACCCTAAGGAGCCTCTGGACAATTTTGCTCATGACATGTCTCCTGGTGACTATGGTACAGGCTCTAAGCCAGACCCCAGACGTATAGACACAAGGCAAGAGCCTCTGGCCGTAGGTGCTTCCAGTCTAATCCAGAACTGTGGATGTCCACCCTATGTCACTGTGGTCCTGTAGGAAAGAGGCGCCCTGAGCCCAGGTGAGGAGCCCTCACGAGGCCTCAGGCAACCAGACCACTTGGGAACTGAATTTTAAAGGATGCTGAGGAGTTGACTGGGGAAAAGGTGGGAAGGGGAGAGAAAACTCTTCTTGATCACCAGCAATAGTGGGATCGCAGCGTGGAGGTGGGGAGGGGGACGTTTTGTGGATGTGAAGCCACTAAATTGGCACTTAGATCTTTTGGGAAGACGAAGTGGAGAAAGGGAAGTAGCAGAGACGAGGTAAAGTGTGGGATGACTTTGTCCCTTTAAGGGGCTGGTCCTTTATTCTACAGGCAAGGATAGAGAGATGTAATCAGGTCTGAAGCTGAGAATGGTTGCTTTGGAGACTGAGTGGAACTGGCGAGGAGCGGGTCAGACTGAAGGCAGAGGAGAACAGGAGGCTGCTGGAGCCAGGGCAGGGGCCGAGGGCTGCCCTGCACTGGGGCAGGGGTGTGGCTTGGGGTAACTGCACAGGGAACGAAGTCCAGTTCATGGTTCACCGATTCAGCAAACATTGAGCACCAACTACAAGTCAGGTACCGCGATATGGTCTTTCCTCCCAAAGAGCTTTCAAGGTATGGGGGAGGCAGACACAAAGACAGATGAATCAAGAGCCAATGGTGCGAATCAGAACCACAGTGAGCTCTCACCTCACACCTGTTAGAATGGTCACCACCAAAAAGACAAGAGATGACAAGAGTTGGTGAGGCTGTGGAGAAAAGGGACCCATCGTGCCCTGTTGGTGGGAATGTAAACTGGTGCAGCCACCGTGGAAAACAGTATGGAGGTTCCTCAAAAAGTTAAAAATAGGATTACTGTGTGATCCAGCCATTCCATTTCCGGATATTTATCCAAAGAATACAAAAGCACTCATTCACTTACAAAGATATATACAATAGCCAAGATATGGAAACAACCTGAGTGTCCATTGTGATTCTGTGTGTGTATGTATATATATATGTGTGTGTGTGTGTGTGTGTGTGTATACACATATACATACACACACACACACACACACACACACACGATGGAATATCATTTAGCCATAAAAGATAACGAAATTTTGCCATGTGCAACAACACAGATGCACCTCAAGTTGCATTATGCTAAGTGAAATAAATCAGACAAAGACCTACACTGTATGATCTCATTTACATGTGGAGCAACAAAATCAGCGACAAACCCCAGTTTACAGATACAGAGAACGGATCAGTGGTTGCCAGAGGTCAGGGGTGGATGGGGCGAAATGGGTAAAGGGGGTCAAAAGGTACAAACTTCCAGTTACAAAATAAATATGTCATGGGATATAATAGCATGGTGACTATAGTTAATAATACTGTATTGCATAGCTGGAAATTGCTAAGAGTAAATCTTGAAGTTCTCATCACTAGAAAAAAAGAATTTTGTAACTATGATTTTTGTAACTATGATTTTGGTGATGGGTGTTAGCTAGACTGATGACGGTGATCATTTTGTAATACATACAAATACCAAATCCTTATGTTATACACCTGAAACAACATGATGTCATATGTCAATTACACATCAATTTATAAAAAAGAACCAATGGGTACAAGCCAGGCTAAGGGTGTGCTCAGTTAGTTGTGGGAACACTGAAGAACTGGCTAGTTCAGTGGGCAAAGAGGGGCATCAGGGAAACTTCCCAATATAATCAACAGGAGCTCAGCCCTGCCTAAATGGCAGATCAACTAAGCAGACAGAAAAAGAAGGGCAGATAGAATAGAAGAGTAAGTACAAAGTTACGGAAACATCAGAATGCCTTGTGTGTTCTGAATGGCCAGAGCCGTTAGGGCAGGAAATGGGGTTAGGAAAATTCTAGGCAGGGTTCTGAAGGCAGAGCAAGAAGATAGAAGACATAAATTAGGAGACACGTGTGTGAATGGCACGCCTGTGTTCCTACGGCACAGAGCATCTCACGAGTGATCTCTCTGCACGCTGTTGCTACGAAAGGGCCTAAATAGTCTCACTCATGGAGTAGTTCTAACAGCCTTACAGCACAGGAAACAACACTGCTTGATAGTCCTTGAGTCATAAAATCCTTTCATGTATTTTATATAAAGGGAAACTAAACGGCTGACTGACCAAAAATTAACCATTGAATTTTGATTAATAAAAACAAAGCCATCCTCTTTTAAAATATAGAATGTTCTCTGTTATGAAATATTACAAAGATGGACGATAAGTGATACATTTTGTATCCACCTTGGTATCCACGACTGAGTCACTCTTTTGAAGACTGGGCTCTGATTTTAGAAATTATAATTTTATAAATTAATTACATGGGTTCCATTAGTTGATAAGATTTCAGGTCTCTGACATTCTGCCCAGAGAAGACGCAAGCCTTCATTTACTTTGGAGCTCTTTTACTCCTGAATATGTCTATTTTGTATGGATAGATACTAATTTTACCATTCAAACTCAAGAGACTTTTTATTAAGTCCAAACCAGTTAAACTTGTCACTTATGAGAAACAAAACATATGCTCCTTCTTCCTTTCATCCCAATAACCACACTGGGTATGAAAATGTGCTTGTAACAAATGTTACACATTATATCTTGGTTTTATCCCCCCACTGGCAAGTGGAGAGCCTGTTTAAACTGTTACTGAATTTTATTGTTATGCATAATGGCTTGCTAGCCTCATAAAATGTGTTCGCTGAACAGCTGTTGTACACAAAAGCTCGTCAGAAGAAATGCTATGGTTCCCACAAAATAATACTACAGTTGGGTCATGCATGCATTTACTTTTCCCCAAGGACAGAAAATCCGCAGGAATCAACCCATTTGCTGTTGGTCTGCAATTGACCCTTAGAACATCTACTTCCTTGAATTCATAATAAGGGTCAGATGGACCTTTTAAATTGTAAGATGAAGAAAACGCTGTTTTTGGTCATGTCATCCCCATCTTTAAGTGGGTGTCCTTCTGCAGCCCTGGGCTAACACCTCCGAGAGTTCCTGCCTTCGTTGTAAAGAGTAGAGAGAGATTTTTGGCAGATGGCACGTCTGCCCATCATAAAAGCAGGCACCACACCCATGTTAGACCCGCGGCAGCCTCCTAGCCTAGAAGAGAACTTGGCCATTAGGAAAAACGAATAGTCCAAATTATTAGAGGAAATACGATCCTGTAGAAAGAGGAAGATAAGTACATGAAAGAGAAAGCAAAAAACATGGCCAGAATGCTCAGAGGTAAATAAAATCCTTCTGCGCTCACAAAATATATTGGTTATAGGTTGTTCTAAAAACATTAAGCTAACAGTAAGAACCACTACCTGTAGGAGCCGTAAGCCAAGAAAATATAAAAAGTTGTTGTATAGATCGTTCGGGAAGTTTCCATTAATAAAACTGAACATAGGTTAAAAAACATAAAGCTTAATCTCACCAAGAGCAAAAGCAAAGCTGGGTCAGAATTTTCCGCGTGGAGGGAGAAGAGAGCAGAAAGTCACTGAAGGAATCAATCGGCCCAATCAGCAGGGAGAAAAATCTGTTTAAAAATTTCTTGCCAATAGTGGTAACTGCTGAGAAATGACTGGTACTGCGATTCTAGGCAGAAACCAGGCAACCAGGAAGGGAGGAGGGAATGTATTGAAATGGCGGGATGTCGGGGCACTCGGGGACTCCAGGTCAGCAGCTGACTGGCTGTGTGTGCCTCCTTGCCCTGCCCAAGCTCCATTTGCTTATCTGGAAAAAGAGAAGGTCGAACTACATCAACTCAAACTACATCAGGTTCTCAAAAATGGTCCCCGACGGGCAACTAAGCCACAGCAGTTTTGGGGACCTGTGTTAGGGAGTTAAGCCTTCTCTGATGAATACCCCTGATGAATATTGAGGCCCACCCATCCATCATCCCTTGAGCTGCCCCCAGGCCTGGAGAAACCATGATTTCCTCCCTCCCCTGATAGCTCTGCTGGGTTTGGGTTTCAAGCCAGCTCCAAGAATGTTCAGAGTCTCTGAAGTAGACTGGAAGAACGGCTTTCTAGGATAGCTGTTCCCAGCTCGGGTCCTGGCACGAGCATCACTGGGAACTGCTGAAAATGCAAATTCTTGGCTTCATCCCAGACCCGCTGAACCAGAACCTTTAAGGTGGGGGTGGCGATCATCTGGGTTTGAACAGCTCCCCAGAGGCTGCCGAGGTGCACGAAGGCCTGGGAACCCTGAACGAGAGGATCTCCAAGGTTCCTTCAAATGGTAAACTTTTGTGGTGATCATAAAATAATGGAATAAAATTTGGAACAATGCTAATACTTTTTTCCAGTTCTCTTCCTGTAAGAGGTACCAAATAAATATGTTAAACGAAATGTTTTCTCAATCTGCCCTAGCAAGTGGGGACGTGGGGCTGGAAATAAGTGTTCGGGTCAGGGCTTAAAGCAAGTTTCCAAAATGACTATGCCGTTCATTGACTTCTGCGCTGGTGGCCAGCACCGCGGACAGCAGCGGGAGTACGTGATCACGCAGTAAGTCGTTGAGGCGGGGGCTACAGGCCTTTCCAGCATGATCAGAGCAACCCCAGTGTTCTAGCATTAGGGATCAGCGGAATTTTAAAACTGTGATAGAGTTTTAATAAAAAACTAATTACCTGGGGGGGGGGGCGCCTCAGTCGGTTAAGCATCATCCTTTAACTCAGGTCATGATCCCGGGGTCCTGGGATCAGGTCCCATATTGGGCTCCCCGCTCAGAAGGGAGCCTGCTTCTCCCTTTCCCTCCACCTCTCTCCCCACCCCGCTTATGCTCTCTCTCTCTCTCTCTCAAATAAATAAATAAAATCTTAAAAAAAACCCTAATTACCTGGTATTAAAAGATAAATTACTGCAAGTCAACGAAGCAAAGGCTTTCAAGGGCAAGAACAAAGACTAAGAACTGGCGTCTCCCAGTTTTGCCCAAATACAGAAGAAAACCACTCCTGAAGGGAAGGGAGGAAGGAGGGCTGGTCAACACTAGGAAACCTGGGCAAATACACCTGCTGGGGATTAACATCAGAGTCACTTCAGTACGAAACTCCAATTCTTTACGTTTGGGGGGATGTATTCCTGGGCCTGGATGGTAGAAAGTTTTCCTCATGCTTTGTTTGAGATCTCAGATTAGCGTGTATGCTGTGAGCTGCTTGTTTGGTGTGCGACTTTAAAAAAAATAAGAGCACAGTTTATTGTTCTTGATATATTTATGCTTCTATATCACAGAACATGGAGGAAAAATAAAGCAAAATGGCCAGGAGTAAAAAACAAAGAAGGGAAAACATCAACATTTAGAGGTGATTATGTAATCACTTTATCGAAAATATCACTTAAAATAAAATACAGGAAAAGAAGATGAAAATAAAAAATCACAGTAAATAAACAGGTTTGTTTTCCCAAAATGTTGGTTTCAAGAACTTGGACACATTAAATAAGATGGTCTTTTTTTTTTTTTTTTTAAAGAGAAGAGCCATGAAGCGATAAGGGGAAATATAATTTCTAAGGATTTATCAAAATAATGTGGAAGTCCATGACGTCTTTTTTTTTTAAGATTTTTAAAAAAAATTTATTTGAGAGAGAGCGTGCACATGCCAGAGACAGCATGAGCACGGGGGAGGGGTGAGAAAGGGAGAAGCAGACTCTGCACTGAACAGGGAGCCTGATGTGGGGCTTGATCCCAGGAACCTGGGATCATGTGACCTGAGCTGAAGGCAGGTGCTTAACTGACTGAGCCACCCAGGCGCCCCCATGACGTCTTTCCTTAGAGCAACATACATTTAGCTTGTAGCTCTACATGCTAGAAGCAATGATACTTTGGTGGAACCCTCGAGAATTACAGCAATTCTCTAAGTGTGTTTCATGGAACTCTGGTCCTGGGATTTGCTTTGGAATAAAAGGTTTGGGAGTCAAATAGGTTTGGGAAACTTTGCACGAAGTATCTACCTCTTGGTGATGGACAGTGTTTCTTGGTATGTTAAAGGTTCTGGAAATTGCCCACAGGTCAAGAAACCTGTTCTGCTTATTGAACTCTGTGCTTCCCAATATTTGATCATGTCCCCTTTGCATGTAATAGCACTAAAATCCCTAGAACTTGGGCTCTATGGTGTGCAGTGTGGGAGAAGTTGGGTGAAGTTACTACTTCATTATCCACAGATTTATCAAATGGGCTAGTGGAATAAGCTTGCAATCCGTGTTGGCTAGTCTCGTCAACTATGTCTAAAGGGAGGACTTTATACTCCAAACCCGGACGCTCCACAAACCATCTAGGTCTCAAGAAAATTCTCTCCGATGCTTTTGTTAATGTTCATGCAGATTGGTTAAGATAAAATTCACTGACTGAAGAATCCTGGAGATGGCGCATGCTTTGAGAATTCACAAACACATCTGCATTACCATTAAGTGAGCAGGACGGTAATATGTTTGAATTCCCATTAGGTGAAGTATCATTGTTAAGTAAGCACGATGGTGTCCTCACTATCGTCACCTGCTGTGGCACCTCGTCTATCCCAGAAAGGAGAGGTCGGGAGGAAATGGAGTGCAGGAGAAAGCCAGCCTGTGTGTCAGAGAAGAAACCCTTCAGAAGGGAGCTCTGGAAGATGATTCTCTGTACTTGTACGTAGCGCCCTGCGTGTCCATGTGTGTCTACTTTGAAGGCTATGTGTTTTGAACTTGATCTTTGGCTCACTTGCCTAATTCTAGCTTGAAAAGAAATCTCTATTCTTTTCTTTTCTTTTTTTTTTTTTTAAAGACTTTTTATTTATTTGTCAGAGAGAGAGCACAAGCAGGGGGAGTGGAAGGCAGAGGGAGAGGGAGAAGCAGACTCCCCGCTGAGCAAGGAGCCCAATGTGGGACTTGATCCCAGGACCCTGGGATTATGAGCGGAGCTGAAGGCAGATGCTTAACCCACTGAGCCACCCAGGCATCCCTCTATTATTTTCTACCGTGTGTGCCCGACTAGATAATTGCTAAACTGGGGCGGGGAGGGATGGCCAGCAAAGTTTTTGTTTTGTTTTTAAAACCTCCATGGTAACAAAACTGAGAAAAACATATTTTCATATATCCAGAACGTTATAGTTGAGAAAATTTTTTTGGCATTAAGAAGCAAATTTACCAATTCACATTTGGTCTTCTATTTTCCTTAGTTTCTGTCACCTCAACATTTTTTTTTTTTTGAAAGCTTAGGAATACTGGCAGCTAAATGTATTTGCATCTCTAGATGGGTTACTTTATCTCCCAGTTACAAGGTGTTGGTTTGGCTATATCCAAAGTCCTGGAAAAAAAAGTTTCCTTAACACAAAATATAATCATTGTAAATTATAATTAAATCTCACAATTAAAAATCTTGGCTCTAAAATAACTCCATTTTCTATTTTATTATTATTATTAATTATTACTACTATTATTATTATTTTAAAGAGGGAGGGGAGGGGCAGAGAGAGAGAGGAAGAGAGAGACTCTTAAGCAGTCTTGATCTCACAACCCTGAGATCATGACCTGAGCCAAAATCGAGTCTGATGCTTAACTGACTGAGCCACCCAGACGTCCCTCCATTTTATATTTCATTTCATTTTATTTTTATGTTTTAAAAAAGATTTATTTATTTATTAGAGAGAGAGAGAGAAAGAGCATGAGGGGGGGACGGGCAGAGGCGGAGGGAGAGGGAGTGAGAGACTCTCAAGCAGACTCCGTGCTGAGCGCGGAACCAAACTCGAGGCTCGATCCCACAACCCTGAGATCATGACCTGAGCCAAAATCAAGAGTCGGTGGCTCAACTGGACTGAGCCACCCAGGGGCCCAACCCACCTTGTTTGAAAGCTCGTCATTGCCAAGGTTGTCTTGAAGCATGTCAGATAAAACCAAAGCATGTAGAATTATTGCTCTGGGAAATAAATTTATTCAAAACATGAGACAATCATGTGTTACTGCCTTTTCCCTTAATTTTCTTTTATGTGTTTAGAAAAGTAATATGATACAGTGACTTCCGTATTTCTGAAAACGAATGACATTAGTTTTCCTTCCCATAGTCGTTGTTACTCCCAGCTAAGACCACCACGGACGTAGTTCTCTGTGACAAACATCTTCTCCAGGAGGGGGTGGGGGGAGGGGGGAGAGTCAGTAAACTGATGGCTATAGATGTCTGCAAATTGCCCAAGTAAAACAGTAAAACTATGGTAAGTAAACCCAGGAAATGTCCTGAAAATTGCATTCCATTTCAGAAAATTTTTGAAACAATCCTATAATTTTCTAAACATTTTTTAATGCATTTCCCTCTCATGAACTTTGTCACCTAGTATTCAAATAGTAATCATGGAATACATTATAAAATAGGTTATTTCAAGTAAAATGATTTTAAGTATAAAAGGGGGTTAATGTACCAGCCATTAATTTAACAGAACAGATAGAATATGAACTTGGCAGAAAAATCAGGACTTTGCCCCTGCTTTCTGGTTTTTGTTTTTCTTGGAAGACGAAGACCAGGGAATTCAATCCGCCATTAAAAGAGTCTTCCATGGCCAACTTTTCTTGGTTTACAAATCATTTTGACAATCAAACAAGGATGCTAACAGGACATTCAAACAACAGAAGCAAGGAGGTGATATTTTATTGATGGGAGGTATGTGGAGTTGTCCCCTCTGGTCCTGGGGTAGTTAATTTTCCACGTGAGCGCTGCACCAGGCAGGGGAACCCCTCACCCAGAAGCAGTCGTGTGGTCATTTCTTGCTTTCATCCAAACGCCTCTTCATTCCCTTCCATATAAAGGTTGGAAAAACATGTCTTCTGCTCCTTCCTGGAGGGGTCATAAACTGAGATATTATGATTTCCTAGAAATAACTGCTTTGGAGGGGTCCTTTAATTTTCATGTTCTGAGTAAATGATATGAAGTGGTTTTTAGATGGTCAGGGTGGTTGCTTTTGAGGCAGAAGGCCTGGCTTTCCTCCTGTGAACTCGGAGCAGCCTCAGGAATTCGGTGGGCATATCACACATGCACATTTGGGGCAGTAGAGAATTTTGCATCCTTTCTGTGACTTCTACGGGTAGCTCAGTGCCTGACATTCAAAGGACCCTATCCATGTTTGGTTAAAGCATGATTCTCCACTATCAAGACAGCAGGTTAAGAATAACTGTATCAAATAAAGACAACTGCTTTTGGCAGAAATTCTTCTGTCTCCAAATGGACAAAGCGAAGTAACTGTACCCAGATCATCAGTTCTGTTGTTTGGAGGCAGGAACCTTCAACACTGTGGATATAAACTATGGATATAAAATATGCCCCCCAACAGAGCAACCTTAGGCCAGCATTCCAATGCAATCCTTATTCTTTAAAGGGGAATAATAATGTACTTGTTGGAGCCATAATGGAATTGTAGGAGGTGCATGCTATCAGCTACATGAACTATGAACCGCATGCCAGGTTTCTCTGAGTTCTGCCCTTGTGGCATATGTCCAAAGGTGGGAAGATGGACAGTAATGTCAGGATTGTGAGTGCCTTCTCATGGAGACAACCCAATGTGGAGACAAAAGCAGTGCAGTCTACTGGGAGACCCCAGGTTCCTGCTGNTGAGTTGGGTCCAAGGGCTTCCCATTCCCCCAGCAGCAGGTGCTCCGTGTGGGCTCAAAAGGCCCTCTTGGTACAACTTGGTACAAGCTGTGCTCCCAGCTGACCCACAGCTCCTCTGAACCATCAGTGCTCAAGCTTAGACTGTTTCTACCCCACTTTCAAGACTGATGTCATGAGCCCAATAAAAGAGGAAAAGTAGAGGGAGCACAGCAATGACTATTCCAATCATTTCCTAACTGCCCTGTGGGCCATGCCTTCAAAGGCCTTTTTGTGTTGAAGATAAACTGGAAGCCAACTATCAGTCTGAGAAGAATGCACAGGATAACTGTGCTCATATGTATCCTTCCGCTAACCCAACTTATGTCTGCTCTCTTTTGCATCTTTTTCAGAAAGTTAAAGAAGGGATTGTAAATAAGGCGAGACTCAACCACAGCCATTATGGAGATAAGGTGACCTTTTCCCTTATTGTCCAGGCTCTGTGCTGTTGCCATAGAAACCATCTTAAAACATTTGCTGATATCACCCTCCCATTTAAAATCCTTGCTGGTTCTCCCTTGGACTTCGAATAACATCTCACCTCTTTGGGATGAGACAAAAGGGCATTCATAGCCGGCCCAAATTTATAATCCTGTCTTCATCTCCACTCTGCATCAGGTATCAGAGGGCTAGACTAAAATGGTTGAGCTCTGGAGTCATATTATCCGGGTTCTAAACAAGGCTTCAGCACCCCATCACCTTGACTGAGTTAGAGGTGGGTTGGACAGGAAGCCAACTCTGAGGCTGTTGGTCAAGGACAAGAACTGACCCTTGAGGGAGGGCCTGGTGGAAGCAGGAGTGAGCAGAGGAGAAGTCCAGCTGGGACACAGGCTTGATGTCTCTGCAACCCCATGAGGAAGCTTTGGAGCTAGAAGGGTCCATTAGAGTGGCCAGAGTTGGGCCTTTAAACTCCCACAAGGGATAGGTCCCTGGATGTGGGCCATCCTGGAAAGGCTGCGGCTTTGGACAAGGCTTTGGACGAGGGGGTTTCTCTGCAACTGAGGCTGTGCTGGAGGGGCTGCTGGGAGCTGAAGGCTGTGCGACAGGGTCACTCCCAGGCAGCGAGGGGGACAAGTCCTCAATACCCCTTCCACTGACGGGTCCATCATTGGGGGGCGTCACAGGGTCCACGGTACCTAGCCTCCGTAAGCCCCAGTCTCCTCCGGCATGAATGAGAAGTAAGCAAAGTAACATCTTGTGGCATCTGTATGAAGCTTAACACCCAGGTACACAGTAAATGCTCAAAAAAGCGTTTGATCTTGTCCAATGATGACCCGGCTCTTCATACCCCAGATGCCCTGAATGATCCAGCATGCTCTGAAATCTTCAAGCCTCTGATTGGAATACTTGCCTATCACTGGTGAGCTCCTTCTCAGCCCAGAGCCAACACGATCTCCCTTCCAAGGCGTATCCCCAGGCAGAAGGAATTGCTGCCTATTCTCTTGTTCCCATTGCACTTTGTATGTGATTCTAATACAATATTTATCTTATTATAATTAATTATAACTATGCCTGATCCCCTCCCCTTCCTCCAGGACCATGAGCAACTCAAGGGTAGAGACAATCTTACTCCTCTTAGCTCTTCCCTGTACTTCTGGCACTCAGCACATAGACTCGCCAGGCAAGCAATGTGTATTTGCTGAATGAATACATGAAAGAGAAGAGGGTCATTTGTGACACACTCAACTCTTCCTCCTGCGACGATTTGAAGTTTACAGAAACCATTGTTTCCTTTTATATCTTTGCCCTAAGGAGGTCCTGGCTTAAGTTTAATGAGCAATTGTCGAAATGATATTAGCCTCGGCAGTTAGCATCTCATGTTCCTTTTATTCTGCATGGATTTGAGTGTTTGTTTTATTGACTCTGCTTATGAGTATTGTATGTTTTTGATCATACATCCTCTCAGATCACTTCTGGAAACAGGCAGGTTATAAATTACATATTTGCAAATAGCAATATCTACTAAATTCTGGCCTTCAAAACACTTGGCTACTACTAGCTGATGAAATTCACCCCTCCACTTATAAGGGTTTGTTGTAGAATGCAAAGCTTCCAAATGTGTTCTGAATCACCTCATCTCAATATGATTTCCCCCCTTTTGATATTTAAGGGGGCATAGCTAAGACATGGTAGGGATCTTGCCTAAATATGGTCCACACAGTAGAAACATAAACGCTGAAAGAAAGGGGGAAGTAAGTGGAATCATCCATTCAACGTATATATACTGAGTGCTTGGCATTGTTCTAGGTATTGGGGTTGCAATAAAGAGCAAGATGGACATGGGGGACAAGGTGCCTGCAGTCTAGTTGGGGGGAGATCGGCAGAAATGGGTAAGCAACAGACAAGATCATTTAGGAAGTGAAAAGTGCTAAGGAAAAATCAAAACAGGAAAATGTGATAGAGGGACTGGTGGGGGAAGAGGGAACACATGCTTTCGATAGGGAAGTCGGGAAAGATCTTTATGAGAAAGAGGGATTTGAAGTTGGTACAGCCACTCTGGAAAACAGTGTGGAGGTCCCTTAAAAAGTTAAAAATAGAGCTACCCTATGATCCAGCAATTACACTACTGGGTATTTACCCTAAAGATACAGACATAGTGAAGAGAAGGGCCATATGCACCCCAATGTTCATAGCAGCATTGTCCACAATAGCTAAATCGTGGAAGGAACCGAGATGCCCTTCAACAGATGACTGGATTAAGAAGATGTGGTCCATATATACAATGGAATATTACTCAGCTATCAGAAAGAACGATTTCTCAACATTTGCTGCAACATGGACGGGACTGGAGGAGATAATGCTAAGCGAAATAAGTCAAGCAGAGAAAGACAATTATCATATGGTTTCACTCATTTATGGAACATAAGAAGTAGGAAGATTGGTAGGAGAAGAAAGGGAAGAAGAAAGGGGGGATAATCAGAGGGGGAAGGAGCCATGAGAGACTATGGACTCTGGGAAACAAACTGAGGGCTTTGGCAGGGGGGGCAATGGGATAGGCTGGTGACGGGTAGTAAGGAGGGCACGTATTGCATGGTGCACTGGGTGTTATACGCAAGTAATAAATCACGGAGCTTTAAAAAAAATAAATAAATTTAGGTTAAAAAAAAGAAAGAAAAAAATAAAAGTTTAAAAAAAAAGAAAGCGGGATTTGAGGTGAGAATTTAGGAGAAGAAGCCAGCCATGCAAATGTCTGGACACAGAACTATGCATCCGAGGGACAGCAAGTGCAAAGGCCTAGAGGCTGAAATAAGCAAGGCTGTTTACAAGCCCCAGGCTTGAAAACATGCATAATTATTTGGATATTAGCTTTTTAAATTTATAGCCAGCACATATGGCAATTTTTTTTTTTTTTTTTTTGGAGAGAGAGAATCTTAAGTAGGCTCCACACTGAAGGCAGAGCCGAATGTGGGGCTCAATCTCATGACCCTGAGATCATGATCTGAGCCAAAATCGAGAGTCGGATTCCTAACCCACTGAGCCACCCAGGGGCCCACGCAAGATTTTTTACCTTGATAAAGAATCCCACAAAAAACTGCCCATTTTCATCCTGTTACTCTACATTTCCATAGATTTCAGACTCAGCCATCAGGGTGAGCACGCTCTGGGTTGCAGCGTGTTTGTTAAAACTTTTTCAAACTTTGTAGGATTTTCACCATGCGATCTGTCACTGCTATTGCAAAAAAAGGGAAGAGCCCCGCCACAGTGGCTAGCCCAAGCCCTGGACCATTTGATCTGAACCAGCTGCAAGTGCTCCTAGGGATGGAGTCTCTATCATGTTATGAGCCACAACCACTAAAATCCCTCTCTCCAGATGTTAGTGGGACAAATGAGAGCCGCTGGGGCTAGTTTGGATTTATCCCCTATTCCCCGACCTCTAGTCGGACCGTGCTTTCGATTCTTGAACCAGCCTTTGGATCAGAAATCTTTGAGTGCCTTATGTTTGAATGGTTTGTTATTTACCACATATGTCAAGACCCCTATTTGGGGGGAGAGGCATGGATCACATTCAAATTAAGCATTTAAGGAGAAGGTGATAGAATGAAACTGTTTGGCTTTTGCAGAAACAGGTGAGAGAAACAATGAAGATACATTTGCGTGGGATCTCCTACGACAGGGATGCAGAGAGGTGTGCAACTGACAAATGAAGAAACGGAAACTCGGAGAGATCATGCAAGTGTTTACAGGTGCAGCCAGCCCTGACTGCCTGGAACACGTGCAGCTCTCCCAGCACGTTTGGGAATCGCTGTGGCTTTGGCAGGTAGAAATGGCAATTAGTCTACAGGGGCCTGGGCTCTAGCACCGTAATCACTGGTGCATTTCGTCCCTGTGGACACCTTCTCGTAACCCTTCTCAGTTTTGGTCAAAGGATAAACACCTCTGAGTGACTTCTACAGACTCTGTGCTGAGTTCTACACTCTGCTAGCAGAAACAAAAGAGGTCAAAGACAGAGATCTTGATGCTAAAGGCTTTGCACCATTGGACTGACCCAATTACAGGGCTTTGCTCTGATCAAAGGAAATTTAAACATCTTCGTTGTAAGAACAAGCTAAAATACTGTAGAAGATGGTGGTACGGGAAGATTCTGTTGGTGGTGTTGTTAGACTGAGGTTCTCATTTCATAGATGGAGGAAAATCTCAGCCGTCTGGAGTTCCTAGGGGCGTGAATTACTGCAGTTCACCAGGAGTTTAGACAGAGGGTTTTAAAAACCATTTTAATCTTGTACATGGAAATACGAAAAAATGCATTGCCAATGTGTCTACCTTCTTTTTACCCTTTATCACTTTTATTATACTCCAGGCACCTGTTTGTCATAGAAAATTGTGAAATAGAGACAAGCAAATAAGATATAAATTAAAACTACCCCAATCTCAGAGATAACAATGCCAACATTTGGAAGTCTGTCCTCCTGTACGTCTCTCTGGCAAAGCACATATTAACAATAATAGGAGCATAATATGGGGACTTCTGGGGGGGAAGGTAATCTTCACTTTTTTTTTATTGCATTATATGGAATCCATACTTTGTCATACCAATAAATTTGTTGTGCCTTGCTAAGCTTAATGGAGTTTCTCTTTTCTGATGACTCCAGGGCATCATTCCAAAAATCAATTAGTGTACTGTGTCTTTCCTGGTTTTCTGTCCCAGGTCCTATCCTCTCTGGGAGCTTAAGGATGTCGGTTTAGGGAACTCGGCCCTCAAAGAACAACTGTATACTTGGAGCCATTCTGATTTCGTGCCCGACTCCAACCTCTGCTAGCAGGGTCATGATCACGTGCTCTCTGGCTTTAGTTCTCCCTGAGACCTACAAGGTGTTGTTCTTCCAGTCTGGGTGCTGCTCTGCTCTTCCCAGCCTCCCAAGGGAGCACAACTTAGTCCTGAACTTTTGTCTCTTAGTTCCGTAGGGCCTGTGTGTCTGTCTGTCTGGAGTTCCTGGGTGCAGCGCTCTGTCCCCTCTGCCTGGGATCTGTAGCTGGGGTTTGTTCCAGTCACCTGCCTTCCCCGCGTCTCTTCTCCTGCCTTGGTTCCTCCTGCTGGCCCAGACCGGGGGCTCCGAGCTGGTGCTGCCATCTTGGCTATGGCACATTTGCTCCCTTTGCTTCCATCCTGCGCAGGCCCAAAGGGCTGTGCTTTCTGAATTGTATGTTTCTGGATCTTCCTGTCCCAATAGTGCTGTTTTTCTCACCTATCACTGGGGCTGTTTCTAAAAGCAAGGCTACCCCTTCTTCTTCTTCTTTTTTTAAGATTTTATTTATTTATTTATTTATTTATTTGAGAGAGAGAGAGAGAGAGAGAGAGAATGAGCAGGGCAGAGGAACAGAAGGGAGAAGGGAGAAACGGACTCTCTGCTGAGCAGGGAGCCCGATGTGGGGCTCGATCCCAGGACCCTGAGATCATGACCTGAGCCCAAGGCAGACGCTTAACTGACTGAGCCACCCAGGTGCCCCAACTCTACCCCTTCTTATATGTTGTTTATAATCTGCTGTGGCTTTGGCAACCAGAAAGACTATCTGGCTGGATCTGGGTAAGAACTTATTATTATTATTATTATTATTATTATTATTATTATTATTATTATTATTATTATTATTATTTTCTGCTTGTCTCTTGGTTCTCAACTGTTTCAAAGAATCAACTTGCTGGATAGACAAGTTTCCAATAAAAGAGGGGTTACCCTGAAAAATTTGTTTTTCTTACACTCCATCGGGAATGGCACAGCTATTAGCTTGAGAGATTTCTAAAGATATAAACAGCTTCTAAGAGAGTTTGTATAACTTTACGAAAGAGACAGGCTGGGTTAAGAAGTGGAAATCAGGAATCTAATCAGCTGATTAGGAGAATCCATTTCATAATTAAGTCACTTTTCTGGTTAAATTGGAGCGGGGGCATGGTCACCACGCATATACCCTGAGGGAGGGAAACACTGACTACATACAAATCAGTCTGTTGCCACCCCTAACAAAACACCTTGCTGGGCTCTCTTGGAAGCAGCTTTGGAAGGGCTGGTGAGGGGTGGCCCGCAGTGAAATTTCCTGCGTCTGGGGAGGAGAAAGAGCTCTCCAAGGCTGTAAAAATGATCAAGTCTGTGCCACATGACACACCCGCGATGGCTCCCCCATGGGTCAGTCTCTACGTCATCTGGGGGATGAGGTAACTGAAAAGCACTGAGCCTACCCTCCCCCCAAATATTGCGCGGTGCTTCTAGAGAGACCCCTGCCGAAACTGGTGGTCTGGGTAGGAGCAGAATTCCTGGTAGACGCGGCACCAAGAAGCAGGATCTTGGACTATGTTGTGAAATCTGTCTTCCCAAAGACATTACTAAATATCCTAGGGAAGGGAGCCCAAGAAAGGAGAACTTCTAGCAAAAGGGCAGGAGGCTGCGCCTTGGCAACGTTTCATGGCTTTGCCTCGGGACAGAGCGTGATCATGGAAGCAGGTAAATGCTCAGACGAAGATAAAATAGAGTGACGTAAAAAAGAACTCGATTATAATGAAGCGATTTTTTTTTTTTTTGCCAGCATCGAGCACTCGCACACTGACAATGTTCTTATTTTATGGTAGTCTTAAAGTCTCCAGCAATTTGCAATACGGCCGATGCTGAAAGGAGAACAAAGGTGTGAAATGGTGTCTTCTCCATTAGGTCAGCAGAGCAGCAGATACGGACGGTTCTAGAGATGCAAAAAAGACCCATGCAAAATATGACTTTATACATGTGATAATATTTACCACATCACATCGTGTCAGATGCTTAACATCTCATTGAATCTCTCGATACCTGGAAAAATAGATTCTATTATCCTTGAAGCTCAATAACTTGCCCAAGGGTCATGGGAGCAGCTGCAATTAGAATCTGGGTCTCACTCACTCCAGGGATTAGGCTGCCTTCTTCAAGTGTCGCAAATAAAAGAGAATTTTGTAGGCCAGGTTTATACAGTCCAAATTAAATGCAGCTATGAACATACTCAGTGGGAACATCTATACTCCTCACGTGAATAATATGACAATTTTTTTTCCTGTTATCTATATTTCTTCAATTGGGTTGGGATGAATAGATCATTTCTAAATAAAACAGGAGAGCATAAAAAAGTAAAATGAATGGGCTCAATCCCAGTTGAAGCAAGAAGAGTAAAATACATTTCCCTGCTTGAAAGAAAACGATTCATCTATTTGAGGTTCTATAAATGCCCTCTTTCAGAAAGTCATACAGCTCTGTCTAGAAGGGCATTTTACCTCAGAATGACAAGGGCTTTCATTTTGAGAAGGAATATCCTCGCACACACTGACCCAAGTGAACGGTTCCCTCTGAAAACCAGAGGAGCTGGTGTTGGTTAATACGGAGGGGAGGCAGGATGGTAGAACCAGAAGGGAAACAGGCCTTGAATTTCTTTTTGTTTAAAAAAAAATTTTTTTTAACGGAGAACAATAATAACTATTGTGGGGTGCAGCAGATCTGTGAACTGTCTGGCCCCACTGTGGGATTAGAGATCTTGGGTAGACTCTTCCCGAAGAGCATTGAGTGGTGGGTCATGCAAAAGAAAGACAACAAACTATGAACATATGTTGCTTGACCGTTACGTCAGGAGGGTTGGAACTTGAGGAAAGGAGCAGCAATGAGGCTGGCGGGAAGTGGGTGATAGGTGCAAAGAGTGGTCATTTGGGGACAGAAGGGGAAGGTGGGAGCTCAGTGGCTACGCGGACTTCCAAAACACAATAGTGACAATCAAGCCGAGAATACACACACAGGGCAGTGGTTGCTGGAGGACAGGCAGGGTAGCGAAGGCGGTGCTCCCCCCAGCAGTGATTTTAGTCCCTATAATTTCATCAAAATCTACAATTCCAGCTCCGGCTTGGCCTGTCTCCAGACAGATGCCAAAGGTCTGCTGTGTATTTCCATGGAAGGACGCACAGCACCTGAAACTCTGCTTCCCGGAGATGGAACTCAATTTCCTCCCCACCCCCTCCCACTCCCCTAGCCCCATCTCCTCAATTCCTGGGTCATTCTTCCCTAGTTCCTCTCTTTCTTCACGTCTCTGCTTCAATCAGTGGCTAAGTCTTTTCCTTTTGACTTTGAAGATCCACCCACTTCTCTGCCTCCTTTGCACCCATGGTGGCCTAGTTCCAGTCCCCGTCTCCTCTCATCTGGAGGATTACAAGATCATCTTCCTTGATCTGCCTCTAGCATTTTCCATGTTTACCTAATCTTCCCCATAGGGGAAAATCTCGAATAACCATATAATTTGGTCACAAAATGAACCTCAGACATTTCTGTGCTCACATTAATTGCCAAGAATGGCTTCGTCTTTCAAATGATCAGAAATCATCTAATATGGATCTCACATTGGTCCTCCTCGTATGTGAAGAGTTTCTGCACTTTTTGAATGATCCAATTGCAAGAGAGACACCCCACGTTTTCTTGGATAAATGTCACAATGCTGGAGAATGATGGGGTCTTTCACATGAGCTATCGATGGGCTCATTTTTCAGAAGGAGAAACTGAGGCTCAGTGATGACAACAGATTTCCAGGGCCCAGGGCTACCGTCTGCTCCTCTGTGCCACACCACATCCTGCCATGCCACAGCCCATTGTGCCACCAGCATGAGCTGGTCGTTGCTCAAGTTTCAGAAGTTTGACTTGGTCTGTACGATGGGTTGGGAGGGGTCACGGGGAAGCATGGAGTCAGGAAGACTGGAAAGAAGGTCCGGAGCTATCATACCCTGGACGTCACCCAGGATGGTGGCAGTGGGGATGGAGAGAAGAGAATGAATTTGAGAAGGAGAATGCAGTTCTGTACCCATAAACCCCTGTTTTTGCTTGCATAGGTTCCTGGGACAGAGACTGTCTCTCGAAACACAGTCTCATCATTTTTTAAGAAGATTTTATTTATTTATTTGACAGAAAGAGAGAGAGAGAGGGAGCACAAGCAGGGGAGAGGCAGAGGGAGAGGGAGAAGCAGACTCCTCGCTCATTGGGAGCCCAATGCAGGACTGGATCCCAGGACCCTGGGATCATGACCTGAGCAGAAGGCAGACGCTTAACCGACTGAGCCACCCAGGTGCCCCAGTACAGTCTCATCGTTATGAGAGGTGGATTGCTGTCCAGAGTTGTGGCGAGATGCCAGCAAGCCTGGGTTAGTGGATGGGCTACGTTCACTCACTTATATCAGTGGACCAATTAGTGGCACGAATATCTTGAGGGACACAGATTCCTTGAGGGATGTTTGCTGGCAGAAATTTAGCCACAAGATTTGGCTCCAAGCAAGAGAGAGGAGGAAAGCTTTAGGGAGAAGGCGAAGTCCCTTATGCTAAACCATCTCTTCTTAAAGGCCCTTACCTTTCATGGCTTTAATGCAGGTTATTAAAAAATTAACCCATGTTATGCACTAAGAAGGTTTTTGTGTCTTTGCTTGCTTTTTTACAAGTCTCCACCTTTCTACCAAGCCCTTCTCCCAAGTCTACCTCTGGCTCTTTGGGGAATTACTGGGATCCCACCCCTATTTTTCAGGTCTTGAAGCTGTGGGCCTACTTGGCAACACAAGTATGTTTGAATCCTTTTGCCTCAAGCCTGATGCAGCGAGGCAGGGGCAGCGAGCTGGTTACTGACATTTGAACCACAAATCGGAGCCAGTAAATGAAGTTCTAGAAGCCCCTCTGTAAAGCCGCCAATGCATACATGTCTCAGTGAATCTTGGAGATGGGAGTGCAGGAAGGGCATCCTTGGTCTCTGAAGTATGGCAAACATTTTAATTTACCAGCAAAATTATATATTTTATTTATATCCATATTTATGTATATTAAGCGCATATATATAAGTATACATATATGTATGTGTAATTAAGTATACATGTATATATAATAATGTATTAAATAAATATTAAATATATTAGTATTTGTACATATAAATATATTAACTCAATATTAAGTGATACTAATACTAAAATATACTAAAATACTATGAACATAAAATTTGAAAGAATGCTAACAACAAATGATAAAGTTA
This sequence comes from Ursus maritimus, assembly GCF_017311325.1. Lineage (NCBI taxonomy): Eukaryota > Metazoa > Chordata > Mammalia > Carnivora > Ursidae > Ursus > Ursus maritimus. The sequence goes on along the minus strand of NW_024425563.1, from coordinate 89,913,783 downwards.
TGTCCACTATAGATTACCATGCGCTTTGAGAGTCTGAGTTGTGTCCATGTATGCTAGGATCTGGAGGCTATAGTCACGTGACTGGTTAATTTAAACAGCAAATAGTCAAGTGGATCATAAATTCAGAGGTGGAGGAGTCCTTAGACCTGATTTACTTACTGGGCATATGTGGCCCTTAGATTTGTTTCTTAAACACTGTGGGACTTACTTTTCCTCATCTGTGCAATGAGTGTGTAGGAGAGTGGCATTCAGGCACAGGACCCAGGAGAGACCAGGTTCCCCTCAGCAGAAAGCTCAAGGCCGAGCTGGTGGCAGAGCAAGCATTTTCAGTGCTTGTGTGCACACGGCAAGATCAGGCAGCCGCCATCACCCACAGCTCGCTGGCCCAGATGCTCCAGCCTTCGCTCCCCTTCCTGCGGGGACCCCCTCTGCCAGCCGCTCCGCCAACACTGAGTCCGCCTGTTTGTTTTGACTCAGAGTTTTAGCCCTCGCTGTTAGAGCTCATGCAAGGTTCAGGCCGTACTGCAGTCCAGGAAAAAAGCAAGTGTCAGGCTCAAACCACACATCTCTTTGTTTGCCTCCTGAGGCGGGCATCTAGGAGCACCTACCACTGAATGGATTGATAGTGGAGTCTCGTCTGATATCATAAGGCAAATCAATCCCCAATTTGCAATATACTCGCAAATTTATTTGCATTAACTGTAATACAAGCCTCGGTTTATGGAGGGCACACAGCAGGTGTCACGCTAAGTTGTTTCTTTTTCCCCTTCAAACAAAAAAGCCTGGACAGGTAGCTACTACGATAGCCCCATTTTACAGATGAGGAAACATGTTCAGAGAGTTTAAGTAGCTTGTCCAGGGTCACACAGCTAGTGAGCAGAAGAGTAGGATCTGAATGAATTCACACAGTATTTACTGCCTACCTGAAAAGGGGTAGGGATAGAGTTTGAGAGGGACAGGAGCAATAGAACAACCTCCCTCCCAGTAAACAACTCTACCAAAGTGTCTCTAGGACATGAAGGCTGATCTGAACACTTAGACAAAGGACCACTCAGGGTATGTCTCTTGGGATTGGTCTTCCTTTGGGGCTAACTACTTCTCCTGGGTGGTGGGGGGTGGGGCGGGGCCCTGTGTTAAATTTTACCTTCTGCCTTCCTTTCCAGGGAGTTTTCATATTTCCTCAGTTAAATGGGAAAATTACATATATATTTTTTAAATCAAGGAGGAAGCATCAGCCTAAGCCAGAGAGCTCATTGATTCTGACATCCTGGCAAAGGACAAGAGCAGTGGTGAGCCAGAGAGCAGGAAGAATTAACCAGAAAGGAGCGCTGCTCAGCTGGCTCAGCGGGGGAGGCCTCCTGGAAGGTCCAGAGGCTGGGGGGACTCCAAGGGCACCAGAGACTCGGGGGCACGGCCCAAATGAAGGTTGAATTTGCCAGCCCTAGCGCTCATCACCTGAGTAAGGGTTGGAGAGTAAACGAAAATAGCCATCCCCAGGAGAAACATATTTATTCATTTAATGGCTGAAACAGAGTACCATCTCTGTTGTGATGACAAAAGGTTTGAAGTGCATTACTGTCGTTTCTCAATACACTTGTGGTCTGGCTGCAGGGTCATATGGTGCAACAGCCCATGTAATCCCCCGAATGGAAAAAAATTAGGCTCAAAGTACCAAATGGACGCCCACAACATAATATCAGGTAAAACAAGCATATTCTGTCCCCCCCCCTTCCAAAACCTCCCCAAATGTTAGAGAAATAGAGAGAAATTCCAGTCATTTCTCATTACTGTGAAGGTCAGCCTGGCTGGGAAAATTGTTTCTGCTTTACAATTCCCCAAACTGTAGAAAGCAGTTAGACTTCTGGACAAAAACTAATGTTGCATTCAAAGGGAAAAGAGGCTGAGACGGCACTGCTGCAGTAATAAGAGAATTTTTTACTCTTTCCACTTCCCCGTGAACGTAATCAACTGTGACATGAGAAAATATACTGGGCTCACCCAGCCAGAATCTGACTGCCACCTGAAAATGTCCTCAATATTCCACTGTTTGGGACTTTACAATGATCCTTCCGACATCAATTTTGTGCATGTACATCAAAATGCCATTAGAAATGCCTCCACACTGCTCCCTTCATGGGCCTGCCCTGGGCCTCCAATCGAAGGCTCCCAGGGAAGACCCCGTGGTTGCCTAATGGTTCCTTGCCGTCCCCCATGTGAAAGCATTTGCTTATATGGAAAGGTGTCTCGGAGAAAACAGGAGATCTCGGGACCACCAGGGCTGACCTCTCCCCAAAGGCATTCTTGAATATCATGAGGTGGAACTTCAAGAATCGGAGGGGATTTAAGAATCAGCTTTAAACCCATGATTAGTATTCGCTGACTTGAGTTCTAAGGCTTTCCTCCAGACCCAGAGAGCTGGTCAGCCTCCCATAGCAGATTGGAGTGCAAGGAAAGCGAACCCACACATGTCTGCGTGCAGGGGCTGCTGCAAAATCCTAGCAGCTATCAGACGCTGCGCTGCACAGGCCCAGCGTAGGTGGACAGGCAAACCGATGGCTCCCCTGTCCATTCTCCTCCAGAGGACATGCGTGTGCATGCTTTCCGGGCTCATCCACAGCCGTGTACACGTGCATAAATGATGTGCAGCAGGTTTTGACAAGTGCTTGGCATACATAATGAAATTCTTGATGACACTTTTATTACTTCTCAGTTATGTAAAGTTGAACAAATCTGATGTGACTCTTCACGGTGGCATTATCATCTTTTCCCTTTGCCCTAATATTTACAGGAAATATTACAAGTGTTTGACATATAAATTCAGCATTTGACTGACTTTAATAACCATGTGATCAATAACAAGTGATATTTTTACAGTCCAAGTTCAATATTGAAAGGGTCACGGGTGGCAAATCTTCATCAAAGCAATAAGGCCAGATCTTTTCGTTTTTCAAAAAGATCCCTCTCTCTCGCTTTCTCTTTATAAATTCTCTTTAGAATGAGTACAATTAAGGGTTAAGATCTAGAAAAAGTTGGCCATGTTACAAAGGTGTGGCATTATAGGGGCTCAGACATATAGATGCATTTGTTTTTCCAGTGGCTTCATTTTTGGATACTAAGAAGAAACTCAATGTGATGAACATAGATAGAAACTGGATAGGAAATCAATGAATGTAAATCTGGAACTTATTCTTTATTCAATAAGGACACCGATTCCCAACCTCTTTGTAAAATTATTGCTTCTCCAGTAAACTCACAGTTAGCTAAGACTACGAGGTCGGCAGTTTTCCATCTCCTCTGTGCTGGGTTCTGAACCACCTCTGAGTGCAAGTGCCAACTTTCTCCCTCACCCCCCTCCCGCCAATTCTCCCCCAGCCTGTACTCCTCCTGGGTTCTAGGGTCTCCAGAGTAAAAGAAACACTCATAATCTTGCTGACTGAACTGTAACCAAAGACCATGACTCTCCGTGCTTGGAATTCCAAAGGAAGTCCCACGTTTGGCTTGCCACATTCAGAAAGGTTGGCCAGTCTCAGAAGTTAACCAGTTTTCGAGCAGCACTCCCAGCCTGTGGAAACCACCCAGGGTGCCCTGGCATCTTGAGGATGCCCTTCCCATCTTCTTCATGCTCTTCCTGCTCCCTTCATGAGCCTGGCCACCACCAGCATCACGTCTGGTGCTTGGGTGGTTCTCACTCTGTACCAGGCAAGTTTTTCTCAGGACTTTACGGATAACTAACTACTTTAATGTCCACAGGAAGCCAATGAGGTTGATGCTTTCATTTGCATCTTGAAAAGGAGAAAACCGGAAGCACAGAGGGGCTAAGCAACGTGCCTCAGATCCTGAGCTCCTAAGTGAGAAGTTGGGGTCCCAGCACAGACTGTCAGATTTCAGCCTCCTCTCTTACCTATTACTCACTACACCGACTCTCATTACCTTTCTTTTGGGGGTGGGGGTTGTTGTCATTATTATCATTAAACTATTATCCAATAGCGAGTGTCAGCAAACTACTGCTCACAGGCTGAATTTGGCCCATGAGCTAAGAATCGTTTTTACAGATGAACACTTACCATTGATTTGATAAGGGGAAACGTTAATTTTGAACTCTAATTAATGCAACATTATCCCCCTGTGATGGCTAACTTTACGTGTCAACTTGACTAGATCACAGGTGCCCACATAGTTTGTCAAACATTATTCTGGATATTCCTGTGAGGGTGTTTTTAGATGATTTACATTTAAATCAGTGGGCTTTGAATCAAGCCGACTTCCCTTCGTAATGTGGGTGGGCCTCTTCCAATCAGTTGAAAGCCTGAAAAGAACCAAAGGCTGAACTTCCTCTGAGTAAGAGGGAATTCTCTTTCCTGTCGGCCTTTGGACTCAAGCTGGGACATCAGCTCTGCAAATTTCGGATTTGCCAGCCTCCGTAATCACATGAGCCAATTCCTTGTATTGAGTCATATATACATATATATGAACATACAGCCTATTCGTTCTGTTTCTCTGGAGAACTCTGACTAATATACCTTCCCTCAAAAACAAAAACAAAAACAAAAAACCAGAATTCTATTCTCATTAAGAGCCTGTATTAAAAAAATTCTACTCAGTTACTATTATTATATTTTGGATTTCACTAATAAGAAATTTGTAGAAATTTGTTTACTCTTGTTATATAAGCACATAAAGAACATCCTCAATTTTTCCTAAACACACAAAGCCTGAAGTACTTACTATTTGGCCCTTTACATGAAATGTTTGCCAACTCCCGCACTATAGCAATGAGCCTGTGGTTGAATCTGAACTAGCTGGTTATTTTTACCAATTATCCACCTTGCTTGAGTGCTGCGTGGAATTGCCAGTGGAGTCAAATGAGTGAGGGTAACCACAGGGGAAAAGAGGTAACAGTCGCATTGCGTCTGAGTAGAGCAGCGAGGGGTGAAGGATGGGTCTTCTCATGGTCTGGGTCTGGGTTACTCCCAGACTGCACTCTGAGAACCATTCACCAGACTTTAGCTTCTTTTGCCCTGATAAATACAGCAATGTCTGTGATCCTAGTGACTTTATGGGAAAGCCTTCTTCCATTCTCCCTCAGGTCTGTATTCTGTGGAGAACTGTATTCTTTCTGTCTTCATATAATCCATGAAAAAGGGAGAGGGTTGGTCAGGGCTCTCCAGAAAAACAGAACCAATAGAATGTGTGTATGTGTGTGTGTATCTGTATATATACATATATATGCAGAGAGAGAGACAGAGATTTGTCTTACAGAATTGGTTCATGCAAATATAGAGGCTGATGAGCCCAAAATCTACAGGCTGGGCTGGCAAGCTGGAGACCCAGGGAAGAGCTGATGTTGAAGTTCAAGTCTGAAGGCCGTCTGCTGCAGAATTCCCTCTTGCTCAGGGGAGGTCAGTATTTGTGCTCTTCAGGCCTTCAACTGATTGGACGTGGCCCACCTATAGTGTGGCGGGCGCTCTGCTTCACTAAAAGCCTACTGATTTAAATGTACATCTCATCCCAAAACACTCTCATGGAAACACATACAATAACGTTTGACCACATATCTGGGCACCACGGTCCATGGCACAGAGGGCACAGCTGACCAAGGCAGTGGTACCTATCTGTCACAAAGTAGAGACCACCCAAATGAATGACTACTACCAATGCAAACATCCAGGACCATGCTTACTTACTATGTCTTCCTCCGGCTTTTCCTGCCCTTCTAAAATCTACTAGAAGTTTGGAGCCCTGCTCAAGTTCCACCACATCCAGGAAGTCCTCTCAGACATTCCACTCTTTGGTCGGCTCCTTTCTGGGTCTCTCAGGGCACTTGCTGTCTGTCCACCCAGTCTGATCCTTCATGATGTTCTCTTCTAGTGCACAAGAGTCTGGCCTTCCCAGAACGTATATAATCTATGTTGACGACAATGATCCAACATCACCAGGAGGTCGCAGTGTTATCCCCTTTCATCCGCACCAGGCAAATCACACCCCTGAGACTGCCCATCTCACCGATCTGTCAAATCTGTGAAATGCCCACTTTGCTTGGATGCTGGTGGATAATAGGGGATAATGTTTGTGAAAGTACTTTGTAAACCACGAGGCATGATACAAATAGAAGATTTTTATTACCATGATACTTTGTTTAAGAAGGCAAGGGTTGGGAGTAAAATGCTTTTAAGTGATTTACATTTTCCAAGTTTTATAGTCCTGGCACTAAAAGGTTTAACTCTTAGCTTTTCTGGGAAAACTCAGCCATCAAAAGGAAATTATTTCTTTGGGGGTGATGAATAGCCAACAATTTCCTGTGCTATCCTGATGTTCTAAGTGTGACGGATCCCATGCCTCCCGCCTCTTCCAGAACACCCTTGATTTGTTTTATCAAATTCCCCGCCCTCTACTGGATCACTATCATCTGCCTACAAGCATGATGTTTCAATTGCTGTCTTAAAAAAAAAAAAGACTATCTTGACCCACCCCCACCCCCTCCAGCTAGTGCACCTGTCAGCTTCCACTCAGAGCACATGCCTGGAAAGAGTTGTCTATTCTTGATGTCACCGATTCTTCTCCTTGGTTCTTTTTTTGAATCCACTTGAATCCCTGCAATCCCTCACCACCACTCCCTGGAAGCTCTTGTCAAGGGCACTGATTTCCTCCATGTGCTAGCTCCAGTGTTCATTCTCAGCTCTGCTCTTACTCGAGCTGCCAAAACTAGTTGGCTCTGTTGATCACTCCTGGTTCAGGGGTGTGGCTTTAAACACCAGTGGAACACCGAGGAACTCCCAAATTTATCTCCAACATGGACCTTTCTCTAGAACTTGAGATCCACCTGCTTTCCTAACCTTTCCTCTAAGACATTTAGCAGTCTCTCAAACATAACCTGCCCAAGACTGACAGGCCGAAAACCAAACATGTCCCCAAACCTGTTCATCCCATAGTCTTCCCCATGTGGAAACTTCATGCCTCCAGCTGCCTAGGTCAAAATCATTGGAGACAACCACGACCTCCTGTCTTTTCCTTACACATCAAAGCCAGTCCATTAGTGAATCCTGTCAGCTCTTCTTCAAACTACATGAGGTCTGATTACCTCTCACCATCTCTACCTCATCCAACCTGGTACAAGCTCTTGTCATCCTGTTGAAATCAGGGCGGTAGCCTCCTAACTGGACTCCCCATTTTTGCTCTTGAGCCTCCATAGTCTGTTCCCCTCATAGGTTCTGTGGGTCTTCCTGTTTCATTCAGGATGACTGCTAAAGTCCTAGCAGTGGCCTATAAGATCAAAGATCATCTGGTCCCTGCTTCTTTTATGACCCCATCTGCGGCCGCTCTCCCCCTCGCTCAAGACTGCAATCTTGCTGCCTTTCTGCTCTTTCTGGAATCTGCCCAGCACTCTCCTACCTCAGGGCTCTGCACTGGTCCCTTCCCCAGAGCACAGTCTCTCCATATGTTGGCAGGTTCTCTCCCAGCAGATCTCTGCTCCAATAGAGAGGTCTTTTCTGTTCGACCGATGTCAGTTAGTAACCCTCTCTCTAGCAATGTCTTTCCATTTGACCTCATCTATTAGTCCCTCATAGCAGCTAACAGTGTTTAATATACTATATATTTAAGTGTTCATTTGATTTTTTAAGCATTTGTACTCACCCCTGAGCCCTGCTCTAGCTCCAAGAATAGCGCTTGCATCTACAGAGGCTCAAGGCATAGTTGTGGAATAAATGAACGCATGACTCAAAGGATTCGAACGGCAGCAGAAATCTAGCAAGGAACCTGAGAAAAAGTTCCCCAGAAGTAAAGGTCGGGGTCAGCTCACCACAGAATCGTCTGTGAATCTCTGTACCCCACGGATCCTTCTGGATTTGCTCTCCTTCTAAGCAGACGTGCCCAGAAAGGAGGGGCGTCCCAAGGCGACCCCGGCAGGTTCTTTCTTGGACTACTCAACCTTTCCATGTGTTGCAACAAACATTTTCATTTCCTCCTCTCCCTGCTTCCTTTTCTTTCCTGGAAGTTGATAGGTTTCAATAGGAAATAAAACAGCATTAACGAAGTGCCTGCTCCCTGAATTTTGGGCAGGACTGGAAACTTCAAGATGTATTTCAATGGAGGGCATTTTTTGAGCAACTGAGGCTAGATTATAATTTTGTTTGGATTTCCCAAAAGGGGAGCTCAGAATTGCAAACAAGGGAGGCAAAGACTGCTGTAGAAATGTAGGCTGAGTGAGTCAACGCGTTCTCAGACACTGCCACCAGGGCATGGTACCCAAAGGGAGTCTAGAACTGTCCCGCGTGGCCAGGGGCTTTGTCCCCCAGCAGCCGGTGAAGGACACGCTGTCTCTATGTGACAGAGACACTTTCTGTGGGCTCCTCCCCATTGCCTGACCCACTCGTTCCTGCAAATAACCTCAGGTCCTCTCTAAAACGAGAGCTCAAACATTTGTGGATGTTCTTTCTTCAGACGCAAGAACTGGCAATTTCACGGTGACCCTTTCAGACTGTGTGAGCAGGGCGAAGTGGTGAGAGAAACCCGTCTTTTAGTGCTGTCTCCTGGCTCTCAAATAAGTTACATAAAAAGGGAGAGAATAAACTTTAAGATGTTTTTTTGAACTGTCATTTGATGATGTGTTCTGCAATCTTCAGAAAATAGGTACATGTTACTACCACATTAAGGAGAAAATAAGTTAAATAAAAATTTCTAGCAGCAAGCCTGAAGGCTATCATATTGTCACTCAATAATCTGCTTCTGAAAATCCCTAAATGCATTTTAGTAGGTCTGCAAGCTTTCAACTTTCTGGATCACATACCATATGCAGTACACCCAAAAGAAACAGAGGCAGTCAAACTGACAGATTCTAATTTAGAACCCGAAAAGTGAATTTTCTACTGTTTTTGAAGGTACAAAAATGACAGTCTTGCCTCTTCTCCTGAAAACTTATCTATAATTATGCTTTGTGGTGGAAGGAAACCAGCCTACTTGCTGTGCACAGCACTTGAGTTTTAAAAGCTGCTTTTGATTAATTAACTCATATTTTTAACAGGAGGTCAAGAAGTCTGCTTTTCAGAGCTCACACCTACGTTTATGCAGCAAGCCTTGATTTATGAGACAAATCAGGCCGAGCGCCGTTGAACAGAGGGAAATCACTACGTACAAATGGAAAGCAAGCTTTCCAGTGAGGGCTTTAAATTAGATTAAAATCTTTGGCCTCTTCGTGGTATGCTCTTTCCTGTTGCATTTCTGCGTTCCTTCAGGCCGAGAGAAAAACCCAGATTCCCCACCCTTTGGACTATTCTTGGATCTCGCAAATGCTGAGGGGTCAGATTTGGTCAGACTCTCGGGGCACACTGAGAATGCAGAACTGAATGTCTTGGCAGCTTCTCCAAAGACAACACAGTCTTTGCGGGCACAGACGAGGGGATGGTTAAGTTGAACTCAGTCAACAGAGGAGAGGGGGGAGGAGGCGAAACTCAGATTCACTGAGTGACTACTACGTCCTACTTCCTCAAAGGTGTCTTAGCACCTTTATTTATGGAATCCTCGTGACAAACGAGCGTGCCATGTAACATTTCACAGTGGTAGAAAGTCCCAGAACGTGTCTTTGTGACTTCAAAGATTAGGTACCTGGAGTTTACAGAAATCGTTTCTATTTTGTTAACATCTGTGCGTGGCTTGTAACTCGTAAGAATACATCGAGGGTATTCATGAGACAGTCTTCGGCTAATCCTAAGTAACTGATACTAATTAACAAAATCTTAATTAGTAAACACTGGCATGGAGGGCAGTATATCTCAAAAGGGACATTTTGCCTTGGTCGTATTTTGCAGGCACTCTCACAGAGGAAGATCCTGCTGGGAAATGCAATTCTAAATAAGGACATTAACTACTCCCTTGAAAAGTACCTGAAAACTTCCCTGCGATCTTGCTCGTGAAATATAAAAATCCTCTGTGTTGCATTCGAAATCTGATAAATATTTATTATCAATGCTGTTTGCGTTTAATCTGCTCAGGATATCATTTCTCCAGCTTCTTAGTAGTTAAACAAAAATGGCATTTACATTACAATATTGCTTGCCAACAATCTCATTTTCTGGTTTAGTCAGCAGCCCTTCATGCTTGATTAGTCTTTAATTATACAAATACCTACATATTAAAAAAAGTTTTCTTTTTTCCATACTTTGAGCATGTAATTATTTTCTCTTGCATGCAATAACCTTTAATTTTAGGATTAAGCAACTGATTCTTTTTAGTATGGATGGGCCTTTTCAAGTGTTAAAACAAATTTGGTTATTGTATTATGAGAAAAATTAACTTTGGGAAGCCTCTCATCAGTGCCTTTGACACAGCACCCTGATCGGCTGTTACAGAAAACACCGGGTATCCAAAAGATAAAACAAGACTTCATTCCTCCAGTTTTTTTCCAATTTCTCCCTCCCTGCCTCTCTGGTCTAGGAATGTGATAATTTAAGCACTGAAGACCTGAATATATCAAATTTCCTATTTGCACAAATTAGGGCTGAGAGCAGATGTTTCACATAAAAAATATTTTAACACAAAGGCTGTTTATAGTTCGAGTTGGTAAACCTACAAACTGTAAACTTTTGTAATCAAAGATTTTTCTATAAGGAATCCACAGAATGCTTAAAAATATAGGAGTATCTTGTTGAGTTAGACGGTGTTTCTCTCCACACACCATGCCTGATACTTGGGGCCAATGAGAAGCCAAACAGCAATGAAATGGTGTCTCCCTTTCTAAAACCAAACAGGGGAAATCCTTAATATGCCACCTGACATGCTTTTGGATATTTACTTTGACTTCCTTCTCTCTCCTTTCATACTGAACCCAGAAAAAACAACATCTATTTCCTTATGGGAGTCCTCTCAAGGAGCAAACTAATCTGAGAACTTCATGGCATTCAGCGAGTCACATCAAAGATGCCCTGGGTTCTAGATTCCAAATGAGGCTTGCCAGACACAGAGGCAAATAAGACTCACAGATGCATTAAACCAAGCCCATGGGTTAAGACTTCAGCCTATGAAGCTATTTTAAAGTGCTGCCAGGAAGCTATTTTAACTTTCCTCCATTGCCCATCCCAAAGTTCAGCTCAGCTAGTGATAAAAGCATCATCCTCTCATACGCGGTTTTTACGCAGAAATACAACATTCTCTTTGTTTTGTCCTCGGGACTGATCACAGAATCTCAGAACTGGATGGGACCACCAGGCTCTTCTGGTCCAATGTCTCTACAAGAGAACTACTGAAGTGGCTACCCCTTCTCTGGGAGGGACATCTTGCTGGCTTGCTTGACGGCACACCCGTCTGTGTGTACATCTCCTAGGAAGCTCTGTGTTCTAGAGTTGGCACCTATGGTCCTAGTTCTACCAGTGTGGGCACTTGACTCTTGCTGGGCTGTAGCAGTGAACAGGACAAAGTCCCTGTGATTATGGAATTTCCATTCTAGTTGGAAGAAGAAAAAAGACAAGCAAATCATCAAATAAATATATAACGTGTCAGGTAGTGATAAGAACTTTGAAGAATGACGAAGGAACAGAGGTGCCATGTATGCAATTTTATATAAGATGGTGAGGGAAGGACTCCTTGATGAGGCAAAATTTAAGACAAGACCTGAATAAAGTGAGGGAGCAAGTCGGATCTCTAAGGGAAAAGTGTCCAGGCAGAGGGGTCGATAAGCACACGAGGTCTTGGTGTAGAAAGTCAAACGTTGAAATACACTGAATTTGTATAACTCAAGCCTCGTTACCCTTAAAACCAAACTCTGATTGTTCTCCAAAATCTTTTAGATGTTCCTTTTAGTATTTGCCCCCTTATTTCTAAATGATAGTTTAAATTGTTTTTCTTGATTTGCGAATTTGGGGCATTATTGATTGACTTCCGCTGTGGAAGATGGGGATTGTACACTGGCGCACCCACTCTCTATTTCCCCTCCTGCTGTGACCCTTCATTTTGCCAACAGAGTTTCCGATTTAATCAGAATTTCTTTTGGGGACTATGAAAGTTCTGTTTAGCTCCGACCCTGTTAGAACACTTCCTCCCTTGTAAAAGTTTTTGCTCTTACCATAGTTAGTCATTGCTTTTCTGTTTGCTTAGTTTTCTTTCTATTCATAATTCTTCCCAAACCCATCACAAGAGTGATGAACACTGTTTTCCTTTAGGTCAACCATACCAGGTATTCTCTTGGTTTCTCTTCTGCTCCCTTCCTCCCCTCCCCTGTGTCTTCTCCAGGGACTTTTCTAGAGTCCTCAATGTTCCTGCCCCAAATGGAAACTGGTTGCTTTCTAAGCCCGCTGTGTAAATCAGCCTCGGGGTTCCTTTTTGCCCCTTTTGATGGTAAAACTCCAATCTTCCTCTTCTTCGGTTTACTCTCTTGTCTTGGTGGAACACCTTTGGTGAGTTGATGAAGAATGCATGATGGATCCATTTGAGATGAATTTTCCACGGACTCTACATCTGAATCTTTAGTTTACTTTTATATTTGATAGATTGCTCTGCAGTATATTAAATACAAGCCAAAAACTATTTTCCCTCAGAATTTTGAAGGCTTTGCTCCATTGTCTTCCAGCTTCAAGTATTGCTATGGCAACCCAATGTTATTCTGATTCTTGATTCCTTGTATTTTACCTGTTCTCCTGTGTAAAATGCTCACAATGATATGTTTCAGGTGTTTTGTTTTGTTTTGTTTTCATTTGTTAGGTTATTTATTCAGTGAGACTTTCAATGAGGTAACATCCTTCAAGTCTGGGAAATTTTTATTTCTTTGGTAATTTTGTCTATCTCTCTCTCTTTTTTATTTTGAAATTCTGTTAGTTAGAAATTGGATCTCCTGGATTGATCTGGTATCTTCTCTGTGTTTTACTAATTTGTCTCTTTTTTTTCTCTTTTTGGTCTACATTCTGAGAGATTTTCTTTATTTTTTAAACCTCCTACTGAATTTTTCTTTCTTTTTTTTTTTTTTAAAGATTTTATTTATTTAATTGACAGAGAGAGAGACAGCCAGTGAGAGAGAGGAAGAGGAAGAGGAAGGTGGAGATAGAAGAGGAAGAAGCAGGCTCCCAGCAAGCAGGGAGCCCAATGCAGGGCTCGACCCCAGGACTCTGGGATCAGGCCCTGAGCCGAAGGCAGATGCTTAACGACTGAGCCACCTGGGCGCTGCTGAATTTTTATTTCTGCTATAATTATTTTAGCTATTATCTAAATATGTCCTGAACTATTTTTTAAGTGTTCCTTGTGCATTGTACTTATTACGTGTTTTGTGGATGCACAATCTCTATGGATGTCCTATAGGATATTAATTTAAAAATTTTTATAAGATTGTTCTCCATCCTCTATTGCTTCTATTTCCAACAAATATCTCCCCCTTCCCATTTGTTTTAGTTTCTGATTTCAGATAAAGGCATTTCTCAAATATTTAGTCATTCTTTGTTGTCTTTCCACTATAAAAATAAAGCAGGGACCTGGCGATGTTGGAGATCACAAATATTGACAACTGAGTCTTTCTCTCTGATTAGTGGTTAGGTTTCTCCAGAGAAGAATCCACCAATTACCTGGGGTGGTTGAGGTGGGGAGGTAGTGAGATGCCTGCATACTTGAGCACCTGTGTATGATGTAAGTGGCCCAGTGAAGCCAGGTTTTATCATTCAGGATATAGACTTTCCCTCGCTGCCCTGATCAGCAGTAAGGAGCTCTCTCCAGCACACAGCCAGTCAGACCTACGTCTCCAGGTCTAGAGAGTCTCTTGTTTCAATTTCTCATGCATCAAGCTGCTAGAGGGATAGTTGCCTGTCTGCTTGGATTGGGGAGGCAGCTGAGGGTCTAATTGTTCATTACACAGTCATTAACCAATGCCTCTGTTTTCAGCAACATGCCCTGGCATCCCCATCTTCCATGGCACCTGGAAACTGCAACTCCTAAGGCTTTTGGGGCTCCAGGGTTGCCTTGCTTCTCACTGTGTCCCTCTCAGACCCTCGGTGTTTAGATTTCTCAGCTTGGTTATCTTCTCCAGCTGCTTCTCCAGAATTTGGTTGACACTGCTTGTCTACTGTGGTCTTTTCTCCACTTCTCTTTGACCTTTTGGATTTATATGATTAAAATTTTTTTCCTTGAATATCATTTTAGTGGGGTTCCCAGAGAGTATGTAGAGATAAACGTACATATTCAATCTACCTCACTGAAGAGGAAGCCATCCCCCCTTTATTTTCTTTTTGAGAATTGGAAAGATCTTTTCTATTTTTAGTTTCCTAGTACCCTTTCTATTCTTTACGTTTCATCAGCTATTAACAACCGTCTTCACTTTTTCAGTCTTTCACTTGAAAAAAACCTCAGTTTCTTAAGATGTTGTGTCTCAACCCATCAACCATTTTTCATATGTATATTGCCCTGAGCCTTGGCCAACCTGTACTGATCTAAGAAATTGTTTACGGTTCTATAGGGCAGGAGTTCTTCAGCCTCCTTGATCATCAGAATCATTGGCTTCACCCAGAGATTCTGATTTTGTAGTGCTTGGATTGGGTGATGGGAATCTATATTATTAAAGAAACCCCAAGTCATTAAAACTTCTTTATTTGTTCTTATGGAAAATCTTAAACACACGTAAAAGAAGGCACAATGCTAACATGAACTCCCATGGACCCATCACCCACCTTCAATACTTATCAGCTCATGGCCAATCTTTTATTCATACTCTACCCAACAGCCTCCACCAATATTATTTTCTTCCTTCCCGCATTATCTGAGGAAAATCCAGACATCCTACCATTTCATTTGTATTTAAGTATGTGTCTTCAGAAAATACTCCTAAAAATATAACTACATGCCACCATCACACCTACAAATATTAAAAATAATCCCTGAACATCATCAGACATCCCATCAGCAATCATATTTCCAACTGCCTCATAAGTGTCATTCTTTTTCCTTTTTACATTTGTAATCTAAATAAAGTCTACATCATGAAATTCTTTGCCGTGTCTTTTGATCCACATGTCCAGCCCCCTAGCCCTTCATCTCAATCTCTGTCTCTCTCTCTTTCTTTCTTATGATTTACTTGCTGCGGAAACCTTCCCATGTGGTTTTGATGTGCGGCCAATCTGGGAATCATGACTTCTCTGAAGCACACTCAGGGCCCACCTACAAGGAGAGAGGCCGGAGCATTCAGTACTCTGGACCCCCCCCTCTTGTTAAGGAACCTTTGTACTCGTTTCCCTCCGTATCACCTGCAAACCTTCTAATAACATTGCATTTGTGGTTCTCATTTATCTTGATTTTAAAAATCACTGGTTCTGCGGTGCCTAAGTGGTTCAGTCAGTTAAGTGTCTGACTCTTGATTTTGGCTCAGATTGTGACCTCAGGGTCATGAGATGGAGCCCCACACTGGGCTCCACACTCAGCATGGAGTCTGCTTGAGATTTTTCTCTCCCTTTCCCTCTGTGTCTTGCCCCACGTGCATGTGCGTGCTTTCTCTCTCTCTCTAAATAAACAAATAAAATATTTTAAAATATCATTAGTTCTGTTTTTGTGTGTGTGTGAGTTCTTTTCTTCTCCTTATATGTTGAACACCATCTTTATCCATCACATCCTCACTGAACATCTTTTTTTGGGGGGGAACATCTTTTTGGGGGGGGTTGGTAAATCTCTCTGTTCTAAATTACAACTCTGCTAGCCTTGTGTTGGTCACCTCAGCCAGGATCCAAGAACCATCCTAGTTAGGTTTTTCCAAATCATCTGGGAGAAGAAGGTGTCTCCTATGACCCTCATCCAAGGCTTCTCTTGTCTCAAATAGGATCACATTTTGAAAAATTATTAGTTAAGTTGCCAAGTAGAAAGAACACCACATATTTCTAAAAATGACTCATCCTATCTTTTCACTATATTAAGAACACATCCAAATGCCTTAGCTTTTATGGCTAAACCATTTCACCCATGAGGTGAAAACAGGTGGAGGCAGTTTGGATAAATGTAGGGGGTGACACAGCAAGCATATCTTGGGAGAAGGGGCCCGAATGATTTATTGTCCAAACCATGACAGTTTCGAGTGTGAAATGGGTGCCATTAGCAATTACACTGGACAACAGGCGCACATAGAGACCATCCCAGTTAAAAGAGCATGTGAGGTCCCCCAGGTTGGAGCCAGACACTCTGGACTCAAATCCCAGCACCACCTCGAAGAAGCTGTGGCTTTTAGTGAATTACTGTCTTCTCCAAGTCTTGGTTTTCTTACTAGTATAAGTGATTGCAAGGCATAAGTAGGAAAACAGTCACAAAACACTTAGCACAGTTCCTGGCATGAAAAGCTCAATGGTATTTTCATTTTTAAAACTGGATCATCATCTTTCTACTGCGAGATTCTGTACCAGTGGGGTTTGGGGCAGCAGAACATGTCACGTGAGAGTCTCTGGTATCCAATGGTTGGGGGTGCTGAAGTACACCCTTGGTGGGAGATTCCCTTTCATCTTCCTTGGGTCTTTCTATCTGTTTTATAATACTTTCATGCTTTGGAAAAATATTATTTAACTCACAGATCAATCAGATCTATAAAATATTAAGAAGGTCTGCTCCTCTCGCTATTATATTCTGAATATCAAGAACCACCATGAGTCGTTGAGATGAGGGGGAAGGAAACAGAAGATGAAATAGGAAATGGTGGGCCTTGCTTTGATGAACATTTCCTGCCAAAGGAAAGAAGCTGATTTGAAGCAGTCTAAGTGAAGTTCTGCATTTCCCAAAGCCCACTGAGAAGATAGTGCAAAGAACAACGGTGTTAAAACCATTTCAAAGAAATCATAATCATAGGGGCGTCTGGCTGGCTCAGTGGGAAGAGCACGTGACTCTTGATCTTGGACTTGTGAGTTTGAGCCCCATGTTGGGTGTAGAGGTTACTAAAATAAATAAATAAATAAACAAACTTAAAAAACAAAAAAAGAAATCACGATCAAAACAAAGATCTAAGGTTTTCATAGTCCTTATTATGTGTCAGGCATGGTTCTAAATATAAAAGTAAATGGGTGACATTTCTCTCATTAGTAATTGTTATCTTCATCGAGTACTTTTGCAAATAAATTTAAGGTAGTCAGATAACAGTCACTTATGTATTTGTGCAATGAATAGGTGTGACATGAGAAATCATCACAACAATTTTTGACAGTCCTGGGATGCACAGAGGTATGAGACATGGTGTCCGTTCTTAAGGGGCTTATGATTCAAGTAACACAACAAACTTGTCCATAAATGAAAAAAAAAAAAAAAAGGACTCGGAGGGCATGTGCTAAGTGCCGAATGTGTGAGTCAGAGAGGAGAGCGCTCACTGAGGGCTGGACAACCGGGCAGGGAATAGGAAGTGCAGGGAAGCGTGCAGGGCAGTGGTGAGGAGAGCAGCCATGCCTGGTAATGGGCATGACCCCAGCAAGCATGACCCCAGCAGAACCAGGGCTGTCGGCCGTACAGGGCACCTCGGACCGGGGGTGGGGGTGGGGGAGTAGTCAATGGGAGACGGGGTGGAGGGGAGAGCCAGAGCACCCCGGCTAAGAAGGCTCAAAGGGGGTTTTTTAAGCATGTGGGTGATGGGACAAAGTGTTTTTTAAGGCAGGTTAGCTTGGACGTGGTTTGCAGAGCGGATCAGATCAGGGAGAAAACAGAAGTAGGAAGACCAGGTCAGGGAGGACGACGCCAGCTCTGCCCTGAGTCACACCAGGTACAGAACGGAGAGAGGTTCCAGGCACTCTGGATGTGGAGATCTCTAGCCCACGAGTTTTCTGACTGCCGTGGACCTGGCTCCCACCTTGCAACTCTCGGGACAGGATTTTTCCCTTGATAAATGTTCCAGGAACCCAAAACAGTGTGGGGCTCTGGGCTTCCTTCCCACCGTGTTCTCTCTCCCCCTTTACACTTTCTCTTTAGAATGACCTCTTCACTTTCCCTGGGACTGCTCTGTCCATTTTCAATATGCTACTTCATTTCTCATTTAATAGATTTGTTTAACTGTTAATTTTATGTGAGTTTTCCAACACAGGAGCAGTGGTATAACGTTGAAGTTCCCTGCAATGTTGTGTCTGTGGTAGGGTGGGGGGTGAACGGCAGAGCCGTTTGGGTCCTTTTTGATTGCTGGGGATGGTGTTCAATGTCTCGGAGCTCATCGTCCCATTGAATATGCTGGGAACCAATAAACCTGCTTCCTGAGCTCTTCTGTGTTTAAGAATTCCCACTTCAGCCTCCCTGAAGAGCTAGATTTTTCAGGGCAGGGTTCTTCAAATTCTTCTAACCTTGTTCCATGGTAAGAAATATGCTTGATAACTCAATCTGACACATACACACACACACACACACACACACACACGCGTATATGGATAAATCTCTCTCTCTCTATATATATGTGTGTGTGTGTGTCTGTGTAACTATATACATATATCTATGCATATAATTTAAACAGAAGCTTCGAGAAAAAACATAGAGCTTTACTACTGGTAATATGATGCCCTGGTATTTTCTATTCTCTTTTATTATTTTCTTTAAAAACTCTGGTTACAAACCAGATACTAAGCCCATATAATAACTATGCAAAATGTGGTTATAATATCCTTCTGCAACCTGGGCACATTGTCCCACCTAAATCTTCATAAAGACCCAAAGAAGGTCCAGAAGGCAGAGTCTCTTGAGTGCCAAGGCCCCACCGTGTCTTCTGTGACTGCCTAGCTCTCTCGTTTACAAAATGTACCCGATTTATTCCTGGTGGGATGGAGAGAGGATGGGGGCCTTGCCACATGGGTATTGAAAAGGTATAAGCATCTGGTCTAGGGATGACTAGATGGGATTTGCACACCATCAGATGGTCTCAGAGGGAGAACTTGCTGTTCCAGAGTCATCTGATCACCACTGATTGGGAAGGAAGCTTCGTTCCTCTGTACCTTCCTGTTACCTTTGTTTTAAAAGGGCTCTCCCCAAGCGAGGTGTCTATAGCTCCCGGATAAAGCACAACTGGTTGGAGAGAAGTCCTACATTGCTCCTAAAATCTAACTTCTCATGACTGCCAATGGAAAGCCTTAGACTGGGATGTTTTGCGCCTTCCTTGCATTGCTAAGAGGGCGATGTGTTTTGTAAACACTGAATGAATCACAGCTCAGTGTCAAGGCTCTGCGTGGACAAGAATCTAGACTCTGAATTGTTTTCTTAAAAAAAAATAGCATACTCCAGCTACTCACCAACTTCTCTCCCCCTCCCCCGCCCCACCCTAACACACGGTACAGTGTAAAGTGGAGTTTAGTTAAAAATCAGAATTCCAGGACCATACCCTCACGGGGGACAACGAGCTCTTACGGCTGAGGTTTCTTCCCCTTCTGCTGTGACACTTTGGTTAGTGCAATCCATGCCCCAGTTGTAGAGCCGTGTTGGCAAGGAGATTTTTCTAAAGGTTTTTTCCTCATTGCTTAGAGCCAAAGATTGTGTCCTCTGACCTTTTGATTCCCGTTCTGCATCTAATCAATGTCAGGTCACCACAAGGAAAACTAAAATGAGGTTAAGTGGAAAAAGCAAAAGCAAAAACCCCAACAAGCTACAAAGCCCCCAGCCTGCCCAGCCAACTTCTAGAAGCTCACCATTTCGAAATAGTACAATCACTTGGATACGAGAATGTTTCTCCTTTACCTCCCCACTCACCGTCCCCCCCTGCAGTTGTTCGGTGCCTGATTTGTTTCCAGTTGCAACAGGGAGGTCAGAGCCAGCCAGGAAAATGAATGGAATCAGCCTCCTGCAGGGGCGCCTGGAGCGGGGCGGGTGTTACGGATCAGCGTAAAGCCAGCTCCCTTTCCCGGGCTGGGCCGATGTAACTCACTGGAGTGGCAAATTACATCAGACCTACAGCTGTAACCCGACATTATGATTAATTTGATCAGTAATTTCTCCTGTTTTTCATTTTAATCGGTGTGACTATTCTGCTGTGGCAGGTCTTTCAGATCTAATTAAGATAAATTTCCGAGTAAAAGACTTGGCAGACTTTCCGAGTCAAATCCAGGCATCAAGTGTGAAGACCTGCCGCCCCAGTCAATCACCTTCGGGGAGGGCCGGGCACCGCGCGCGGCAATCAGCCATTCACACTTAAGCAAATTCATAATCTCCGGCACTGCTTCGTCATTCTCTCCAAAACGTCCCAGGCAGAAAAGGAAAGAAAGGAAGGCCCCAGACAATGCCACTTCTCTCCTTGTGCTCACACTCTGCTGACTTGCCCAGGCTACCTGGATAACCCTCTAAGTGGACACTTTACAGAAGTTGGTGTTCCTACAAAAAAAAATTTTTTTTTAAATACATATGTGCCTATGTATACATCAAATAAATGCAACTATGTATACACACAGGTATGGAGCACACGCACATGTAACTAGGAAGATCGAAAGGCTATGTAATAGCTCTTTTGCAGCCAGGGCCGAGAGCGACGGGCATCTCTCGGGACAAGACCGGGGACAAGAGAAAGCCCTACCACGAGAAACGGAAGTAACGAGCTGGGAAGCCTCACTGCCAACACTAAGATTGGTCCCCAACCAAATACACACAGTCTGCTTTCGGGGAGGCCAGACGAAGCCCCGTGCCTTGAGGCTGGATGCTGGGGACATCCCCCAGTGCTCTGAGGGTCCTAAGTGCAAAATAAGGGTTACTGATGTTGTCTAAAATGCTTCCAACAACGAACTGGTCTGCACCAGTGAAGAACTGTATCGTGCTTATTGACAGCGCCCCACACTGAGAGCGGTAGGAGCCCCAAGTGCACCGTCCCTGGGCTGCAAGAAGGGGGCCAAGCTGACTCCTGAGGAGGAAGCGATTTTAAACGAAAGACAATCAAAGTTCAGAAGAAATAGGATGAAAGGAAAAAGAATGCCCAAATCAGCAGTCTTCTGGGGGAGCGTCTCCAGCAGGGCAAGCTTCTCGTGTGCATTTCTTCAAGAGCAAATGGCTCCGTGCTGGAGGGCAAGGAGCTAGAGTTCTAGCTGAGGGCAATCGCAGCCGGAAAGACAAATAAACCTTCCTCCCTCCTATCGCTGGCCATGTACAAAAGGTGTTTACTGTTCAAAAAAAAAAAAAGTCTACATAATACACATAGCGTCTAGCCTTTAATGCAAATACGCATCCATCCACATATCGGACTTGGGTTGGCAGGGGTTAAGAGCTTATTTCCCCAATTTGTTTTCTTTTAGGACAATCCATGCATTCATTTATGTGTCCTAAGGCTAGTGACTGATATTTGCACAAGTTCTGTTAGGTTTCCTCTGTTCTTTGAAGATGAGGATGTTAATGAGATTATTTTTTCCTAAAGCCATTTAATCAGCAAGACCTGCCTGTCCAATCTGGTATAAGCAGACATCGGCCGAGTGTCGAGAACTTTCCTGGGTTACTGGGTCTTCACACCCACTTACAGGATGTCCAAAATGACATTAAGAACCTCGAAGGGGTGGATGTTCTTGAAGACTTCTCTTGCATTTTACGAAGAAGACATTGCTTCACCACCATGGCACCACTCCCCACGATCACACCGCAAATTCTCCATTCTAACGGAAACGGACATTTTGAAAAGTAGACGTGACTGGAGAGAAAGTGCTTAATATGAATGTCATTTTGTACCCAGGTCCCACACTCCCGATGAAGAGGGTAAAGAGCTTTCACAAACCACACTATCGGATCTTTCATCAGGGAAAAAGAACCACGTTCTGACTCTGTATGGCCTTTACATTTGGAGGATGATTTTGCTACCATTTTACATTGATTTTGGCTTTCGCTCTCGAAAAAGTGTATTGAAATGATGGTGTCGGAGAAGGCTCCCTTGCTCCCCCCTTGAAGCAGATGGTCTCAGGTGAACTTTCATGGCTGTACGACCGACAGTGGGGATGCAGGAAGGGGTGATCTTCAGAGTCATACAGCCAGGAGATCTTGGACCTAAAAATTGAAATGAGACCTAACAACTTTTTAGTTCTGATTTGTCAGTGGTCACAGACCATTTCAACCTCTTTGTACTTGAGTTTCAATTGGGTAGAAACGGTTCCAACAAAACTAGTAGATTTACCAAATAAAGAGAAGAATGTATGGCTGCACCCTCGCCCCTCACTTGAGAGTTTCTGGTTCATGAGCAATGATAAGATTGAAATTGAGATTAGGAGCTACAAGAAAGACCAGAGAGGCGACAGTGAGAGTCTTTCTTCTAACTGTGCAATTACCTCCACCTTCACCTGCAAGTTAGAAATCATTATGTGATTTAAACGAGATTTCTTCAAACAGATGGAAATCCCACAATGAAAAATAAGACTAAAAGGAGGCAGACGAGCACAGCAGACAAGGTTTCATGTCAGACAGACCTTGGTTTGAATCTTGCCCCTTAGAGGTCCTTACTCCTAACTTCCTCACCTGTGAAGTGAGCTAGTGGGACATCTAAGGTTCGTTGAGCTTTGCTAAGATGTGGGCAGAGGGCCAGGCACATCAGCCTTACCAGAGCTGGTTAGAAATGTAGAATCTGGGATGAGCCCTCTTACCCCAGAGCCACGGAATCCGAGTTCATATGCAAAGAAAAGCTTGAGAAGCCCAGGTATAGATTGGATGAGACACCATCTAGGAGCAATCTGGGCATCTAATAAACTCCCAACCAGTAGCAGATAGTTGTTCTTGTCTGGAACAAGAGAGTGTTAAAAGATTATTTATTTCTCCTATTCTGAGTGTCAGAGGTGAATCACAAGGTGTGAGGTTTTTCTGCAAAATCGGCTAATAACGCAACTTCAGAGTCTGGGAGAGGCTCCAGTGAATAACAAAGCACACGTATGGCTGTTTTCATTCCTGATGGGCTGTGAATCTGGGGGAGGGGAAGGGGGAGGGTCGAAGTAACACTGGCTCCATCTTCTTAGAAATAGAGACCTAGTTCCATTATATCATAGAAGTAAAGTTAGCACCAACTCCTGCACCGGACACTTCACATAAAAAGCATTTTGTATAAATAAGAGGTAGGAATTTGCTCCTTTAGAAATAATTGAGAGCCTATTTACAAGACAATGGGTAGTTGTCCTTAACCCTGGCTCCATTTTGGAATCACTTGGGTTGCTTTAAAAATGCTGATGCCCATGCTTTGCCTCACTTGGGTTTAGTCAGAATCTCTGGGTGGAATCCACGTGTTGGTATTGAAGGAAGAAACGCCACAGGTGATCCCAAAGTACAGCTAATGCTGAGAACCACTGCCATTGAGTTTGTAAATTTGCTCTTGAAAAAGAAAGCAAAGAATCCAACAAAATACAAAGAAATGAACAAAATATAGTGTGGGCATCACCACAGGTGTTTGGAGATGATGGGGCTTGGGTGAGCCAAGGAGAAGGAGGGCGGTCACACAAGGCAGTGAGATAATGGGCCCCCCGTGGCCCAGAAAATATTTGATTACATGGATGTCTGCCCTTCCGGTATGAAGATACCTCCTTTATCCCTTGAGGAAGTTCACTAGCAATGAAAATGGTATGCAGGTTGTGCCTCGAAGATGTCGAAAATGTATTCATGGTGATATTCACACTCGGGGAGCTTGGAACATACCCCATTTTTGCTTTCCACCTTTAATAACTTCCTGCCTTGTCCAGGTTGTTTCGAAGGACTATTTGGTTTTAGCTCTAGATTGGTCAAATTCCTTCCATGGGGTACAGAACACTCGAGGTAGTAATTAACTCCAAGGAATGTTAATTTTTAGAACCTCAGACAGTGGCACGAGATGACTTTCCCTCTGATTTACAACATATAAGTTTCTGAGACAAACAGACTCAAGAGAGCTTTCTTTGGGGGGAAGTGAGGGGATTTCTCTGAAATCTTCTCTCTGAACCCTTCAACATTGCTTTGTTCTCTTTAAATGCCACATTCATAACTTCACAATGCCACGACAGAGAGCTCAACTCTGGAAAGAGCAGCCAGCCTCAGGGAGGATATGGAGCCCAGCTGAGAAAAGAAGGAGCTCCCTGACTTGACTTCTCTTTTATGACAGTTTCATTTCTTCTGGTGTAGAAAACTAAGTGATTGGCTCATCCCAGTCAAACGACAGTTCAGACAAAATGTGTCGGGCTGGAAAGTTGCATCGATCAGAGCCCATCTGGGCTTTCAGATGAGAGTCACTAGTTCCTAGAAGAGAGCTGTCAGCATCTACGTGCAGGGTGCTCCCCCCACAACTGCGTTCATCTGTGTTCTCACTGGCATCCCCATCGAGTGGTGAAGGACTGGGAAATGCCCTTCCAGTGGACGGCCACTCTAAGGAGCACCTGAACCTTTGCCTTGTGGATTCCTCTTACACACGAAAGAAGAGACTCTGCAACTGCCATTCTCAACATGGCGCCTTTCTCTGTCTTATCTCTGACTGAAGCCAGAATGCCCAATTTAGTTCTCCACATAGGTGGATGAAAGAGAAGGAAAACACCATGTCTCTGAGGCACCACCTCTCTCTTTTTTAAATAGGAAACAAGAAAAGAGTTAGGATGGGAGCATTACCACCGACAGAGTGCCCCACAGACAGAGAGGTTTGACATCTGGTACTCTAGAAGCCTGACACCCGGCTTGCCATACAGATTTCAGACTGACTTGACCTGTTGTTTGGACTTGAACCACTCTTAAAACACAGAGGTTGAGAAGGTGGTTGTTAGGGTATTGGGGAACTGTCCTGACCACTGGAAACTCCTCTGTCAAAAGACAGCAGAGTGGGGAGGAGGGACCATGCTCTCTCTGTCTGATTGATTCCATGGGGTTGCCATGGGCCATGGGGCCCCAGGGTACCCTGCTGTCACTTCTCCATGCCCTGGCATGGGGAGGCACGATTCCATGTACAATGCTGTGTGAACAGGAGGAATAATGGGCAGTGAAGAAGAGGAAGGGGGGAAGCCCAGCTGAAGGAGAAGCGCTCCAAGAACTCAGCTGCCATGAGGGGCAGCCTCATCAGACCTTCCCTTAATTTTTTGACCCACTGGTTTTTCTCATTGCCAACTGTAGGGACCATCTTTGGTTTCAGCTTTCCCTGTTCTTGTTTTGGTTTTGAGTTTTTTCTTCTCTCTTTCCTCACATTTTTATACTTTGTTTTCTCTACTGTCCAGTCCATAGGATTTGGTCTGTGGATTTTTGCATGATGTTCTAGGTAAGAAAATGCAAGATTATTTTAGTTGTGTGGGTGCTACAATAATTTAGAGAAGGAAGTCTTAGAGTAGCTGCTGAGGGATTTTCCACGGGATATAAATTAGTGTTATGTGAAAAAAAAAAAAAGGTTCAGTGGTTACATAAGTTTGAGAATTTCTCGATTAAATAATGTTGACTAGATATCTCTACTGCAGGATGTGTTTTCACTTTTAGTGTCTTACTATTCATTGAGAAATCTCTAGGAGTGGTATGCAGTGTGTGGTATCTGCCTATTTCTCTCTCTCTATCTAGCCATCCATCCATCCATCCATCCATCCATCCATCCATCCATCCACCCACCCATCCTATCTATCTATCTATCTATCTATCTATCTATCTATCTATCTATCTATTTATCTATCTATTATCTATCTATCCATCCATCCATCCATCCATCCTTCCATCTGTCTGTCATCTACCTACCTGAAAACAGAAAAAAAAAATCTGTTTTCAATGGAATTTCTATGGCCTGGTGTTTTGTGGAAGACACTTTGGGAAATGTTTCCTTAGAAAATGCTGGCAGCCAAAT
Organism: Ursus maritimus; assembly: GCF_017311325.1. Taxonomy (NCBI): domain Eukaryota; kingdom Metazoa; phylum Chordata; class Mammalia; order Carnivora; family Ursidae; genus Ursus; species Ursus maritimus. The sequence continues at coordinate 89,888,117 of NW_024425563.1, read as the reverse complement.
AAGGGAATAAGAATATATAACTCTCCAAAAATCCAAATGAACAATTGTAGAGGCAGTAAAATATAAACGGAGATGCTCTGAAGTTTGACAGTAACATTGAGGAAGTTCCTTCAGCTTTCTGACAGTCTATTTCCCTGCATCTGAACCAAAGATAATTTTTGCCTCTTCCAGGCTCTTGTGAGGAGGAAATGAGAGGCCAAAGTACTCAGAGAGTGTAAGATACATAGATATAGTCGATAAATGATAATGGTTATTCCAGGAGAGCAAGGCATGAAATACTGTCTATAAAATGCACTTTGTAAATTTCAAACACACTGCAAATATTGGCCACATATTGTCAGGAATCTTTCTTGAGTATTGCATACCCGTTGTGGGTTATGGTGTGGTACATATACAGTTCTTCTTTCCAAGGAATTCAAACCACCTTATTTGTGTTATTTCATAAATAGAATGTGGAGCTGGAAAGGTTTGTAAGATCAAAGACAAACTTTTCATATACTAAGTGACACAACGGAGGCCCCAAGATTAGGTGACTTGCCCAAGGTCACAGTCAGTGACTTGCAGAACTGGGATCACCAAGATCCTTCCTGTTCACCCACAGACTAAAACCCACAACTTTGGGAATTTAGAAGGAAAAAAGTAATTTTTGGATCTTAGTAACATTGGTGGAGAATCAGACGTTCTGTGGGTTGAAGTGAGAATTCTTAAAGATTACAGGAGCACATGGCTACAATTCTCTTTCTTCCTGCTCCCCACCCTCTCCAAGGCCTTTTGTGCAGGCTTGCCCTTGCTGTGTATGCCCCAGCCTCCCTCCACCATGTTCTCTTCCTCAGAAATCCTCCTCACCTCTCCGACTGGACTCTGCAAAACTGATGTGTGATTATTAGCTTCATGTTAGCGTAGATGGGTTTGTCTGTAGTGTGCAGAGCAGATTTTATTGTGAACACATGCATTTTTATACTCCCATGAATATTTGCTTTTTGTTCAACTGCGAGTGGGTCTTTTTATCTCCTGTCCCTCTCAGATGATCGTACCGGTAGTCAAGAAAGGAAAGAAGGCAGGCAGGATACTGGTATTTTTCCAGTACCAACTATCTATCAAGAACTCTCAAGTAAGCATTCTCATTTACTCCTCACATCATCCCTCCAGCCAAGGAGGAAATCGAGGCTCAGGATGGGCTGACCTCACCCAAGTGCCCAGCAGAGCCAGCAGTCATTCGAGTTCAAGACTGTCTGCTTCCAAAGACCACGTTCTCTATGGTACCACACCAACTATTCTGCAAACCTTTCCTGGGGCCACCATGCACACCACAGGCACTCAATAAATGTTTGCAGATCGCGATAGAAGTGCTTTCTCTACAACCTGGAGAATATTCACTTGCAAGTCTATACTGGGGAAGTCAATTTAAAAGCCCGTGGAAAATCTATTCCAAACCTGTGGGAAATGAATTGAGGCTCAAATATGAGGAACAACGCTTGATCATGCAAGCCCCAAGAAGACCCTACCATGTTAGCATAAATACTGGCTGTACTTTGCTCATTCAGAGCGAAGTGCCAGCCAGCTCATTTGGGGCATCTCAAATTGCCACTAAAACCTGCATCTATGCACATGGAGGCCAAATGGCAAGATTCTGAGCTAGACTTTGAGATTCGCTCCTCAGCCCCATCCGACAGACAGTGATAGGATTGGACGTCGTGCGTGGCCCCAGTCTCATTGCTGAGCTCGCTGCAGACAAGCCACGGATCTGCCTGCTGTCAGGCTCAGAGCATTGCTGCTTTCCTGGGGGAACTTGCCATGTTCGAATGCAGCAATCATCTCTCCACCTGCTCAGAGTCTGGCACCCCCCCCCCGCCCCATCTACCGCTACTTGACGTGAGTCCGCAGTCCGTGGAGTGAACATGCTGTCTGCTTTGTTAAACCCTTTTCTACATGATTTGACTAATCGACACAGCACTACCCAGAAATGGTAAATCTAGACAATGACAAAGAAACACCACACTGTAGAAGTATATTCTTGGTAAACTAATTTTCCCCCTGCCACTCTCAAAGCAATATAAACTTTGTTGTTCCTCCCGGATCTCAAATGCTAGCAATAAATTCTTTGAAATGTCAGTAATGTTGATCTGAGGGTGTTTTTTTTTTTTAAGAAGATTTTCTTTCTTTCATAAAAGGAAAAATTGTCCCTTACAGAGAATGTGGGATAAATATGCTTTGTTTATTTTATTCAGTGCTGAGTACGGCTGGGTAAAGGGACTCCCGTTCCCCACCCAAGCTCTTGCTGAAAGAGTGAATGATGAATGAAACCCTCAATTTACTGGACAGTAGTATAAACAGAAATACATTCATACTCTTCTTATGTGTGGTATAGCCAACATTTGCTTCACGTGTTTATAGCCTGTAACGCATTTCCACCAGTATGTTATATTTAATCTCCATGATAATTCTCTGGGTTTGCGTGGATTTTCTCCTCCAGAATGATGAATTTTCCTTGGTTCTTTAGCCCAAGAGGAAGCCTTACTCACACTGCGTGGACTCCTCTGGTTTTTGAAAGCTCCTCATGGCTTGAATTACTCTGAGAGAACAGTGCCTGCACAGTGATATTTTGTCCATTGTCACCAAACTTACTTGTTTTCATAAAACTATAAATCGGGTCAGTGAAAAATATCAGCCAAACCAATTACAAACATTTCAACTCAATCAGAAGGATTGGTTTATTAGACCCGTGCATACACAGTTTAGTGAGATTGAATTCCCGCCATACCCCCCTGCTCTGATCCACTCTCCAACACACACTAGGCTTTCTACTGTGCGAAATTTGGTGCAACTGTCAAGTTCAGCTGGAAAGTGGGATCCAAGACCTGGATGGAATTTATAGTGGACACAACGTCACTGGCCTTGGAGGATATTCGCCAACGAAATCATTTACACAGCTGGTACCCAAATGGTGGGGAGTTGAGAGTAAGGGAAGTGAGGCAGTCATCTCAGGCACAAAATTTAACAGTTTGCCCCAAAGCACAGTTATCAGGATGAACAACACCTAATGGGATATTAAAAAAAAAACCAAAATGAATGCAAAACATTCATGATCAACAAAATCAGTATTGCTGACTTTTCCCTTTCCTCAGACTCCAGTAGGATTCATGGTTGTTACTGAGCCTATATCCAGAGTTTTGATACCCAGTGCATCATGGGTTTTGGCATTTGTTTTGATTTTTTAAAACACTGCATTAAAATATTATCATCAGGGTGCCTGCCTAGACAGCTCAGTCGGTTAAGTATCTGCCTTCGGCTCAGATTATGATCTCAGGGTCCTGGGCTCGAGCCCTGTGTCTGGTTCCCTGCTCAATGGGGAGTCTGCTTCTCCCTCTCCCTCTGCTCCTTCGCTCCCACTCATGTTGTCTCTTGCTCGCTCTGCTCTCTTTCAAATAAATAAAATTTTTAAAAATCTTTAAAAAACTATTATGTATCTTGACAATTGCATTTTGGGGGACACCTTGAATTTTGCACCTGAGTACATCCCTTGCTTCACCTTAGTCCTGGTCCAGGAGAATTCTACACTGTGAGTTCGCCTCACGTGGGCATGGATGTGTCTGAGTTCTCTTAGAATGATCAAAGCCACAAAGGGGTCATGGGACTATGCCTACAAGGGTAGCAGAATATGCCACCCCAAAAGGGGTCACTTCAGCATGAGGCTCATTTTCAGTTGCAGATAATCGAGAAGGAGATATAAGAAAAGCTCTCTGACATTCCCTTATTTGCCAAAAGCAAGCCATAAATGTGTTAAATCATCCCTCCCTCCTCTTTCTACCAAGAAGGACACCAGTTGGTGACTGGGAACAACTGGAGACCATTTTCAGCACAAGAGGAATCGATAACAGATCTTGCTGAAATTAACCTTTACTTTCTATGAAATTCCCAGTATAGGGGCACCTGGGTGGCAAAGTCGGTTAAGTATCCGACTCCTGGTTTCTGCTCAAGTTGTGATCTCAGGGTCATGATCTCAGGCTCGTGAGATGGAGCTCCGTGTCCAGCTTTGGGCTCCGGGCTCCATGCTCAGTGCAGTCTGCTTAAGACTCTCTCTCCCTACCCCTCTATCCCTCCCCATCACATGCATGCACACGTGTGTTCTCTCCCTGTCTCTCGCTAACATAAATAAATCTTATATAAAAAAAAAATTCCCCATGTTTGCCTTCCCACAATCTGCCACCCCTAGAAGCTCCAAGTCCTTCTCCTTTGTCTTGTCACTTCTCTATGGATATATCGTTCTTTTGTTAAAGTGCTATGTGAACCCCTGTTCTAACCACCCCCTTTGAGTTACTCATCACTGAGTGCTTCCATGTGTGATGCCCAAATTAATAAGCTCCTATTTGTTTTCCTCCTGTTGGTCTGTCTTTTGTTAGTCTAATTCATGGTCCCCAGCGTAAGAACCTGGCATGAGGAGAGAAAAAAGATTGTGTTTCTCCCCTGCACCTGCATGGGTCGCCTAACACAGTTTCAGAGGTTTGTAACATAAATCTGCAAATAGAATGGAAGGCGGAGCTCGAGAAAGTGTTTAATTTTATCCCCTCCCTTTAAAGATGCAAAAATGTAGACCCACGAAGTTTTGACTAATTTCGTGCTAAATTAAGACTGTTAGAGCAAAAGGAGGTTGGTCCCCGGCACTGATCCTTTCTTTTCTTTTTTTTTTTTTTTTAAGTTTTTATTTTAATTTCAGTTAGTTAACATCAAGCATTATACGGAGCCTTTCTATAGAAAGAAGCCCTCGGAGACCATTGGTTTTAAAAAGGATGAAAGTCATGTGCGTCTAACTGCTTCTCAAAGGGTTGGGCTCTTTGTCTTAAAAAGGGATAATGCACCATCCTCTCCATCACTCACACACTTTGGGCCTTACGAGATCAGGAGGCTGGGTCCGCTGCATAGCAGAGGTGGAATCTGGATGCAGTTTTACTCCCAGATGCCTGAGTGGTAACAAGACCTTTACCTTGGCAAATGCACACGGTCGAGAACAATTTTACACTATCTCTTGAGCAACTTCACCTCTGAGGAGGTGACCATGCCCCTCATTCCTCATCCAAGCACAGATAACTTCCCCTCCCCTAACTGCTTCCACTGATCTCTCTCTCCCTCTGTTATTTATTAAAATGTGCAATACAACAAGAAAAGGAGAAGATTATCCTGCCTTCTGCCATGCAAGACGGCATGCAGAAGGCCAAGGTTAAATGCAGCATTTGGTTTCTTAAGCTTCTCTAATGCATAGGTGTGGAAAAGCAATCTGGGACCAGAGTTTACAGCAGCGACTCTCTGAGGATAAAAACTTGACTTTAATTTGGACTCTCTGGCTAAGATAAAATCTGCTTCTGCTATCATTATCCCACTTATGTTTGTCCCCACTCTCTTTCCACTCTGCCACCCAGCTGAGTGGGAAGAAATTAACCTGACCTTGAAGAATACCCAGAGAATCTTTAGGACCACTGAGTTTTCAATGGCCAATACAGAGGCCTACCAACATTTACATAGACTCATGGGCCTGAAAGGGATCTTTACAATCATCTAGACCACAGATTTAACAGACAAGACAATGAAGTCCAAACAGCTAATGTGACTTGTCCAAAGTGGTCAGCTAGTTGGAAGAAGGATCAGAAAGAGAACGAGACCTCAAAGGCTCGAGCTCCCTGTTCTCACGGCACGGTGACAGGGCTCCAACCACGTCCAGCTCACCCCCAGATCACTGACGAAGGAACATGCACATATTAGGGTTTTTACACAATGTTTAGAATTTCTCTAGGGCAAATAAAAACTCCCAAGGAACGGGCTCAAGAAAAGCCATCTCAAAGGTCACGGAAAGTTAGTTAGGTATTTCAAGATGCTTAGGTTTATAGGATCAAACCTACAAACCAGATCAAAATTACATATTCAAATTAGAACTGAACACTGTTTTTTCTACCTACGTTTTCTTCCCCAAAAGCTACTTCCCTTTATGGTTCTGATCTGCTCCAACCCAACACATTCTGTATTTGTAGTTTTCAATTCTGGTACAGCCCATGGCCAGTGGGTTAGAATAAAAGTACGAAGTATGGATTGATACTTAGCCTGGAACCTACGGATTAAATTCAACCCACCGATGTGTTTTTGTAAATCCAAGTCTGTTTTTCTTATTTATATGGAGAAGTATAAATTCTCTCCTCATCCCTCCTGAGAATGAATCTGTGGGTGGGTAGCTCTTGAGTCTCAACGAAGATTCTAAAGACAGCCCTCCAGGGGCCAGCTTCTGGTATTCATGCTGGACACCCGGCTCACCTATACCCCTGTGCAGTCAAAATTAGTTCTCTGAAGTGATAAGCCTCGAGACTCCTATCTGTCTTGAAGCAACACCCGGGTTTTGTTTAAATGCAGTCAATCTCATGGACTTGGGTAAAAGGGTGAAAAACTTATACTGCCATCTTAGAGAAAAACCCGACAAGAACTATCTGGAGAATTTCAGTCTAGAGTGATACTGCCTGCCAGAGCTCTTCATTTTTTTTTTTTTTTCATCTCCAGAAATGACCTCACCCAATTAGACCCACACAAGCCACTTTTATTTATTGCTTTTTTTTTTTTCTGAAGATACGACTGCCTCCGCACACTGTAGAAGTAATTCTTATCCTCCGAAGTTGTTTCTTTGTTTTTTAAACCCTCCGAATTACTGGTTTTCCCTGACAACCTAAGTTGCACTGTTCTTAACTACTTTCTCTCAAGCAGAGTTTGAACAATGTAGGACAAAGCCCACATGAAAATAAAGAATTGTGAAATAGAATTTAAACGGTCATATATGATTTAGTTGCTCTTTGTTCCCCTTAATAATCTTCAAACAAAAACACTTTGTTCTGGCTCATAAAGATCATTACCTTTGAGAGTTAAATATCTTTGCAGGTCCTTTTAAAGTTTTCTTTTTAGAAAGTTCAAACATTTCATGTTCCACAAACTCAAAAACCCTTCAGCTAGTGTAGGAAAAAACCAGTATTTCAAAACCATGGAATTCTCCATTTCCTTTACACATGTCTATCGTGAAGGGGAAAAAATCCTTTTATTCCTACTGATATATATTTATTCAGAATTAGTTCTCTATCTACTCGGTAACCTTTTTAAAAACTCTACCAAATCATTCCTTCCATGGTCATCCATTGGATCCACAGAAGTTACAGTATTACTTTACCAACGTATTCACTGCGTTTATAAGTTAAAACCCCAAGAGCAAAAAATTAGAATATTCTCTCAAGGTTGTAAGGAATGAAACGTGACTCCGAGCCTTCCTTTCTTGCGAAAACAATACAAAGCAAAACGTATCCCCTGGATTTTCATAGGAAACCATTAGGACAACTTTTGGAAATTCTCCTAATAGAATTTCTTTCCATGGGACGGGTTGGTCACCTCATCCACAAGTCCTGTCAACAGCCATTCAAATGGGTTGTCTTTCACTGGCCAGTAGAGACTTATAAGACGTTGACAGTGTTCAGAAAAGACTGATGCCCGCAGAGCTCAAAGTGTGGCTCCACTGTAAGGAACACCAGACTCTGTGCGACAACTGAGGACTGAGCTAAGTAACCTCACCTCTCAGAGCAGGATGAGTTTTTTCTTTGGTTATTTCACCTGCGTGATGGCTCAGGTAGAGGGAGTGTTTAACCGGATGGTGTATAGGTCCGTCTAATTTAACTGCTCCTAGAAAGCATTAAACTCATTCTTTGGAATAATAGAGTTGAATTTCGAACGCTTAAAACATTAGGATGGCTACAATCGTGCATCTTGTAAGTTTGATCGTCCCTATTTTCTCTGCAGATGTCAAGTGCACACTGAAGATTTTTATAGCCTGTGTTCACGTCAGTCCAGGTCAAAGGTATTACGTTGTCTCACACTTGTAAGATTTTAAAAAATACATCTTCAAACCTGACTCGAGAGAACGTTCACATTGAAAGTAGCCATGACCCAAGTGCCAGGGAAAACGCAATTACTCATCTCACTCAAATGCTTTCATTTCCAAGAAAACCTTGGGCCACCATTGAGAATTCAAGTTCACAGAAACAAAGTTAGCAGACAACAAACAGAGTCAGTGCTCAAATACTAAGTCTCTAATCCACTTGCCTTTCTGTCCGTGTGTCCTTCTAGCGGGCCCTTGCATACTTTGCTGTTGAGGCCGTGAGGAGGCAGTGCTACTCTTGCCCTCAGGTAAGGGAGGGCTGCGGGGGCCCCACGAGCGAGGATCAAGGAGGGGGCTGAGCTGGCATGTGAAATGAGTGCCTGGGCTGCTCCCTTTGTCGGACTCTGTCACGGTGCTTCAGACGTACTAAATCATGTGTCATCTCACTGGGGAAGCCATCATTATGTAAGTCAAAACCGGAGCTATTAATTTCTGGATCCGAGGTGTTGGCGTTGTGGTCATTACGTGTTGAAGCTAATTCATTTTAAAGGTATCTAAGAATGGCTCTCTGAACTTTAAAGTGGTGCATTCCTGAATGAGGGGAGATTAAAGCTCGGCTTTCATAATTAGCCTGAATATCTAGTTTTTGATGCCCTCGGCCTCAAGGTAATAAAGTAAATGTACAGAAGCTTTATTATATTATAAAGATGCGGATTTGTTGAGGCCCTGAGCGTCGTTTTTGAGTACTTGTTAGTCTATGGTTGGAATGGTTGGAATCTGGGACACAGACTGGGGCTTCATTTCTTTACCCTCCTCACCCCAGAGAGTCTTTAGAAAAATAGAAACAAAAGAGCACAAAGTACTTAAGGTAAGACACTGTTGTATTCATAATATAGAGAAATAACCACCGTGCCTCATGGACAGGAGATGCAGTTCTCCACGGGGCTACAAAACCGTGCTGGTAATAATTTTAATTGGATGCTATCTTTGCTGCCTTCAGAAAGTATCATAAAATGGAATTATTACAGGCTACAAGTGCACTTCCAGTGCCGGCCTCTCACAGGAGGAAACGGAAAACATTTATCCGTTGGAGGGCAACATCAACGGGCTTCTATTTGTTTCGTTTACATGCATCCCCAGCTGCCTGCTCTTGGCGTCCTCCTCCCTAGGTCTGAGAGATCAATTTGAATTAGGCGCTGCAGACCGGGATGCTAAGTTTTGCTGGGCCTGGGCCTCGCTGCTGGGGGTGTGTGTAGGGGGGGCGGGACGTGGGGGGACGGCGCCAGCCCCGAGGGTAGGTCCCCGGGGCTCGCGGGGCGGGGCGGGGAGCATACCTGCAGAGGATTGGGTGGCGTGAGCGGCGACGGAAGGCCGTGTCCCGGAGACTGGCTGGGTTTCTGAGGGGGGCTCGCGCTCTGCTGAGTTGGAGACGCTTGGTTCTGGTTCTGGTTCTGGGGGTGGGGATGGGCCTGAGGCTGCTGGGGCTGAGCTGGCGGAGCCGGCGGCTGCTGGGAGGCGGGAGGCGGCTGCTGGGGCGGGGCGGGCTGGGGCTGCGGCTGCGGGGGCTGCGGGGGCGCCTGCGGCCCGGGCGGCGGGTGCTGGCCGGCGGGCGGCGGCGGCGGCGGCTGGAGCTGCTGGAGCTGCTGGAGTTGCTGGAGCTGGGAGTTCAGGGATGAGGTAGCTACGAGAGAAAGCGAAGGTGCAGATGAAACACACGAGATCACATCTGGCGGGGTCTCTGAGCGCGAGCTCTGTGCGAGCCCCGAGGGCTCTCCCGCCCTCACCTCTTCGGTGTTGACGAGGGTTGTGGGGGCCCGGGGAGAAAAGAGTCCCTTCGTGGGGAGATTTCACAATTGGCAGAGGACCCGCCTGTCCCGCATCGGGCTTGACTTTCAAGGGCTGCGCTGGAAATGGGAAGATCTTTACCTGGTCTCTCTCTCTTCCTTCCCACACTGGCTTGGGAAAGACACTTAGGCTTTCAAGATCGGCTTTCGATGATAAAAATTCAACCCCTTTAATTCTTTTGGCAAATGCCCAGCTGGAGTAAAGAACAGAAACTAAATTGTTTGTAATCTGCTTTGCATCCAGAGGACCATCGGTGGCGTCCTTCCACCTGCTACTTCAGGCCAATTTGCTTAGACTTGTTAGCTTCAAGTTTCTACAGTTTTGGTGGGTTTTTTGGTTTTTTGTTTTTTCTTAAAGATGCTTCTCGGTTTTGCAGAGACAAAAGCCTGAGTCTGAATATTTTGCCTGCTGATGAAAGAGACAGGGCCCCCTCACCCCCCACCTCCAAACTGGAAGGGTGAAAGTAAGCTACTGTGAACTCGACGGTGGTAACTAGACACGTTAGCACCTCAGAACTGAGAGAATGAAATCATCTTTTTACGATTTCCTTGGTATTTGAAAAGTAAGAGTTGATGGGACAAGCTTCTTAGCACCAAACACACTAAATTTGTTCTCTTATGCCCATCTAGCACTGGACAATCTCTGAAGCAGGAAGACTGTTAGTTTGGCCAAAGAATGATCTCGAGAAAATTACTGCTACAAGTTCACTTCCTCCTTTGCCTGAATCTCAGTCTAAAAGCTTTCCAACAAGCCTACAAACAAATACGAGGATCCATGTTGAACCAGTAGGCCTTGGCTGGAATGTTTTTCTGCTTCTCCCTTACCTAGAATTAATTAGTCAACATTTTCAACAGTAATAACTTCTGTTTGTAACATTAAAAACTAGCTTCTTTCTTTCTTTCTTTCTTTCTTTCTTTCTTTCTTTCTTTCTTTCTTTCTTTCTTTAATGCCCCTTTAGGGACGCCTGGGTGGCTCAGTCGGTTAAGCGTCTGCCTTCCACTTAGGTCATGATCCCGGATCCTGGGATCAAGTCCTGCATTGGGCTCCCTGTTCACTGGGAAGCCTGCTTCTCCCTCTGCCTGCTGCTCCCCCTGCTTGTGCATGCTCTCTCTCTGTCAAATACATAAATATTTTTTAAAAACACTCCTTTAGAAAAAATCTACTGGTTCTGTAAAGTGGAATATTGCATTCCCTGCCTTCACACAACAAATAGGTTCTTGAGAAGTATGTGCACATTGAACCATATGTTGAGGACACCTAGAGAACTTGGTAAGAAAATCAAGCAGTGACTCTGTAAATTCAAGCATCGTTTTTTAAAATTTATTGAACATCAGCTAGGCTCTAGTACTGTGCCAAGCAATATATAGGATTTAAGGAGACGATCCTACCTTCAAGTTCATAGCCTACTTATGGAGATAAGATTAACTCATAAAAAGCAATCAGGTCAGGCGGTGACTGTTACAGAGTACTGCTGATGGTAGACCAGAAGGACCCAGGGAATCAGGACAGAGGCTTTTTGTGGGTTAGAGAGGCCAAGGCAGTGTCCGTGCATGTTGTGGAACAAGAGAAGAAAGGGTTCAAGAGAGGGAGGGTCATTCTTTGAAAGGAAAGAAGAGAAGATATTATAGTTTGGAATGTGAGAAACATCCAGATGACCCAACCTGACTTAGGTGGCATTTCTGAAGGACAATGTGGAGAATGGACTACCTGCAACAGAGGCTCTGGGAAGTCTGAATGACTTGAGACCTTAGAGAAGGTGGAAAGCCTACCCTGAAAGTGGTGCAAAGATCACTCCCAATTACCCTCTGGTGTTAAGTCAGATTTTAAATGTATAATCGGGTTTGTTTATTTTTATTATTATTATTTTTAATTGGATTTGTTCAAAGCCAGGCACACCTGTATCACTGAAATGGCAGCTTGACAGCTCCTAGGGGCACCAAACACCAATCTATGCTCTCGGGTCCCTTGTAGAGCTTCCATGTTGGAAGGGTTGGGATGGCAAGTCCTCACTGGGTTGGTGAGTTACTCTAGGTCTATTCAAGTACTTGGTGCAGTGCCTGTCCTGCCTTGCCTGGAGCCCGGGGTGCTCCAGGACTCCAGAGGTAGAGATAATGTGTATGAGACAGGGCCGCAAAATACCCAGTCAATGGGAACTCTCTGAAGCTTCTGCTCCGTTTTGCTGTAAACCTAAAAATACTCTGAGAAACGAAGTCTCTTTAGAAAAAGTACCCAGTCATCCCAATTTATTGGAACCTTAAGAAAATGGCCTGGTTTTTCACCCACCCATTCCTGTTGTACAAAATCACATGTTATTGAAGATTGGGGAGTCCTGCTCCATTCTGATCTCCCAGGATCTTCTGCAATCTGGAGGGTCCTGGGGGAATGGAGTTTGATCTCTCCTTTTGGTGGAGTTTACAGATTTGGGGAATCTGATTGCCTCTGGCCTCCTGCCTGATTCAAATCAAGCCCGTCCTGCTTCCTTTCAGGTGGGGGGCACACATGTCAGTGCTTATTTTCACGGTTGACTTAAATACCATACTGTTTCATTTTGGTTAGAAAAGCATTTATCTAAATCAGCATTTAGAAACAGGACAGACTGGGGAATATTGGCAGACAGATATTGGCAGGTGGGTACGTGCAGCAAACCCTAACCTACTAATGAGACACGGTTCCAAATGTGTCTTCGTTCCTTTATGTTGGTGCGTTCACATTGCTTGGCTATTTCTTTCCCATAATCTGCAGCTTGCCTGGAAAGGCATTGCATTAACCTAAACGAAACCTCTTTGAGTTACATAAACTAATTTGGCATCTGCAAGCAAAAAGTGGTGGACGATAAGATAGGGCCGGGTATGTACCGGGTGCAAAGAAAAGCATGAGGGAGTGATTCAAGAATGTAACTCTGGTCGAAGAACACCAAAGCCACATACATAACAATATGTAAACAAAAGTTAAAAAAAAAAAGTGGTAAAGCAGGGAGCATCTTAACAGCTCATTGTATAAAGCATACTGAGATACAGAACAAGACAGGAAGGTTCAAAGACATTTAACTATAGAGAATGTGGATAAAATGAAGATTTTTAGGGGTGAAACCCTGATCCTATGCATGGAAGATTAAAGATTTTTTTTTAAGATTTTATTTATTTATTTGAGAGAGAGTATGAGCAGGGAGAGCAGCAGACAGAGGGAGAGGGGGAAGCAGACTCCCTGTGGAGCAGGGAGCCGCATTCAGGGCTCGATTCCAGGACCCTGGGATCTTGACCCGAGCCAAAGGCAGATGCTCAACTGACTGAGCCACCCAGGCGCCCCAAGATTAAAGATTTTTACTTTCTTCCCTGGTAATTACATTCTTTTATGATTGTTTCCGCTCTGTCTGGTTACTATACACTAGACCAATGGTAAATGTAAAACGTAACTACAATACCAGTAGCTATGAAAGAAAAAGAGATGCATAGAAATTTACATTAGGGCATTTAACATTTTTTTTTTTTAACTTACGATTTTAAAAAAAGAAACACGAAACAAAGTTCTAGCAAACTCTGAATTTCCTAGCGAGAACACTATGGCAAACCAGTGGCTCGAAACCTCCCAAATAAATAATTTAATATGACAAAGGAGTAGCCAAGAACTCTCCATTTCTCCATTTGTTCAGTTTCTATAGATCAACTATAAATTAGAAAAAAATTCTGGGGCGCCTGAGTGGTGCAGTCGTTAAGCGTCTGCCTTCGGCTCAGGGAGTGATCCCGGCGTTCTGGGATCGAGCCCCACATCAGGCTCCTCCGCTGGGAGCCTGCTTCTTCCTCTCCCACTCCCCCTGCTTGTGTTCCCTCTCTCGCTGGCTGTCTCTCTGTCACATAAATAAATAAAATCTTAAAAAAAAAAATTCTTCTTTTGAATGTTTGTGAAGGGTTTCCTCAGGAAATCTCACACATAATAGAGCCATACCACCAGAGGTAACAGAATTACGTTGGCTGGGATTTACATAAGACTACTTCCAAGGCTGGGGAATGGAAAAGGGAAAGCATCATGCATATCTGTGTTTGAAGGGCAAGTCCAGGAAAGATTCTGGAGAAATACAGATGTGTTTTATGCCTCCAAGGTATTTGAAACATCTTAGGATCACAGAAAGCAAAATGGCACTCAAATACTACAGGAAGAGTCCTCTTTTGTTAACACAGAGTATAACGTCGCACTAATATAATCATTCCAGCTGGGATCTCAGCTTCAGCATTTCCTTGGAATTTCCAGGGCTCAGGCAAATGTGGGCATGGTTGGCAGACTGGTGGTTTGGGTTTGACAGTCAGCAGGGAAGGAGTATAAGCTATTACTCAACTGCCGATGCTTACACACCTCTGGGCAGGTCTGGGGACTGGAGGAGCTTCATAGAAATAGGTTTACAGAGGGTAGAGCACACATGCCAAGGAGAAGGAACTGGGAGAGGGCTTCTCATTGAATGTGCCCAGAATCCTGAAAAGAGCAGCATGGTAATGGCTATTCAAAGTCATCCTTAGCCCCCTCCCCTGGTGCAAGCCTGGTCTTAGGGAGACAGAGGGCACGGAGTAAAAACAGAAAGGGCAACGTGTGATGCTAAGTGCAAGAAGCCAGATGCCAAAGGCCATATACCGTATAATTCCATTTATATGAAATGTGCAGAATAGGCGAATCCGTAGACACAGAAAGAGCATCAGTGGTCGCCAGGGCCTGGGGGTGGGGGATGGGGAGTCACTGCTGACAGGTACGTTGTTTCTGGAGAGGGTGATGAAAAACTTCTAGAAGTAGGTAGTGGTGGTGGTTGGACATCACAAATGTACTTAATGCCACAGAATGTACACCTTAAATGACACATTTCATGCTATGTGTATTTTACTACAAGTATTTACTATTATTTACTAAATAATAAAAGCCGTTTCTCTATATCCACGCACTGGGGACCGAACTATACTGTCCTGGGATGCCACAAGGGAAGAGGACAATCCTTCCCCACTCTGCACAACTTTGCAGTTCTGAGGGCTCAGGGAAGCACCAGCTAGGGTTGTGCCTGGTGGAGCAGAGGGACGGACAGAGGCAGGACCGTTGGATGCCTGGCGGCAAAGGGAGGAAAACGTGGTCCACACTGTACTTTCATTTAATATGAATGAATTAGCTTTCCAAGAAAGCCGCATGGATAGACGATATCATTGCCATGTTATTCATGTTGAACTTGGGCTCCGAAGTGCACCGCTTGACCTTCCCGAGTTTATGTAGCTACTGAGTACTACAGCTGACTCAATCTTAGGTGCCCCTTCCAAGCCCCGAATGTAAAAGAATCATTTGTATGGATGGGCCAGCCTGTTTCCTCCTGGCTCCTCACTCATACAGGGATGCCCTCCGAGGCTTTGCTCTTGAGAAGGCACCTGGCTACAGAGGCTAATTTGGAAGTGTCTGCTCAGTGATGAATCCCTCAGCTCCTGGGAAAGTGTGTACAGTTGTACCTCTGTCCTGCTGCAGGCAAAACATTTTGGAAATGCAAATGTGTGTTTGAGGGTAAAGATGCCAACTTGAGTGCAAGACATGAGTCTTTATAGGGAAGAGAGACATTGGGTTGCAGGAAAGGAGGTGGGAGATCTGAGCAGAATGGGGGTGGGGAAGGGCACTGATACAATTGATTTGTGTTACAAGTTTGCCTTCATGGTAAGAGAATGTCTTGTCTACACTTAGATATCGGGCAACAGCCTCACTGGGCTCAGGTTCTTGACATTTTTAGGAAAGTAACTGAGTAGGGTATCAGCTTATGTTGTCCATAGAACTCTGTGACATTTTTGTCTCTAGGGCGTTGTTGGAGGCAATGAAGAGCCCTCCAGATGGATTTGTCTTTCATAGGGAATAAGGACTCAACTCCTAGATCAGTTCAGTCTTGCAAATCACTGGGCCACCGAAAAGAAAACTCATGCTTCCTGACGTGGCCTTTGCTTCCCTAACGCTGTATTTATTGTTCACTTTTGTTGCCTACTAAAATCCCTAGGAAAAGCAAAAAGAATGGAATCTAGAACAACCCAACCAGAAGAAATTGAGTTGGTAAAATTGGGTATCTGCCCTCCCCCAGCGCCCCAGGAAATGACATCCAAGGTGGCCTAAGCAATTGCGCATGTCAGGAACCCTCGGGTTTCCTCATGAAGGGCATTTCCGGCCTGTGCCTGGGACAGAAGCTGCGCTAAGTGGACAGGAAAAACTGTGCCTGGAAGGGAGGACTTTGAGAAAGTGCAGAAGGTGAACACTTTGGGGGAAATGTGCCTTTATTTTTGGCAGCGGTGTTAGAAACAAGCAAAATCCGTTCTACCTCAGGGTGTGATGCACACCCATCTCACATGTGGCCATTGTTATCAGCTCCAGAGATCTCTCGACTCTGTCCTTTGTTTCTTTTGCATTTAAGGCAGAGATCTCAGTATCTGCTGGGATAGCAAGAGAAAACAAAGAGAAAAAAAAATTCTTCCGATTAAAAATCCCTACAAATTACTGGCTAGTGCTGAACTATGCCAGCTTCTTTTTTAGGTGGGGTGGGTTGTTTTGGCCAACTCCAGCAGCCTATCTCAAATTGTGGACAAAATCACCTGGGGAGTTTGTTAGAAAAGTGGATTCCAGAGAATAGGCCAAAATCTGCATTCTAAAGCACCATCCAAGGGTCAGGAGCCCTTGCCCTTGGGGCTCCCAGCAGCCCAGATGGGAGGGGGTGACTCTTTCCTCGGCCTTCAACTAGAGCCGTTTGCTTTGCCATTTCCATAATGTCAATAATGTTTTTCTGAAAAATGAATCTGTTCTCCCACTAGCAAAGAAATATCAAAACAAAATCACTGTTTGGAAAGAAAGGGAAAACAGACACTTGGGAATCTTTCAGTATCTTTAGCACGTTCTTTTAGACATGAGAGTAATTTGCCACCCGTTATTGCCTTTGTGGACATTTTTGGGAGTACTCTTATTGGAGTATTTTGACAAGTATTTCAGTATGAGACGTAATGTTAGCTTTTAGATGCCCCATTAAACAAGGAAGATGAAGAGCAAAGGAGTGACCATAGCAAAGCATCTGGAAGAAGGTGTGGCAGAGCCCTCCCCAAGGCGGCTGCACCTTCCAAGAATGCATCAGGGAGGCTGGGGACTCAGGTGGCTGGGCCGCTGGAACTCCCAGCAGGATTTGCCAGGAGGCCCTTCGATGACAGCGGATCTCCTTCCATCACCACCTGCAGAAGGGCCCACAGCCAGGCCAACCTAAACTCTAAGGAAAAGTCATGAGAAGGCTCTCCTCTAAAGAAATTGAAAAGTATGTCTCAGGATGAATTAGGATTTCCAATGTGGACGTGGGCACCTCAAAGTAAAGTCCTCCTTTTATGTACCCTAAAAAAGCCAGTCAGTTTCCAATCTCACCCCAATACACTGAGCTCTCAATACTCTTCCAAGCCCTTAGGAAGTCCTTCCAGTTTCCTACTGTGTTCCAACCAGCTTGAAAGAAGAGAGGCCCACATCCGGATACTTTTCCCCATGGAATTGCAGAATACCAAAGATAAAGATTTTTGAAAAACTTAAAAAGATTTCGAGAGACAAGTAAGAGGCAATCCACAAAGCAACATAAGTCAAACTGGCATCAGACCTCCCATTAGCAAAACTGTATGGCTAAGATCAGTGGAGGAATGCCTTCAGAGTTCTGAAAGATGATTCCCAGCCAAGAGTTCTATTGCTGGCTCAACTTTCTGTCAACAGCAAGAGTAGAGTAAGGCCCATTTTGGAACTTGCCACAACTTACACATCCTGTCTTTATACTTTTTTTCTTAGGAGATTGAAAGGTGCTTCAGCAAAGTAAGGTGGTGCGCCAAGAAAGACGAATATTTAGGACACACAGACCAACAATAGCAGCAAGCCCCACTACAACCATGTCTGGAAGTTCTAGAAAGCATCGAGTCTAGATCGTCTAAAGTCTAGATTGTCTAAAGACAAGGCTTAGGTGAACTCTCCAGAAAAAAAGGAAGATTCCATAGAAGGGATAGAATATTTGAAGTCTTGGAAGAATTTGAAAATAAAGGAAAAAAGAAAGGAAACTAGAAACTTTAGCAAAAACAAAAGCTGTCTGGGAGAGCCATGATCAAGAAAGGAAGGGGTTGTTCCAAGTCAGAAAAAGAAGTCACTGAGCTCCGAGAAGAAAGGCAGAATGGATTCAATGGTGTAGAAAAATAAGCTAGAAGATGGTAGCCACTTCCTAAAGAAAGTATACATTTCTTCTCACAATAAAAAAAGGTGGTAATAAGATACTTCAGGCAAGACAAACAGACAATATAAGAACAAGGTATGGTTTCATAAGAGACACTAAAAGAAACAGATTAGAAGAAACATGACCCAGTTGCGCAGTGAGATGTGGCATGGTTTTGAGCACTTGGTGAAGGACAAAAGGAGAATCTATTTGAATATTTTCTTTGAGTGGCACTAAAATCCAGACTAGAAGGGCATGTGATCACAACATACTTCTTGGCTATGCAGGAAATAATAAGGTAACCATATTAGGGCTAAGAGTGTTTACTGGCTTTCAAGTTTTGAAACAGCCTGTAAATAAGGCATGCCAGATTTAATGAGAACATAAATGCTACTAAAATCCTTGACCGTGTGGAAGTGAAAGTTTGCTGGGAAAGGGGAGGGGAAGTGAGAAGCAGAGCACTAAGTGGGGAATCAAGAGGCCCTTCCATAGGGGACCAAAGAAGTGGGGATTTAAAAGTGTGATTTAAAGTTACAACAGTAACTAAAGCCAGCTCTATACTTCCGTTAGGAGAAGGGACGAAAAGGAAGTGGGTGTTGTAAATGAGCTAAGCCCCCATACGCCATAGCCGGAAATGAGCAGAGGAGACATCCCGCTAATAAATCAAGAGACAGATATAAGTGGAAAGTATTCAGAACCACGGAGATAAACCCATAAGGCCTGAATGAAGCCGGGAATGGTTCAATGTGATTGCCTTGGAGGAGTAATCCTGAGGGTAGGGAGGAGTATAGCTGAGAGCTGCGTTTCTTCACAAATCCTCTTACTGAAATGATTTTTAACCACATGCCTGTATTACATCGACAAAAGTTTCTAGGGAATCAGTTTCAACATTTGGGCTGCATCCTGTAGGACAATAGCTAATTCTTTGGGGTCAGGCACTGTTCTAGGCCCTCATATTTCTCATCTGTCCTCCCAACAATCTTATAAAGTCAATCTCCTAGACTGGATTTTTCCCAGCTCCAGACCCTCAGCCAAGGCTTTAAGTGCCAGTGATTTACAGAGAAGGGCTTCCAGAAGAAACCAGGAAGGGAGTAAAGTAAAACAGGATAGGGAAGGGTAAGAAGCAAAGCAGGGGTGAGATTTCAGGCAAACTCCCCACCCCTACCCCTGTCTCATCCTCTCCCCAGGGACTCTGAAGCATGAACTGCACTTGGAGTCCTGTCTTCAAGCTCATCTCCTCCTCCTGCACCAGACAGGCAGTCATCGGCTCCGGGTGAGTCTGGGGCCTACACTCCGGGAGCTTCTTATTCTCGACTGGGGAGAAGTGACTTCAGTGCCCAAGAACCAACGAACTTCCTAAGAACCACAGCACACTATCTAATAATTACTATCAGAGATGATGATACTGTGTAGTAGGCCCAGGAAGGTACTCTGAAATGCCCTCAGAGTGACAGGATATGAATTTCCATGGAACTCGTCTGTAACGGTTTGGTCATAACGCAAGCCTATCAGGTCTCCTTGACCATCTCTCTATACAGACAAGGATATATCTATTTATATCTATAAACACACCACCACATACATACCTATTTGTGTAAGATCCACCTCTATCTGCATTTATACCACCATATCTATATATAATCCCATACCTATTGATACAATGTATGTCATCTGTATATCGATCTATCTATATTTATATCTATATTTACACCAAGCCAAATTAAAGAGACAGGTTGTCCCCAGGCTCCAAAATTTTGGTCAATGAATTACTGAACAGAATGCTGGTGATAAAGGATTGAACAAAACAGTTCAGTTCCACTGAAGGCCTTGAACTGATGAAAGTTTTAACATAGAGATAGAAAGTAACTACCCATTATATAGAAGTTAGTTAATACTGGAAGCACAAAAAGAGACACATTACAGAAACCAGTTCTGGAGTTGGGATGGTGTTCTGAGGCCATGACCTACCTGGTCCAGGTGGCAGATATACCCCCCTCATGGCCATATTATCTTTGAATAATTGACATGCCTAATTTTGTATTCAGAGTCATCTGGAAATCTTCTGCCAAGATTGGGATTTTCCTGGTTTTGTCCTTCTATAAGCAGAGAAATTGTTGGCCAAAGGACAATCATATCAGGTCCCCTTGACAATTATCTTTCTCTTTGTAAATTAAAAAAGACATTTTGGTTTTATAAACCTGTCTCTTTGGATGTGAGTGAGTATAGGGATATCTGGATCCATTCTGGAACACTAATTAGATTGAGTTCCTTGGGCTCCCTGGGCTCCCTGGGCTGGATGGAGCAGAATTCGCCTTGTGCTCCATCGATGATACCAACTGTGGCATAAACCTCCTTTTGAAAAGTCCACAGTAGACATTCATTCCTCATAGTCAGACACGTTCCCAAACATCATTCCACAGGAACCCACGAGAGAAGAGCATTCCGAGGTCAAATAATTTGGGAGACACTGCATGTTGTATTCTATTTTTGGAAACCCACAGTGAGCATTAGAATATCAATAATTTAGAATTTTGGCATTAAAGAAACCTGACTAACATTTTTCATCCAACACTCACCAAACTCACTTGACCCTGGAACGCCATCATCTTGCTTTTTCTGACTCAGACTTACGCATGCATCCATGTGGAACTAATACTGTGAGTGGACCATTTAGGAGTAACCTAACGCTGTTTCTGTCTGTTGCAGTCAAATGGGACTGTTTTATAGATGAAGAAATTGTATACCTATATGTAAACAAAAAATGTACACGTATACAATGTATATATACACAGTGTACATATATAATATATAAATACAATGTGCAAATATAATATATACACATATATCAGTATGTATCAGTACATATACATAATATGCATATATACAATACATATACATATGTATACAATGTATTTATACACACACAATTTATATATATGATGTACTTATATACAACATATATGCACATACATACTTGCATATATAACTATATATATGTGATTTATATATTTATATCAGGGTCTCTGGAGGAAATAATGAACTATTTTCAATAGAAAATATGCTTAATAAAATTGTTTTCTTTTTGAGATATAATTGACATATAATGTATTAGTTTTAGGTGTACAACATTATGATTGCTATATGTGTATACTGCAAAATGATTATCCCCAAAATTTTAGTTAACATCCATCATCCCACAGAGTTACAATTGTTTTTTCCTTGCGAGGTGAGAACTTTTAGGATCTTATCTCTCAGCGGTTTTCAAATATATGCTATAGTATTGTTAACTATATTCACTATGCTGTCCATTACATTCCCAGAACTTACATATCTTATAACTGGAAGTTGGTACCTTTGACCTTTCACCCATTTCATCCACTCAAAATCCCACTCCTCTGGCAACCACCTATCTGGTCTCGTAACCTATGAGTTCAGGTTTGTTTTTTTTTTAAGATTCCACATATAAGTGGAATCATACAGTATTTGTCTTTCTGCCTGGCTTATTTTAATGCCCTCAAGACCCATCCATGTTGTTGTAAACAGCAGGATTTCCTTTCTTCTCATGGCTGAAGAATATTCCATGGTATACGTATGTACCACATTTTCTTTACCATTTGTCTGTCAGTGAACACTCTAATAAGGCTGCCTGGATTAATCTATAATCAAATTTATCCAGTGTGGTGAAACCTAGTTAATTCATGCTGAAGAGAAGCTTTAAGTGAGTATAGTAAACATCTCTGATTGATTAAAAATGTAAATAGGTGTTAAGAGGCGTATATGCATATGAATTTCTTAACAAATGCAGTTTTCTTGAAGGCAAAGCCTTTCAGGTAGTCTGGAAAAAAAATACAAAGTAGAAAAGAGAAAGACATACAAAAAATGTTCTTGAAAGGTGCAGAAGGAAGCCGGAGCTGGAACTTTCTGTGACTAGCTAGGACAACCTGGGACCTAGCTGGACTCTCCCCAGCACTAGAAAAGCATCACTGTGGTGGATTTCTATCTGTTGAGGAACCTGGGGTGTATTGTGCTCTTCAAATAATCATACAATGTGAGTGAAGGATGAAAATGCAGTTCTATCAATACTAAACCTTTTTTAAAAATAAGATCTTCCTTCCAAAAAAGATTTAAATAACCCCCTCCTGCTTTTTCCCATCAGATTTTTAAGTCTTCTTCAGGTGTTAATAGCATATCAAATGAGAACGCCCAGGATTTGAATGTGCATTTTGACAAAATTCCCGTGGATAGATTCTACGCGTTCCTTGATTTGGCTTGATTGATTTTTCCATAACCTGCAGGGAGTCATAGACTATCTATGGCAACATTCATTCTTGATTTGAAATCTATTTGTTCGACAGATGAGACCGAATTTATTCATCAGCAAATCCTAACCCTCCCATAATAACAGGTTTCCTTCTCTTCTGGAGTTCGGCAGAGGCTCAGCGAAGAATCCTGTCGAAAGCAGCGAGACCCCCCCCCCCATGACATTTCTCTAGGCTCTGCTCATTCTCCAGCACAGGAATAATTAGGGGTGGTTTTTTGTTTTGTTCTGAGAGGTGCGAGGGTCAGAGTACATCACTGACTATGACACCTTCCCTTCTTAATACCATGTGAGTTAAATGACAGAAAATACATTTGGTGGAATAAGAAGCAGCTCAAAGAAGGGCTCACGTAACATTTTCTCCCCTTATTTTTCCTCCATAAATGTGAGAAACAGTTATTAACTTCCTTGGTGACCTCTTCTCAAAAGGCCAATCCACCTTTTAAGTGGAGGTTAAAAGGTTTAAAATTATAGCTAACATTTATGGAGCATGGTGTTTCTAGGGAAAATTTCAAACTGTTAAGAGTAGAAGTGAAGCCGTATACGCTAAAAAAGGAAGCTATGGGTGTGGGGGAAAGAGAAGAAGTATGTTCATCTGATAGTCCTATGCTAAGAAAATAATAACATCATTCTCTATGCTTATCAGACAAAGCAAGATGTACACTGGGCTTCAAGACAGCAGCCTCTCTTTGCCTTTCCCTTCAAATGAACATTTGCAGGAGAAAATATTTCAGGCGATTGAAAGTATGCGGTGCCTGGTTTAAACACAGCACTATGTTCACTTGCATTTCTTTTAGGCTATAGACACATGGGCCAGTGCTTATTTTCATGGTTGATTTAATCCATCCCCTCTGCCACTGTGGGGATTATTCCCTACAGTTATTCTCCAGTTATCTGTCAGTTCAGATTAAAAAAAGTTAAGTGACAGAGATGCGGTGGCTGATTCCTTGAGAAGGCGGTCTATGCGAGAATGGATAGCAAGAGCGCTCTTTCTAAGAATCTGCCTCAGAGGGGAGGGGGGTGGGGGAATGGGATAGACCGGTGATGGGTAGTAAGGGGGGCACGTATTGCATGGTGCACTGGGTGTTATACGCAACTAATGAATCATCGAGCCTTACATCGGAAACCGGGGATGTACTGTATGGTGACTAACATAATATAATAAAAAATCATTAAAAAAAAAAAAAGAATCTGGCTGTGTTCTCTTTTTCACTTCCCCCATATCACTACAAGCCTTCCTTACTGAGCCTGAACTTCAAACTCCTTAAGCAGGTAATGCAATGTTGTTCCCGTACAATAACTTCAGGGGGGCCAGTAAGGCTTTAGAGCTCTTACCTCATGGGTTCTGGCTTATTTCTTGAGAAGAGGCGATAGCATATATTTCCTCTTACTTTGCAGATGAAGAAATCTAAACTCAGACGTGATTCAAGCACCCCATATACCCTAGCTTAGCTTGGCCCACACACTACGTGGTAATAGTCTCCTGAAGGTATATCTACGTTTATATTTTGAAAGATAGAAAGGAACACTATGCCCCTGCTAGATTTGCAATTCCCTTCCAGATTCATTGCAAAGAAACCTGTTACAAAATGATTTTAATAGTATGGCAAGAAGTTACTCCTATTACATCATAATATTCTTGTAATTCTCATTTTTATTTCCTTTTTCCATCTCTGCAACAGAATTCTTTAGCAGAATAATCACTACATCTCATGGCTAATTTGGTTAGGTCACATTGATGGGCAAATTAGCCACTCCATTCACATAGTTCATTTTCAGCTTTCCTATGTAAAAAGTTAAAAAGAAGAAAACTAGTAGTTTCAGGAAATAATTACATTAATGATAACCCTACTGGAAGAAGAGAGCCATCAAAAGAATCTTTGGAAAATTCATGAAAAGCAATAGATGTTGGAAAATTAATGAGGTTAGAATGTAACATGGTTGTGTCACCTATGCGGACAGTAGTGTTTTTGCGAATAAATTTCGTGGATTTCTGCCAGGCTCGTTGATCTTGCTTGTGAGAAGTAAAGCAGCATTATTTTTACTTTGTTAATGCAGTATGGACACAAAAGGCAAACACAAATGTGATCAGGGAGGATAGATCAGGTTATACGGTGGTAATAAACAGCCCTAAAATCCCAGTGGCTTAGCTCAACAAAGTTTCTTTCTTTTCATGTCATCGTCAGTTGGCAGGGGTCTTAACTCATTGGAGTCACTTCGGTGCCCAAGCTGATGGAACAGTCACTACCTTGAACACAGCCATGATGATGCCAGTAGGAAAGAGAGCTTTTGGGGGCGGGAATTAAATGCTCTGGTTTGGAAGTCACTTCGTCACTTTCTATCGCGACCCATTGGCCATCGCAACACATGGCAGCACTAAATAAAACCCAAGACCAGGAAGTGCCATCCCATCAACTCCCAGCAAGGAGGAAAGCCAGACAAATTGGTTGAAGATAATTAATAACCTCCATGATAATCTGCCTCTCAGATAGGATCTGTATTTGCTACTTTCTTTCCATGTTTGTTTTCCTAAATTTAACCTCATTATTGTCTGGATCATTGAAAGACCCTAATTAACTGGCCTCTAATGGCTTACCTTCTCTGTTCTCTGTCTCATTCATTAACTCGACAAATGTTATCAAGTCATGTGTCAAGGGCCCATCTGCCACCAGAATTATCTTTCTAAAACCCAGATAGGATTACACTGCTAATGGAAAAAAAAAAGACTGCATGATAGTTCCCATGGTCCAGAGAATGAAACCAGAGTGCTCTATCCATATTCGAGAATGACTGCATTTGCTCCAGCCCTCCTTTCCAGACTCGTTTTAACCCTTCTGGGAACTCTCATGTCTAGGTCAGAGATAGAAAGTGGCAGTACAGAGCTCAGCACGGCTTATGGAAACAGGGCTTTCAAAAAGTTTCAATTGGTTAACAAGATTAAAAAAGCAGGAGAGCCTGCATAAAATACGCACTGCCCACTTTTCTTGAAAAAAAAAAAAAAATCCGGAAGGTCTTGCAGCATGACTCTTGTTCCCGTGTGGGACCTGGGGCTGGGTAACAGCTGTCCTGCTAGCCAGGGCTTGTCTCCGCCGTAGCCAGAAGGAATTGCTCTTCTCCGCACACCCGTAAGGGGACAGTCACGTGGCACCTTGCGCTGCAATGAATAATGTGCACCCAGTTGCTTCTTTTGCCAAATATCTTCCTACAGAAGGTAACCGTTTCCCTCAAGCCCTTTTTTCCTGCTTCCTCTCAGCAACTTGCATATAATAGATGTTCACTAAATAATTGAGAAATATCATTGCAGGGAACGTAGTCTGATTTACCACTTGTTCACTTTATCTTGTTCTTTTTTAAAAAAAAGATTTTATTTATTTACTTGAGAGAGAGAGAGAGCAAGTGAGAGGGAGAGAGCACACAAGCAGGGGAGGGGCAGGAAGAGAAGCAGACTCCTTACTGAGCAGGGAGCCCAACGGGGCTCCATCCCAGGACTCTGGGATCATGACCTGAGCTGAAAGCAGACGTTTAACTGACTGAGCCACCCAGGTGCCCCTATCTTGTTCTTTTTACCTTGGGTTATGTGCATGCTCTGGCTTGGCTCACAGGAGAAGAGATGCCATGGGAGAATTCTTGAGGGTAAAGAGATTCATTGCTGAGGTTTCTCAAAGCCTAGGATCTACAATCAGCTTTGAGGAGGGGTATAGATTCCTGTGTCCCTTTCCAGTAATACAGGCAAAGACGCATCTATAGCCATGTCCTAAAAATTCTGCAGGATAATTTTGTTGATGAACTAGAACGTTCATAAAGGAAGTGAATGAACATTTAAGGACTCAAGATTTGAAGGTGCACCACAGAAATTCAACATGAAATATGTATATAAAATGTGGTCAAAGAGGAAATGACACGCTCAGAATGCTCTGCAAG
Source organism: Ursus maritimus (assembly GCF_017311325.1). NCBI lineage: Eukaryota > Metazoa > Chordata > Mammalia > Carnivora > Ursidae > Ursus > Ursus maritimus. The sequence continues at coordinate 89,861,933 of NW_024425563.1, read as the reverse complement.
GTTATCTGGGAAAACAGTAAAGAGCTTCAGGTGGGTCTGCCATGGACAGATGAAATCACAATCCTAGAAGAGCCAAAATGTCATCGGAACCCAGGACTGACCCAGATTCCACGCGATCTGAGAAGAAACATCCTAGAGCACGTGGATTAGAGGGTTTGAGTTGAAGGTCAGTGTGTTCGTAAGGCCCGGCCAGCAGGATGCGCAAGTCAGCCAGGCATCACAGTTGCATTGGCCAGTGAAGTAGGGAGCGGGTGACAGAAGGGTAGGATGGCCGTGTGGATGTGGGGGCCCCATGGGTCAGCGCTGTCTCCTCTTTCAGGGCCACGCTCTCCTCCTCACCATCAGCAAATGCATGCCCTGCTCATCAGGGAAACGGGGCGAAAGTGTAGGATGGATGAGCGTAAGTTCACTAACAGGATTGGTAAAACCACACTTACAGATCCCTGCTACTTACGATGAATTAAGACATTAAACACAAATCTTGAACATGTTACAGATAAGCCGTTTAGAGGAAGATGACAATTTGAGTTTTATGGCAACGTAGCATCTGATAAATATAAGTTACTCACTCTCATTGCTGCGTGCCTGGGCCAGTGCAATGGTCTTCTGTTTTCTCTTCTATTATGTGTGTGTGTGTGTGTGTGTGTGTGTGTGTGTGTGTGTGTGTGAATATATATATATATATATTCACCTTCATAGCAATGGTTTATACATTGTCTGTGGTCCTTTTTTTTTTTTTAAAAAGATTTATTTATTTGACAGAAAGAGAGAGAGCACAAGCAGAGGAAGTGGCAGGCAGATGGAGAGGGAGAAGCAGACTCCCCGCTGAGCAGAGATCCTGATGCGGGACTCGATCCTAGGACCCAGGGATCACTAACTAAGCCAAAGGCAGATGCTTAACCAACTGAGCCACCCAGGTGCCCCCTCCCTTTAACAAGATTTCATTCATTTATTTGACACAGAGAGAGAGAGAGCATGAGTAGGGGGGAGGTGCAAGGGGAGAAGAGAAGCAGGCTCCCTCCTGAGCAGGGAGCCCGATGCAGGACTGGATCCCAGGACCTCGGGATCATGACCTAACTGACTGAGCCACCCAGGTGCCCGCTTCTTTTCTTTTTAAACTGAAGTATAGTTGACACACAATGTTACATTAGTTTCAGGTGTACAGCACAGTGATTAGACAACTCTATACGTTCGGCTATGCTGACCACAAGTGTAGCTACCATCTACAAAATATACATATAATAAAAAATATATTTTAAAAGTACAGCTCCCCCTTTCTTCTCCTTCTTCCCACTCTACTTTCTTCCTTCTTTCCCCCCCACTTTCCTCCCTTCCTGCCTTTTGCCCTATCTTCCCTCTTGACTCCAACAAGTTATTAAGCATCTACCATGGGCCAGGCAAGTATAAACATGAATTAGACTCTAATTTCCCACACGTCACTCACATTCCATCTGGGAAAACAGACATGCAAATGGCCAATCACAATACATGTGATAGGTTAATCCTTCTTGTTTAATGATATTCACCTTCTTCCCTTCTTCTCCAAAATGAGTATAAGCCTTCACATTAAAACCACCCGCAGCTTAGCCTCAGCCCCGTTTTCTGGTGTTAGTTCCCAGCACCCTCCTATGTAAGACCTCCAGTCTGACTGAATGGCTTGCTAACCTCTTCACACACACACTTGACTCCTGTGTCTGGGCTTTTGCCCATGCCGTTCCACTTTCTGAAATGGTCTTTTCCCTCATTTCTCTCTGACATGACCTTATGCTTCTCTCAAAACCCAGCTCATCTTCCTGGGTAGCCCCTTCTCCAATTTAGCGCACAGTAGGTGCGTTGCAATGCCATCCTGGTTATGGGATGCATATAGCTGTCAGGCAGACTGTATTGTATTAGAACATTGTTGTTCTTGTGGAGATCATGTTGAGACTGAGAGGCAGTGCTAAGCCTGGATCATGAACCCTCTTGAGAATATGTTAAAAATATATACCCTTCCCGGATAGACGTGTTTATATTTGAAAATGTAATGTAACTTTTCAGGAGATTTCAGATGCCTCTGAAGCCCACCCACAGATGTCTACCCAAGGCTAAGAACTGCTAGGGATCAGGTTACAGATCAAGGTGAAGGGCATTGGCTTTCTCTGAAACATGGGGCCCCCAATGGTGTCCACTGATGGGGAGGGGTAGGTCTTCATACAGAGTTTGGAAGGTGGGCCACTGGTGGTAGAGGGACTTCCAGCCCCTTTGATGGTTTTATTCTCTTGGGTCCGGTCTTGACAGTCCTTGCTTGTACTCTGGACCTCCCAGGTGGGAAGAGTTAAAGGTCTCTCTGCCACATGGAGATTCATCCTGAGTGAGCTCAAAGACTATCTGATGACAGGTTACTCTTTGAGCTTTTATTAAAGTCATGATAATATTCCAGTGTAGACTCGTTCTGTTAGGGGGGCTTAAAATGATCCTGCAATGGCAGATATCAGACACTACAGTGCATTCCTGGACCAAGGTGCAGATTTTTAAAGAGGCTGTGTGAGAATTAGGTGGACGTTGCTTAACTCTTCTTCTACGTCATAAAGGAATGTAATTTTAAACAGTACTTTTGGAAAGAGCTATTGGTGTTGTGTGAGTAGGGAGGAGGGACTCTTTGCTCTTCACCTCTGGTCAAGAAGAGGGACTTCTCTGGAATGATGCAGGGGCTTATTCGTATCTTGGCCCTGGGGAGACACATTGGACATGTGCAGGGCTTTAGCTCAGGAAATGCAAAAGGTGGAAGACAGGCTGACTGGCTGCTGGGATGGGGAAGATGGTGGCTCTAATGGCTGCCACTTCAGGTTTGCTTGAGGATTTCCTAGGGGCCGGATGTGGGCTACGTGCCTGAGGGAGCGCTGGTGTGGACCGTCTTAGATCCCATCTGAGAGAGTTCTGTGGAGGGGTGAACAGATCTCAGCATGGAGCATTTAGAGGTAGGACAGATCACCCACATCAAAGGATCTATAGTCGAGAGGCCAGGATAGGGAAGTTTCCCCAAATCCACAAAACCACCCCTCAGAGAAAGAGTCCACTGTAAATATCTCCAAGTCCAGCAAGCATGAAGCTGGCTGACAGAGTGTGAGTCAAGTCAGGTGTCCCTGCTCTCCTCACCTCTGAAGGGGTCAGACCCTGTACGTGGTCAGGGGTGGGGAACAGCTGGAACGTTGACTGTTACTGCATCTGTACATTGTTCTTATTAAAGTGAAGTAGTGTAGGGGCGCCTGGGTGGCTCAGTCGGTTAAGCATCCGACTCTTGGTTCCAGCTCAGGTCGTGATCTCAAAGTCTTGGGATCGAGTCCCTTGTTGGGCTCCCTTCTCAGCGGGGAGTCTGCTGCGGATTCTCTCTCCCCCTCTGCCCTTCCCCTCTGCGTGCGCACTCTAAATAAAAAAATAAATACATGAAGTGAAGTGGTGTCTACATTACTCAGGAGCGGCCAGAGAAGCTGTGGGACCTCCACGAGTTGTCATCAGAAGGCAGGGGAAGAACCAGCCCTAGTCGATGGATTTAAAGTGACAGCAGGGGTCGAAATGATGTCGAACAAGTCCTGCTTCTTTCACATATGGTTACGCTAATGGTAGAGGATCGGAGCCTTGGTTTGCTTTTTTCCTGAGAGGGTAGATAGGCTCCTTTGCAGCAGACACTCAGTAACAGCTGGTTTGAGCGCTCAGTACTTTCACTGTGCTTTTTCTCCTTTTCTCCCTGCTGTTGCCCTTGCGAGGCTAAGACCTTTGTTGGGGAGAAAGGGTAAGTTTCCCTTCCTTTGGAAACATTCTTTCAGCATTGGATGCTGAATTATTATAATTATTGACCGTGTTATTATCAAAGCCGCCAATCTTCGGGGTGCAGACGGATCGCCTAGGGTGCTTGTCAAAATGCTGATTCCAGAATCCACAGATTTTTGATTCGGTAGATCTCCAGTGGGTTGAGGAACTAGCTGCTTTTCACCAAGCTTCTGATACAGGAAGTAAGTGGTCCATCCTCGAGCAGCACTGGCCTCCACTGGGTTCTAGGCACGGCGCTGGGTGCCTGTGAAGGCCCAAATTACCAGGGATGTTTCCTACCCTCAAAAATCTAACAGATTGACGGCCCCTGGGTGGCTCAGTGCGTTAAGCATCTGCCTTCGGCTCAGGTCATGATCCCAGGGTCCTGGGCTACAGCCCTGTGTGGGGGGAGTCCCTGCTCAGTGGGGATTCCGCTTCTCCCTCTCCCTCTTCCCCCCCCACTGCTGGTCACTCTGTCTCTCTCAAATTGACAACATATATGCAAAGCCTACAAGTTAGTGCCATTATGTGAGCATGTATTTCTTCTGGGGGTATTTGTAAATCACGGGACGGCAGTAGGATTAGTGTGGGAAGAGAGAGAAAAGCCACAGCAAGTGGCAAGAAAGACAGGTGTTTCTGCTGGTGCAAGACTTAGGTTGATGAGAGAGGGAAACAGAGGGCAAAGTCTTTAAGAGGCCAAAAGCAGCGAAAGTGACTTGTAATTTGAAGATTCCTCTGCCAGGATTCTGCCAAATGTATGAGAATCAGAGCTGGCAGGGTCCTTGGAACTCATCACACCCAACCTGTCCCTTGAGAAATAAGGAAAATGAGACCCAGAGACCTCATATGATTGGCCCAAGTGCACACAGAGGAAAAGGTAGGCTTGTATATCTGTGTACCTTGGATATATTTTGAACCAATAACCCCTTACACCCAGGGTAGTCTTTTATTGGTTTAGAATTCTGGGCGCAGTTCAAGTCCAATGGGTAATATCTCGGCAAACACATGATTGAACGAGTGAACTAATTAGAAAGCCTCCAAAAGGGTCTTCTTAAAGAACGATTTCATCTCAGATATCCCAAGTAAGTGAAAAAAATCCCCATGGTAATTTATCATCGTTTAGCTTTTGACCATAAATTATTAAACTTGAAAAATATCATTGGCACAGAAACGGAACTGTGTATACATCTTCATTTGTTCAGGCAACAGATATTTTCCGAGGGTCTCCTGTGTTCCAGGCACTGGGACTGCTCCCAAGTGATCTGGAACGTGAAAGAAGGAGGTGTTCACGTCAGAAAGGACCGCAGCTCCCTCTGGGTGTGTGCTGGCTTTCATAAACCATCAGTCAGTGCCAGCCGTGTGGGCAGCCTATTTCCAGGTCCAGCTGGGGGTCAGTTTTACCCGTGACTGAATGAGGGGGTCCTCCGGGAAATATCGTGCCTCCCGCACATTCAGGTAAAGCAGCTCAGAGCCGCCTGTGCCCTTTTAGCCCATAGGATGGCTTTCTGCAGAGGGAGAGGGTTTGAAGAAAGAGAAAGCTCTGCTCTGGAATAGAGTGACTTGCTTATGGTCGCAGGAAGGGGAGTTCTTGACTCTTTCCTCTCTCTCTCGGACTGAGACAACCCCACATCACCGCGAAGCTTCTGTCGTGTTGGGCTGTGATTGCAGGGGTCCTCTCTGGTTTTGCCCCTGACTTTTCAAGTGAAGGTATTTAAGCAGAGACTAGATATTCAAAAAGACTGAAACCCACATTAGTAAAGCTTTTTTTCCTTTTTTTTTTATTATTAGGCAGTTAATGCAATAAATTTCTTTCCTGGAATTCATAATTGCAAAGACATTTCAACTTCCTGCAGCCACAGCGAAGTGGGGCCAGAGGGGAGAGGAAACTGCTGCCTTGTCTTAGAAACTTCTACCTAAGAAGTATGCAGATGCAAACTTGGGAAGATGATTAAGAAAGCGAGTCTTTCAGATGATACTGTACCCAGAGCACCGTGCGTGCTAGACCAACTGAGGTGCTCCCGAGTCACACAGAACAGGACACAAAGAACTTCTCAGATGTAGGAACTGCTGGTGACGCCCGCCCTTCCCCCCGCCGACCCCCCCCCCCATTTGTCTGCACCCTTCTGACACAGCCGCTGGGCTCTGGCCAGGAGCTCAAAGGGGCCTCAGGGCAAGCTCTGTTCTTAGGTCTTTCTCAGCCTCATTACTGGAGATCCAAACACTTCGCTGTCAAACCTTTTCATTTGAATCTCTGGATCTGGGGGGATGAATGTCAAATGCAGCCCTGCGCAAGACCACGATCGCTTTGTCAGTGTGCTCGTTATAAACGGAAATCAAAAACGATGTCCTTTTTAGTGTCCAGAGGGTCCTTGGCAACGACATAAAAATTCAAATCCATTGACTCGGGGACCTGAATGGTACCATGTGAGCGTTTAAAATAGGAGCACTGAAAAGATGGCAAGTTGAAAATATTGAATCTTTTCAACAGGTAGGAGGAGACGGCATAATCCTTCTGAGATTTCTACTACCGTCATTACTACTGTTACTAGTATTGTTACTATTATTGCTGTTGCTACTCTCATTGCTGTTACTCTCATTGTTACCAATATTACTGTTAAATAGAACTTGAATTCAAGGAGGACTTTAGTCTTCTCTCAACCAACATCTCCTACCTGAACTGGTAGGATTTCCCCATAGGACAAGTATATCAAAAGGATGGGGTAATTAATTTTGGGCCAATGATTTACTGAATCTTAGGTCTTGGGAAAATTAGTGACCCCACACGGATATTATAAAGCAAAAATGATATATAGCACATGTAAAGCCCCAGATCAGAGCCATCCGTAAAGTAGGAACATGGAAAGTTTTCATTCTTTCCTCCTTTCTCCCTACCCCACTGCTGTTCCTGCTGCTGGAAACTCCAACCTGGATTGAAGTAGGAGGTCTGTGAGATAAATGGGGGGGGGGGGTTTGAAGGGGAGACAGGGTGGAAAAGGAAACATAGCCCCCCAGAAGAGCAGGGCCGCACTGTTCCAGAAGCTATGATAAGAGGCCATTGGTACAGAAAGGCTGCCTGCCAGAAACATAGAGGAGAATGGAAATTGTCCCTAAACTAGTGGACTTAATTTTTCTAACAACGCAGAATTATCAACCTGAAAACACCAACTAACACAGCCAAAAAGTTTTCTGATCGTTCAAGTCCTTATTACCTGCCACACTCAACCTCCCAGGACTCTTATTAAAACCCCTGGTGTTCAACTGGCACAAGTCAAGCCAGGAAAATCCTTCTTGCTGTGACTCCAGAGTTCTTCTGCTTCCCTGGAAAAATTAGCCTTGTAAATTGCTAAGGAAACATTTACAAAAGAAAGAGGTTCTCTCAGATGGTTTACAGAATTAGAACAGCGAACTTCCCTCAAAAGTCCTAACCTATACATAGCTATCCTCCCCCTCTCCCCCAGCGATGAACTGGAAACACAAACCTTTCTTTCTCTGGCTGTAAAGCAGGATACTAAAATAGGCAGTACCGTAAATCTCAGGCACGCAACACAGTGAAGGGTCGTACTCAGACCACAGAAGTTTGGAGTTTTGCCATGTTTTAATTTTGATCACCTGAAGCTTCATCCAGACCACCTCTATGAACTGTCATGGTTCCATGGCCAAGAGATCTTTGAAAAGTTGCCCGCTTTAAGGCATCACTGGGGCTTCAGGAAGTGCACTTCTAAAGGGCTACTGGGAATAATCCTTTTCTTTCTTTCTTTTTTCCCCCCCCAGAGCTTCACATCTCTGTCTTTGCTACAGTTGAGTTCATGTATCCTATAAAATAAAAGCATGATTAATTTAACTCCCAACTTCCCAGTACAAATAATTTTTTTTATATATAGCAATACGAGTTTATAATTTTCACTGTTGCAATGAACGTTACCACGAATGCCGCATCCTGTCAACTGGACTAAGAAACAGCAACAGCCACACACAAGAAGATTATTAGAAAAATGAGCACAACGCCACTGAAACGCAGACAAACGGAAACATTCGTTTTTATGCTCTTCCTTCTGACACCCAGCTCGAATGTGCCCTCTCACTGAAATGCCCGGTACCAGCTCAACTCTGTTTAGAAGCTTTAACACCTTCTCGTATGTCTTTTATCTTCACTGCAGGCAAATGTAGGAGTTTGCTTCAGCCAGGGCCCATGTCTAGTTTGGAGGAATTGCCTGGAGGTCATATTAATGTAGTTACAATTTTCAAAAGAAATTGGGGGTGACCTGCTTACTCCATTATAGGAAACGAATTTCTCCTGTTGGAATTACTGCTGAATTGTAAATCGCTTCAAGAAACACCAGGCAACAAGCTAGGCAGGGCTCCTATCCACTGGAGGTGCTGCGATTCAATGGGCAGCCAGTAGGACCAGGTGAAGCAGTCAGTCACCTACAGTCAGGAGAGTAGTTCCAGTCCCCAAATGTAAACACCTGCAAAACACCGTAACCTACCGCGGAACCACGTGCATCACAGAATCTCAGAGCAGGAGAAGACCTTGGGGGCTCTCTCTAAGGGAGCTGGACTGAACTCCTTTACTGGGAATTTCTTGCCTAGGGTCCCTTTCAGGAAATCTCCAACCTCTGTTTTAACAGAGGCAGGGAGGCCAATTCTATAATCAGCTCTGATAGCAAGATGATCTTGGAAAACTGAATATCTACTTCTCTGCAAATGTCCAAACTATTTTTCCAACAATCCCAAAGAAGCAAAACAAGACTTCTTTGATGTTCCTTCTAATACATTTATGCTCAATTAACACAAAGGCTAAGTATTTACTAGATTGTCCTAACAAGACATGAGTTTCAGACTCCTCAGAATCATCACCTTCTGGGTTCACTCTGGTTTCAAAACTGTAAGGGGATGGATGGGAAGGGATCACTTTCAGTCCAGGGGATTTATTCCTTCATTTGATAAATGTTTGCATGCCTACTATGCTTCAGGGCTGCTCTGGGGATAAAGAGATAGACAAAACAGATAGAAATTTGTGTCCTTCGGGAACTTCTATTCTAGTTGGGGGAGAGAGATAAGAAACAAGATACATAAAGGAAGTAAAGTCTGTTAGGTGGTGATAGTAGCTAAGGAGATAAATCAAGCAGAGAAGAGAAAAAGAGGGTTATCTGTGGGTATTGAAATTTTAGATAGGATAACAAGGGGGGCACAAGACAGGTGAGAGAACAAGACATTCCAACATGCAGTGAAAACGCTCCAGGCAGAGGACCACAGTGCAAGGCCAGCAGTGTGGTCGATGTGTTTAGGGATCAGCCAGGAAGTGAGTAAGGCTGGAGTACGTGGGGCAAGAAGGAAGGAAGAGGTGAACGAAGTTAGAAACATGAGGGAAAGCAGGAGGTGTGGGATGTCGTAAACCATTGTAAGGACATTGGTTTTTACTATGAGCTGGGGGTGGGGGTGGGGATTCCTCTATCCACCTCCTTGCTGAGTTGGTGTTCAGTAGAGCCATGTTCCTTGGGTTCTTACACAGTAGTGATTTTAAAGCTGGGTGATTGCTTGGCTTGGGATAAAATGCTTCGGCCATTTTTCTCTCAAAGCTTTATTGACTGGGCCCCACCATCTTCTGAAATACCCTATTTCTGCAGGAAAGCTGGAGACCAGCTTACTAGTTATCCTTTCTAGGTAAGTTCCTTTTGATGCCTGTGTGTTTGAGTAATTAACCTTTAAGTTCAGTAGTGGTATTGAAAATATGCCTTATAGTAAGTCTTCTGCATTAATTTTTCCCCCAAACATATTTTTCATGGTGATTCGGTCCTTCCTTTGCATCCAGATATTTTTTTCTATTACATATTTCATTTTCTTTGGAAAATCCATTATATGATGTTGGATCATCGTCTATTCTCCATATCTTTTTTCCCCTCTGTTTGATTTAATCTATGATTCTTTTATTTTCACTGCATAGAGATACAGTGCTATTCTGTTTTCCAGTTATGTATATTCTCCTCATTGATGTTTCTAACAATTCATGTTGTTTTTTTGGTAGCTCCTCTATTCTTTCTTTATAAATTTCTTTCAGTGTTACCACCAGCTCTTTGTATTCTGTTCATTGATGTCTCTGGTTTATTCATCTATTTTTAAATGGTATTATTCTGATTCATTTTGTGTTTTGGCAGCTCCTAAATTCCTTATAAATTTAATTCAATGTCACCATCACCTCTTTGAGGTCTTGCTTCATTAAGTTCATGTTCTCTTTCATTTCCTTTTGAGAGAATTTTTTTTTTCTGTTTTAAAAAATTTCAGTTCTCCCAAGATAAATTCTTCACTTAGCTTTTGTATACTGTGCTCCTTTATTTACGTCCTCCCATATGTATCTCTATGGTTTTTTTAAAGATTTTATTTATTTATTTGAGATAGAGAGTGAGAGAGAGAGAGCACGAATAGGGGGGCAGTGGGAGAGGGAGAAGCAGGCTCCCCACTGAGCAGGGAGCTTGATGCGGGGCTGGATCCCAGGACCCTGGGATCATGACCTGAGCCAAAGGCAACCACTTAACCGACTGAGCCACCCAGGCGCTCCTACGTATCTCTGTCTATCTGTCTTTGCATGTGGCTCTTTCTACCACCATAGCCACCTCCTTCTATATTTTTATACCTACACCCACATAGCTCATCATCAAATTATTTCTGTCTTGTTTAATGCTGTAATGTTATCCGTGAATAACGAATTAATTAGTTCAACAATATTTATTGAGCACCTAGCAAGTGCCAACTACTATTTTAGGTACTAAAGAAAAATTACGAATAAAAGCAGACAAAAATCTCTGCCCTTGGGGAGCTTACATTCTAGTGGAGAGGAACAGAAGGTTACTAAGCACAAGCAGGTACATTTCATATGTGTGAAAAGGTGGTAAATGTTATAGAAAAAATCTGAAGCAAGATAAGGCGACTAGGAGTGACGTGGTTAACCATTGGAAAGTTTTGAGCGGAAGACTGATATGATTTCATATATTTTTAAAAATAAGTACCCAAGCTGCTTTTTACATTTTTAGCATATGCCCCATCTGGCCACTCTTTCCTCCTGCTTAGTAAGAGTGGATTCTCTCTCTTGACTCTTCAGAAAAGAGCTTCAGTTGAGGGCTGAGGCTTTTCATCGCTTCAGGGAGAGGGGAGTGGAAAGAGGTCAGCGGGAAACTTGGACAGAGCCTGGGTGATAATCCACTCCCTACTCTCTTTCCCTGAGATCTAATTAAAAACCACAGGCCCCAATGGCTCTCTCCAAACAGAGAGGCAGCCTGCTTCCCTGGAGGCTTATCCTCCTGATGGTTCTCTCGTTCCGGTTGAGGTCCCCTCCACTGGAAACCAAGCAGGTCCACTGCAGGCATCATTTCTCTGCTTCCTGTCTTCACTCTCTCTTCCCAAGCAGCAATCCTTGCTCCTCTCTTGAACGGGAGGTGGAAAAGGCAGAGGATAGCAGGGCCCATGGCCGAGGCCAGGGCAGGTGGATTTCCTGCGGGCGGCTCTTGACTCGTGAGTTTTGGCTCTTGTCTTCATTCAGCCAAGCCCATGGTTCCAGCTCTGGGTGATGGACGACAGTAGCGCTGCCTTCCTCCTGGTTGGGTGAGCAAAACTGGTGTCCTGTGCACGAGGAACTGAGCACCGTCCTTCAGCATCACAAAGTATGAACTGACGCATGGTGTGTTCTCTTCATTTTAAAAAGAATCCGTCTTGGTTTAAGAGGACTGCATTTTCATATTGATAGTTAGGGCGATGACAGGTGTTTTTCATCAACACTTGAGGATTTGGATTTCTATCTCGAGCCTGGTTATACGAATGAGGGTCTTTTATGAATAAGTCTGTGCTCATGGATGACAGCCTCCTGTGTCTTCCTGAGTCTTATGAGATGAACACGCAAATAGACATTTGTGTATAAACCAATAAGGACACTCATCCTTTCTGTACCTTATACATAAAGCTGTTATTTTCCTAAGTGTCATTTTCCTAACGTGTTGAAACTTAACTTCAGCTACTTTTCCACCTTGCAGAGTTATTTAAAAAAAAAAAAAAGATCCAATGCACAGATCTGAAAGGCTTCCCATCCTTTACAAGATTTTTTTCCTTTTGCTTCCGCCGCTCATTGTAAAACACTGTGCAGGATTGCACGGTGGGGCTGTATCCTCCGGACTGCCCTAGATTCAGGGAATTCAGAGTTAAGGCTCCAACAGTAACCTTAACTTTGGCTTCTTGCAGGGTTACCGCAGCCTTTTGTTATGTGATCACATCATCCCAAAGAGCTCTGTTCTCCATGGCTTATCTGCCATTCTACCTGCAAACCCCTCTTTGAAGCTGATGGGGCTCTGGGCTCGGAGGGGCCAGACATCCTACAGGAGAATTAGGCCCCGTGCATTCAAAACTGCAAAATGACACACGTATGTGCATTTCTTATCTGTGAGGAAAGGCTTAAAAGGCCACAATTTAGCTACTTTAGCTACTTGACGGCGCCTTCTGGAGGAGCTCCGTGGAAAAAAGAGTGTGAACTCTTCCATTTATGTAAGTCACATTCCGTGTCATGGCACCGACTCACATACAGTTGGTGGATAAAAGCCTCCATTGTACAGGAAAGGTAACCTTGTAAAAATGACAAGCGTAGGCTTTCTTGGTGTTTTATGCAATTAAAATGTTAACCTTGACATCATACAAGCCCTTCAGTTTTCTTTCAACGTCCTTCAGTGTGCAAACTGGAGGAAAATTTTTTTTAAAAGTGTAGAATATCTAGAGCTAAGTAATCTCCTTTTTTAGCTGTGTTCTCTTCACGGATAGCCATGGGGATGGGCTGTCCCAGTCAGTGGCCATGGCCGTGTTGGGGTTCCCTACACCATCTCATTCTGTTGTTTCTCCCCGGAACTTTCTCACCCTCTCCTGCCATCCCCTGCTATGCAGGGATAGAGGGCTGGGGGAGGGAAGGGAGAGGACAGACAGCGAAGGTCGCCCCCTCCACCTCAGCCCTCCCCAGCGTGGACACGGGGAGGCAGGGTTCTTTGTATCATGGTCTCTCTCATGGAGGGCCCTGGGTTATTCCTGGGAGAAAATTCCTTAAATCTTCTCCAGGTCTGGACATTCCCGAAATGCAGTGCAGTCTTTTCCAGTTCTGTCTCTATTCCGGGCCCTCCTCGTTGTTATCTATAACCAGGCACGCCTCGTTTTTATCTACATAGCGAAAAACAAACAGGAAGATGGGAGACGTGGAAGGGGCCTTTTAATGGCTATTTGCCTGCAGGAATGTCCTATTAGGAAAACCTCATAAAGGTAGTGAGGGAGGGCGGGGGGGGGGGGTTTAGCCACAGGACACAAGGGCAGAAGCTGTGGGTCAGCTTCCAAAACAGCCATCAGAACCCTGGGATGTCATGATGAGAGGCAGTAGGAAAATGGGGTTGGGGGTGGGGGGCGGCTCCTGGGGCCCACAGGGGAAGGAAATGAGTAGGTGATGGGCAGCCAGACTGTGTTTTCTGGGATGCGGTGGGGTACCTGGGTCTGTGGTGCTCCCCTCTCAGTCCTTAGCCCTGGCTTGGTAGAGCCGGAAGTGCCCCCCACCTCGGCTGTTCTAGGGAGCCCCCATAGTAGTTTGAGGCCAGATGATGGTCTGCTTCTGCCTGGTGGTCGAGCAAAGGATCCCAAGTCTTACTGTTTTTGAGGAAAGTGTTCTGATATTCCATTTGGAACCATCAGGTTATTTTTACATAGAAACACGGGCTACCTTCTCACTCATGGCTACAATCCAGACTCCACTTGGGGTGGGTTCTGAATGGGAAGCTTGTAGGGACACCCTGGCAAACTCACTTTTCCCATGAAAACAATGAAGCTTAAGCCCTAGGCCCCTCACTGGCACCTTCAAAGCCCCTGGGGAATGTCCACCTGACGACATACTTTACTGGGATACTTTACAATTGGCGATATCTGCTGAGTCTTTCCACCAGATTCCTGCCCCACCCTGCACCATTTCCCCCCATCAGGTGGTACTTGGAGTGGTTGTGGGCATTTGTGGGGAAGGTGAGTTGGGACTCTACTTAATATTGGCTCAATGGGATGTCTTTATATGGTCTGCAGTTCCTTTCTACGACTAGTTAAGCTACTGCTAGACGTCTTAGAGTAGGAAGTGCTTCGAGAGATATTCCCACCACCTGCCTCGTGATAAGCACACAGAGGAATTTGTTCAATGGCGCCTGGCACTGGAGGTCTGTGGGCACTGGAGGCGGCTATTGCAATGTGCAAAGCCAGAAGTTAGTCTGTGAAAAATTCTTCTAAGTGTCGTAGTGAAAGGGACTCCACAGAGATTGTTCTCAAATTTGACAACACTCCTAAAACCTCACATTACCAACAACAAAAGAAGCTCTAAGAAACTTTTCTGAAGGATCAAGCATTTTTTAAAAAAGAGTACTCAGGACCGAGGAAACCCTGAATTATCTTTTAATAATCACTGCAGAAACTGGTATTACAAAATTTCTGTCATTTGAAGAGGTGATCAAAAGATAGTAAATAAAATAAAATAAAATAAAATAAAATAAAATAAAATAAAATAATAAAAAGATAGTAACCAAAAAATGTAGGCGATACTACAGAGTATGATAGATTATACTTGTGGGTTTTGTGATATGTGTGGCCTTTTCCAACTTTTACACTTCTGATTTCTTTCCCCATTCTAAAAAACTGTGAGCTCTAATACATAATTTTGTATTCTTAATTACATATTCTTTTTCTTAAGGAAGGCTTCCCCAAATTGTATAAGTTTCAGGCTCTACAACCCTAGACCTGCCTCTGAATAAAGAATATTCTGATATGTTAAATACTGACCTAGCGAAAAGACGTCTGCTTTTTAAAGCGGTAGTTGGCTGTCAGTTATTTAAACTGTGTAATAGTAACTGCAAAAACAGTCTCTTGAGAGCTTTTCAGAATTCAAATCAACACCTCTTAAGCCAGCATTTGGTGGTTCTCTTGGACATCTGAATAATGCAACGCCCCTGAGCACCTCATTCATGAATGACTCCTTCTACACCTCTTTCAATGGATGCTCCAAAGTCCTGACCTCAAATCAGAGCTGAAAGTTTGTGATGTCAAGGCCAATTAAGAACAAGAGCAAAGAAATCCAGGGACAATCGAAATCCCAATGCTGACAGAAGCAACCAATCAACAGGGTCCTCTGGCACAGGAAATAGAAACCAGCAACTCCTGTTTGGACAGAAGTCCCAATCCAAGGATTGACACGAACAAGTGATGTTCCATGTACATTGAGAATACACAGAAATAGCACGCCTTTCTATTTGGGATGGCAGCCCCCAGGCTTTCGGTGTTCCGTAGAAATTTCTAAAATCCTGGCTAGTTTTTCTGAGTTTAGCTAACTATTAAGATGAGGTAATGCCCCCAAAAGTGAGCCTGGAGCTAAAAACCCTGAGGCAATGATTACACCAGATGCTAGAGTGTAGTGACACATTCTAGAAAGTAGAATCATACAGAAGAGTCTCAGCTGGCATCTCTGTGGTGATATAATAGTGGCAGGGCAGCGTCGTGGGGGGACCATGGATTTTGGAGACCGGGGTTTAAGTCTCGAACACGTACTCAGTGATCCTGGTTCTGTTACTTAATCTCTCTGAACCTCGGTTTCTTATCCATAACACCAGCTTCATGGTATCTACCTGCAAGTGTGTTAGCAAGAGTAAATACAGTGCTGTGTGCAAAGTGTCTGGATACCAGTAGGTCCTCAACAAATGGGAGCTATTATTCTTTCGTGGGCTTAATGGCACCACAGCTGTTTGAAGGTCTACGTCTCAGGCTCATCAATAAAAGCTGCTTTTATAAGCAAAGGTGACTTCATTTTCAATAATGCTAATGTATTGGCTATTGACCGGCTAGCAGTTCTGGTTGATCTAATGGGTTGGGCTGTCTTGATTTGTGAACCTGGTTTCTTTTTGTTAGATGCCCAGAAAATTTCAATATTGTTCACATATATAGGATTTCATGGACTGAATTTGCAAATACGGTGTCTATCCCTACTGGTAGACAACCACAGATGAAAGAAGAAAAAAAAAAAGAGAGAGAAAGAAGCAATAATGAGCGTTACTCTTAAAGGAAAGGAAATTGAGTCATATGCCAGAACTGTTCAATAATTTACCATTCAGAACAGTTGAATTCCCCAACAGAACAGTTGGTTTTGTTCCAACAAAGCAAACTATCTATTGAATCTTTCTAGGAGTAAATTTGGCTCCTTTCTCTTTTCTTTTATAAATATTTGGTGAAAATCACATAGATGACAATTTAAGGAATCATGCTTCACGATGTTCTTAGCACACTGGAGAACATTCGCTAAGACCTGTTTAGCATCTTACATTTTCTGAGAGGTACAGTATTGCCAATCTAAGCCAGCTTTCCCCCTTCGGGTTGTACTTGCATATTCTCATTGGAAGCCTCTAGAGAAGTCCCCACATGTAAGTATGATGCCTGAAAATCTCCACACGCCTGTGTTGGGGACTATAACTACTAATAAAAGCCACAAACACTTCCTGCACACCTGTATAAATGTTCCGACTGTGGCATGACCACTTGTGACCAACCCCATTCATACTGGCCCCATGTTAATGAACTCCATATAACGTAAGAGTACAATTCTGATTTTTGTTACCCATTAAAAGTTACAAGAAAGGCACTTTTGAGTTAAATACACTCTGAAGAACAACTAGATAAGCATCTGTCTTTGATTATAGAGTAAGAAGTACAAAATTAGTGACATTATTATTACTAATGGTCTGGCCTTGGGCAAGTTACTAGATCTCATTAAGCATTAGCTCCATCAAGAGTAAAATGGGGGAAGAACACCTTTTTAATTAAGTTACAGAGGAAATTATGTCTCTACAGAGTTTATCTTAGAATGAAACATTCAACAATGGTAATTATTATTTTGGCCTGTAAGACTTCTATTGATTTTTGGAGTCAAACATGTTAACTTGTGATTTGGTATTTTATACATGGTTGAAGAAAAGCCTTCTTTAAAAAAAATTTAGGTTGTGAACTTGGGCAAGGAGGGGCCTGAAGGTATAAATCTTACCTTTTTTTTTTTTTTTTTTAAACATATCTTACTGAACTGAAACACTTTGAAATAAATGATGGTCTGTATAATTCCACTTTCTAGAATGAGTTCTGGCATCCATAGTAATCCCTATCTCAGGAATTTTAGTCCTAGGCTCACATCTGGGAGTCACAACCCAATCTAAGTGTCTGACTGAATTCTAGTGGAACTGTCCAGGAATTGAGAATATCCTGCAGACTACCCCACACTAAGGGACTTCTTTTCCAAATAGAAAAGTGTACATTTGTGTCTGTTTTCAGCCTGCAGGGAACATCGTTTCTACGTTCATCTTTGGATGGGGACTTCCGTCTAAATCTGAGGGGATGGTTTTTCATATCTGGTGCCAGGGGACCCTATTTACAGGTTGTTTCACTCAGGATTGAGATTACAATTATGCCTTGATTTCTTTGCTCCTTTTTTTTTTTTTTTTTTGGCTTTGTTTCGCTAAATCTCTTGGCTCTGATTTGGGATCAGAATTTTGGGGAGATTCTCTGATACACGTACTTTTAACACAGAGACTTGTGAGGTGATTGGATTGTTCAGCATTCCAAGAGACCTACCAGATGTTGGCTCAAGAAAAACTGATTTGAATTCTAGAAAGTTCTCTGAAGACTATTTCTGTTTATTCATTTGTATTGTTTTACAGATTCCACATATAAGTGAAATTATATGGAATTTGTCTTTCTCTGACTTGCTTCACTTAGCATAATACCCTCTAGGTCCAACCATGGTGTTGTTGAAGAGCCAGATTTCATTCTTTTTCATGGCTGAGTAATATTCCATTGTGCATATATACTACTGACTTAGTATGTTGTACACCTGAAACTAATGTGTGTCAACTATACGTCCATAAAAAAGTAAAAATTTTTAATTAAAAAGACTTTTTGTAGTTTGTGCGTTTTTCTTTTGTGTCCTTGCCCATTTTTTTCTCTGTAATGCAGTCATCCTCTTGATGACTTGATTTGTAAAATCTTTATATATTAAAGGTACTTCCAGGGGTGCCTGGGTGGCTCAGTTGTCAGGCGTCTGCCTTTGGCTCAGGGCATGATCCCAGAGTCCTCGGATTGAGCCCCGCATCGGGCTCCCTGCTCCGCTGGGAGCCTGCATCTTCCTCTCCCACTTCCCCTGCCTGTGTTCCCTCTCTCGCTGGCTGTCTCTCTCTCTGCCAAATAAATAAACAAAATCTTTAAAAAAAAAAAAAGAATTCCATCTTCTTTAAAAAAATAAAATTAAAAAAATAAATGTACTTCCATCCTATATGTCTCAACTTTTTTTCTCTGTTATTTATTTTTTTCAGTTTTGTTTTCTTAATATAAATCTTTTATATTTTTATATATCAAATTTTTGAAGATTTCCCTTAATGGAGCTTTTTCTTCGCTTTTAGTTTTAGAAATGCCTAATCCCATTTGAGATGAGACTGGGATCTCTGAAAGCTGTTGGTGCAAGAGGGTGACATTATCAAGACTGTGGCTTGGTGACCTCGTCTGATACCATATTTGGGATGAAGTGTATTGAAGTGGGAGGTGAGAAGTGCTGTGTGTAGGAGATCATAAAGTTCTGATTTGGTGGTCTTTCATAAATTAGAGTTCCTAACTACTTTTCTCCTCTGAGAGGAATCAATGAGACTATTTCTTAGGCTCTATGGACAGTCTTCTCTCCCCCCCTCCTTTACTTTTCTGTGAATAGAGAGACCACATGGGTATTCCTTTTTTTTTTTTTTAAATATTTCATTTCTTTATTTGAGAGAGAAAGACAGCATGAGCAGGGGTGGGGGAAGAGAGAGAAACAGGCTCCCCTCTGAGCAGGGAGCCTGACGTGGGGCTCAATCCCAGGACCCCGGGACCATGACCTGAACTGAAGGCAGATGCTTAACCGACTGAGCCACCCAGGAGCCCCATCCACATGGGTATTCCTAAGGCTGCAGCTTGACGGGCTGGGCCGTGGCTGGGTGTGCCGTGCACATCACCACATCGCACATAGCTGATAGCAACGTTTGGCTCCCACATTTGCTGAAGGAAGGGAATTCAGTCTGACATCCAGAGCACCAGCCTCCCAACCAACTCGGTCCACAAAATCAACTCATTTGCACCTTCCAAAAGCCGCAGGGATGAGAATATTGTGAAAAGACAAAGGATAAAAACAATTATAATCAGAGAACATGAAGTGTGTCCACACATCCACAGAAAATACCAAGCAGAGGAACTGAGACATAAAGCAGCGATAGTCGTAAAGGCGGCGTCTGGGTTATAACAGCACATCAGCAAGAGCAGTGTCCCCCATCCGACAGCATCAGCATCACCTACGGACTTGTAGGAAATGCAGATTCTTGGGCCCCATCGCAGACCAAAGTATTGAAAACTCTGGGCGGGGCCCAGCAATCTGTGTCCTCACACGTCCAGGGGACTCTGACGCAGGTTTGAGTCTGAGGACCACTGGGCTAGATTAGACCTCAGATTTAGATCTCTGACAGCCACTCATCACTCAACACACGTGAATGTCTCCACTCGTGTTCCGTTCTACAAGCACGGGTTCTGCTCTGCCTGTGACCCCCCGCTGATGCCCAAGCTGCAAAGAAAGAAAAGATACAGGTGCCCATCTCACTTCTGAAAAACGTAATTTTGATTTTACTCCAGTTTCTTGGCTCGCACGGATTGTTCCTTTCAAGTCCAGGCATCCTAGTATATATTGAAAATCTGCAAGTCTTGTGCTTTGCTAGGCATGGTGGAGGCTCCAAAGGAAAGATCAGATATGACCCCCCACCCTCGAGGAATTTAGAGTTTCGTCTGTCCAAATCCAACGTGAAGGAAAGAAAGAGTGCCACGACAAGGTGTGGATAAAGTCCTAGATCCAATGGTACAACCCTGAAGTACTTCGAGTTTCTCCTCTCCTCTCTCTTGTCAAATGACTGCTTTACTCAAACATTATGGCTTTGGCAAAAAATTCTCCAGAACAAGGCATGTGAGAGAAATAAATATCACTGCTCAAAGCCTGCATTTCGGTACGGGGTCGGTCTGTTTTGATCTTTATTCCTGGGGTGGGGCAGATTTCTCCTGAAGTCCTTTATCCCCCTTTTGGGAGTTCTTAGGTCATATTAGTTTATAGCTGATTTGAACAGCACTTGAGTTATAATTTCGGAATTTGCCTAGTAGAATGGGTGTGAAATTGAGAAAATGTAAAAATTTTCAAAAAAGGGACGAAGGTGGTCTTTGACAACCATAGCCTGGAGAAATTGACTTTGCTCTCCTACAAAATTTGCTGTTTATGTATTAAATAAGTGATTTGCAACTGCATCCAAGGGTCAGCGTTGACAACTGAGAGCTGGCATACGTTAACGATGGACAGATTAAAAGGAAGAATTCTTCACTTCCCCTCCCCCATTGCAAAACTTGCTGCGGATTTTGTAGATTTGGGGGAAGCTGTAAACAAATCACTGTTATTATTTGGGTTTAGATAGACTAGTCAAATAGTTTGTCAAATGTCTGTGTGAATACGTTGGGAAAGTGTAGGTTACCAGTGGCTTCATCAGGTTCAACTGGCTGAGCAAGCCGACCCAGGGGCTCTTTATTGGGCAGTGTCAAGCCAGACAGAGCTCTCTGCTGCACTGCCTCTCAAAGATCTGCCCTTGGCCCTTTCTTATTTAACATGTTCATTACTGACCCGAGTACAGGCATGGAGGGCGTGACTGCCCGGGCGATGACCGACAGAATGAGGGTCCAAGAGGTTCACGAGAGGTTGGATGGTGAAACGAAGGTGGCAAAATAACCTACGATGATGATAAAGTCAACAAGCCGTGGGGTGTTTTAAAATACACGCACCGACGCTGGCACACACACAGGCACACGTGTGCACTCATGCTCGCGCACAGAGGCGTACATGCACACGTACGCACATTGTCTGCAGAAGGTGCTAGAATGGGGGCCCAGGGGTGACAGAGGCACACATGAAAAAGCCCTACAGGTTCTGGATGCCAATGAGCAGCAACATTCAACAGATTGATTTGGTTGCCCAAAGCTGATGTGATTGGTAGAACAACAGAGCCTGGAACACAGGCTGTAAAATCCCCCTGCACCCAAGGCTGGCAGGTCCTACTGGGGGATATAGTGTTCAGTTCTGGTTGCCATGATTTATAAGGAGTACTGAGAAGAATGCCATCTTTTCTTGATGCTGCTGGAAGGCCCCAAAATAAATGAAACGGAAAATTCTAGAAATGTGTTAATTCGAATTTCACAGGATGGCCAAGAAGTGGAGTTGAAACGCTATTAAATGACACTGGAACACACATTTGAACTTCTAGATAGCCTTTTTCCATCACAGAGGACTGAAATGTAATAATCCTGAGAATAAAAAAGACAAAATTACTCTACAGCATTTCATCAAAATACAAATGAGGTATAATTTTCTCTATAAAATTAAAAAAGGCATTCCAAGGAAAACAACTTTTCAAAAGACTGAGTGGTAGTTTGCAGTTAAGAGATTTTATGGGCTGCATTGTGTCTCCCCTGAAATTCGTGTGTTGTAGCCCCCATCCTCAATCCCTCCGATAGGACTATATTTGCCAGATCAGAACATTAAGTTAGAATGAAGTCATTAGGGTGGGCCCTAATCCAATAGGCCTGGTGTCCTTATAAGATGAGGAAATTTGGATACAGACACAGAGAGAGGATGAGGTGAAGACACAGGGAGAAGACGGCCGTCTACAGCCCAAGGAGAGCAATCGGAACAGATCCTTCCCTCACGCTTTCAGAAGGAAACAACTGTGTTGACACCTTGATCTTGGACCTTCAGCCCCCAGAACTGTGAGAAAATACATTTTTGTTGTTTCAGCCCCCAGGTCTGTGGTACTTTGTTACACAGCCTGAGCTGACTGATACACAACTTCAGTGAGGGCTGAAGGTGGTGGCTGTCCTTTGGTGCCAACATTTGTCACTGGCCATGCGGGGATGGGCCTGAGAGTCACAAGTCCCCCACCCCCAGCACTTTCCATTCCCTGTGTGGCTGGCCCCCAGCACTTGAGGTGGGTTCCTAAGGTCCCTGTCACTCCTCTACCAGCTTTCCAGTCACTGGTCTTCAGGGAATCTTGGCATGTCCTCTATTACTTGAGACACCTCCTTTCCACACCTGACTGAATTGTGACCCCTACATTTCTGTTTATTTATGACAACGCTTAACGGAGTCGTGTAGAAGTTTGAAACTTGTACAAAGTCAAATTTATTCATCTTTTTCCTTACTACCTGTTTGGGAAGGACATAACTTTTCTGCACTTGGTCTTCAGGATTTCATGAGTGACTGAAGGCCATCTGTTCTGGGAAATGTCCCAAGTCACAGGTCTTCCCGGTTAGGCTCACCTTGGGGAGGGAAACAACCACTGTAGTTCCTCAGTCAGAAGTCAGGGAGGCCTCTTTGGGCCGGCTGGCAAAGGGAGGATGTGGAATCTTTGCCTGCTGGCAGGGGAAAGAGCGAACGGTAGCTATCTGGCAGCAAACAGCATGGCCTGAAGGAAGCCGCCCGCCTAGGGCAAGTGCCTGGTGCTCCGTGAATCAAGCTGTAGCTCACCACTGCTTCCCTCACCAGAGAATTCTCCAGAGCCTTTCCTGACTGAAGGACCCTGACATCAGCAAAGGCCCTTTGGAGTTGAATACTTAATACTTTAATAGAGTTTTATTAACCCACGTGGGGAAACCAATCCCCGGGAGCAAAGGCCGGTGAGGTGGAGAAACTCCCAGCATTGTTTAGGTTGTAAGCCAAGGCTCCTTAAATCCAGTGTATCTAATTCCAGCAATTTCTGCATTTTAACATTCAATTATAAATGAAGCCCAGAGCAGATCTGAAACCATTGCCATCCCTCATTACCAGTAGCAGCTTCCTGCAGGGCAGGGAGGGTCGTTTTATGGCTTGCTGCGAAGTCGACACACTTCTAGCTGGTTCGGTTTTGTTTATTTTCAGTGCCTTTCAGACACGCCAGTGCTGGGGGCACAATTCGGGCAATGGGGTTTATTAATTATTTGGGCTCCCTCTCTAAGTGGACCCAAGCAGATCTCTACAAGAGGGATGAAATACACAGCAGTAGCCACAAGGGTCGACAGAGAAGATGGTCTGTTTATTCAAAGGGATGAAAAGAAGATACGAGAAGCAAGTGATGAAAAATAAAACTGCAAGTATCTGACAGGCCAGACGTGGGAGGCAGGTGAGGGGTAGCTTAATATGACTGCGCCGGATCCCAGCCCACACTGACAATGACACCGCGTAAGCGGGACCGCTCCAGCCTCGCAGCTGTTTCGTAGGAATACCCGGCAGGACGCCCGCTTTACTGACGACTGGAATGAAAAGGGAGAAATGGATGTCACAAGGGTCTCCCAGACGAATTCAGGCGATGATGATGTATGTTAAAGCAAGGACTTTCTGGTCCGCCTACTTTCTGGTTCTAGGAATAGTCCGGTAGGAGACTGATCTGAGGCCAAGCTACATACTTAACCAACTTTTTCTTTTATGATGATGATGTGGCTCATGGTGTCACTTGTTAAATGTGTTTCAAGTGATTTTCTGTCTTTCAGCGAAGGTAAAATGCCAACAGGAAGCTGGTGATGGTTAGGGTGTCCTGGGGCAAATATCCAGTCATCCACGCTTAATGCGGTCCAAGGAAAGAATGTTGTGTGTACTAGATAGTGTGTGTGTGTGTGTGTGTGTGTGTGTGTGTGTGTATGTGTATAAAAAACTCTATTAAAGTATTAAGCACAGGGGTGCCTGGGTGGCTTAGTCAGTTAAATGTCTGCCTTTGGCTCAGGTTCTGATCCCGGAGTCCCAGGATCAAGCCCTTCCTCGGGCTCCCCACTTCGGGGGGAGTCTGCTTCTCCCTCTGACCCTCCCCCTTCTCCTGTTCTCTCTCTCTCACTCTCTTTCAAATAAATAAATAAAATCTTTAAAAAATATTAAGCACAAACGTTAAAGAATACAACTTAAATAGCATTTTAATTAGAGATTTTACTCTCATCATTGGCTCTTCTTATGTTTTTTCTTGCTCATTTCTCTTGGAGGCATAAATAGACCTAGGCTTTCCAAAATTATTTTAGAATCAAAAACTCTCAAGGCTTTACATACTGTTGGGATACCGTAGGGTTTCAGAGCATATTAGTGTTAAAAACTCTTGCGTCCTTCAATAAGATCAATTCACTGAGCCTTAATAGAAGAGCTAAACATTCATTCATTCATTCATTCATTCATTCATTGACAGATATGGGCAAGGCACTGGGGAAATGATAGTGAACAAAATCAGGCATAGAGCCTGTTGTCACAGAGCTATGAGGCTCTGACTTTTAAGAGGGGAAAACACACATTAACCCCATAATCACACATAAAGATGCCAAGAGGACACTTTGTCTTCCTCTGGGAGTGATGCAGGCAGGAGAGTCAGCTTCCAGGCAGAGGGAACAGCACCTACGAAAACTCTGAGCAGGAGTGGGCATAATTGGAAGTGGAACTAGAGATGGGAGCTTTGGGGTCGAGTTTAGGGATTTGGGATTTGATTCCCAGGCCTACAGGGGTGCAACGTGCTAAGGTGTGCCTTTTGAAAAGATCACTTGGTTGCAATGTGGAGAACAGAAGGGATTTGTGGAGGGGAGAGGAGAGAAGACAGTGGCTTATTTAAGTGCATTTACAACTAAGACATAGTATCTTGCCCTCTAGGAAGCTTAGCACAGGAGATAAAAATTAAGATTTAAAATTTCTTTGGTAGGGAAAATAGAGGGGAAATGATTAACTTTAGAGTTTTTAAATTAATAAGCATCAAATAACTCTTCTGTTTTCTCGTGTTTCCACAAAAGCTAAAAATCCAGAGAATTGTCAGCAGGAGTTTACATGGGAAAACCAGACTTCTCTCTGAAATCACTAAATAGAAAACTGTAAACTTACTTTTTTTTTTCAAAAGATTTTATTTATTAATTTGACAGAGATAGAGACAGCCAGTGAGAGAGGGAACACAAGCAGGGGGAGTGGGAGAGGAAGAAGCAGGCTCATAGCGGAGGAGCCTGATGTGGGGCTCGATCCCAGAACCCCGGGATCACACCCTGAGCTGAAGGCAGACGCTTAATGACTGAGCCACCCAGGTGCCCCAAGAGTAGTGTGCTTTTATTTGTTTTTCTTATCTAACTCTTTTTCTTTGTCTCCAATGAATGGTGAAGTACTGTTAGTAGAAAAAAATCATACACAATGCATCTTGTTAATAATTTGGTTGGGGACGCCTACTTTTGATACTTCTGGTTGACGAGTCATATTGAGTCAAAGTAAAAACTGAGACAGCGGCCTCCATGATGGTAGCGGGTTTCTGAACAGACATTTGATTCTCCCAACGATGAAATGATCTCATTAGAATGAATTCTCAAAATGTAAAAACAGGCAATAGTTTATTCCTTGTTACTAGTCAACCTTGCCTGTGACTAGTTTTCCCAATGAATAATTCTATTAGCAAACTATCTCCTCATTTTCACGCCAGAGGATGGTTTCACTTATCTTCTCATTTTCCCTTCTCCCCTTTTGCTTTTCAAGTCTCTTGCTCTGTTCTTATTTCGTCCAAGTCGTAGGTCTGTATGGAGTCTTCCCCGATTACTCAGGTCATGGTGATTTTGCTCCAGGAACAAGACAATTTACCTCCACTTCCCAGAGTTATGAAAAAAAGAGATGTCTCCATTCATTGGAATTAAAAGGACATCAGACTTTAAAAAGAAACTGCCACAAGTTTCTTATGTCAAGCTGGACATTTTAACTTAGTCTTGAGATACTGCCAATTTGACACCATGTTTAAATTTTACACAAAACCTGACCAGGGGCTTGGCCCACACGACTCTCCCACGGATCCCACGTAGCCCGGAGAGCGGGCCCACCAGGCCTCAGGAGGAAGAGCGCCATTTACCTCAGCTACGCCAGGGTCCAGAGTAATCATGTTCTATGTGGATCAGAAAGGGAGGCCAAGAGAGGGCTGGTCAACAAAAAGGAATGAAGGAAGAAAAGCAAATTCAAGGGGAGGAACGACTGGCCCCCAGTGGCCTTATTATATGAATAGACTGCCGATAACTCCATCTTTCGACCACAGTGGTTCATAAATTCTGTCATCTTGTTAGCACTGTCAGAGCACTGACCTCACTTCCTCCATTAACGAGCTCACCCTATTTTGAGGGGAGATTCTTTACGAACACACAGCCGAGGAACACCTCATAAACAGCTTGACAGCCTTGTGATTCTGGAGGTAATGAACTCCATGCCAGGGAGAGGGAGGCTGGTGGGTGGGAGACTAGATGACCGGCAGCAGAGCAGGCCGCACAGATGCGCCTGGCCCAGTCACGGCCAGGGAGGGGCCAGCACACGACCAGGTCTGGGAAGGGGCTGAACACAGAGTGTCAACCCGTTTACCCGGAAAGGTGCCAGCGACAGATTGGTGGCTTTTCACACAGTCACTAGGCTTCTTTTTATTTGCCTGGGAGCTGTCTCTATGCGAGAAGACAGAGGCAGCCAGAGCACATGAGTCAGGCTCAGCAGGGTGCTCCTGAAAGAGCCCATTTGTGCAACCCCGGCCCCCCTCTGGTATTTCGTTTTTGTTTCTGAGAGCTTTGGGAAGACGCCATCCGTCTCCCCAGCGTCCAACCTGGTTCTCTTATCTCAGGCCAGATGAGGAAAACGGCTTTGAGTTCCCAGTGATCCAGGATGGATTAGATGGTCAAAAATTGCATTCCGCTTCTAAGAGCCTAAGACTGCGTCGAGTCTCCAAGACGGCCATGAAAAGGAAATCTCGACTCTGTAAAGGCAAGGAGAAGTCCCCGTGGCCAGCTCATGCCCCGGGCGAGCTCCATAAAGTTGCTTTTGCTGGGTTTGAGCAGATCGAGACACGCCGCGTCAAATTATATATAAAAACAAAGCCCCTCGAATGCCCCAGAGGACCTTGTGGCTCATTCCTGAGGTGTCTCCTCTCCCACCCCAGCGAGATACTTTGTACCCCTGCTGATTCACGCTCCCTCCGCGGACCCAAGGGGGGGACGGAGCGCGCTCTATTTAGTGCTTGCACGGGTGCCCTCGATCCACAATGAAAACAGCTCGGTGGCCCGGCCCCAGTGTCCTTTCTTTCCTATAATGGTTGGCACCGAAATCCTTCCCAGCACACACCATAATCAGAGCCCGCACACAGGGGATGGATTCATCAGAATTCATTTGATGCCTTTTGGGGCCGGTGGAGGTGGGGAGCAGAGGCGGGCTGGGCTGGCAGGCGGGCTCGGAGCTCACCCGACTCTTCTGGGTGTCTCCTCTAGACCAGGTGTATGGGGTCATCAGTTATTTCCAGTGGCTATTTTGGTCAGCCCCATAAAAAATATCCCTGACAATTCTGAATTGCATGTATAAACCATTTTATGGCTGTTGGTCTTGTTACTCTCTCCTCTCTTTCTCAGTTTTTTTTTCTCTTCCGAGGATCCCATATTTCCTCCTCTCTGCTGTATACAACATAAACATTTATCTTCTTGGACCATGTATTCAAAAAAAAAAAAAAAAAGGTAAAGGGAATAGTAAAAATCCAGAGTCAAATGTGAGTGGCAGAGCTATAATTCTTTATGAAGTAGCAGGTAAGATTGATTGTCAAGGGTCAAAAGGCTAGGTCAAACTCCGCTCATTCGTCAGCTGAATGTCATTTTTGTTTTCCCTGTCACCAGATAGCTTTTAAAAAAATTGCAACTCCTTCCTCATTATCTGGGACTTGGCTCCTTTTCTGCCATCCAGTATTAATGAAACCGTGTGTCAAGCCTGGCCCTCATCTTTTGAGGGTCTTCTCCACGTCCTGCCTCCCTTTCTTAAGCACCACAGAGAAAGCACCATTTCAAAGGCCATTCTCTGCCACAGCCATGTTGGGAAATTGCCACTAGAGTGAGGATGATTTGCAAACACACGTGGGGTGTAAGTGTTTGAATGACCAAAAATGTAATTAAATCAAAGCAGGTGTAAAGCTTGTGACCCAATGTAATTGGATGGTGGCAATATCTCTGCATCTCATAAATAGGAAAGTAAAACGAGCCGTGAGATCTGCAAGCCATCTCAAATTATGTGTCGTGTCTAAAGAAAAAAAAAAATTTTCCCCTTGTAATTACAGCCGGTCACAACAACATAATGCAAAACCTCAGAGAACACATTGATTTCGCTGGGAGTCTGACATGCCATCTACAGTGGGTCAAATGTAGGTTAACATTATCAAATAATTCCTCCTCTGAAAGATTCACTTAATTAGCTCATGTTTACATTTCCTGAAGTGAAAGAGAATGATGATTAGTTAGTCATAGATGGGGATTCATTTGTGCATTTTTAAGTGTAGATGCGCCAGATGTCGTAAGTTATCATGAGAGGGGTAACTCTTGAAACACAAATTTATAGCCACAGCTAAATAACAGCATAGAATTGACCCTTTAAGCAATCACGATGAGTTCCTTATTTTATAAGCTTGTGCTGTTTTGTTTTCTATCCTCTTTGCCTCTGAATAGTGTTAGTACAGAGACCTGGACCAACGTGGATTGATAAATCTAAGTTAGAGTTTTCTGTATAACAGTGACATGATTTGGACCAATCATCTAGTCTTCTCTACAAGCGTTTGCAATTTCCATTAGCTCGGCTCATTCCTATTGGTTGGCAACTGTATGGTGTGACCAAACTCTTACATGGGCCAGTGAGTTTTGCTTTGTTTCTATTTCCTGATCATGGGCCTGTAGTCACCACACAAAGTCCTGCAAGTATCTCAGGAGGCCAGAAAGAGCGGGCATGGCTGGAGTGGTGTAAGATCAACATACAGTCTCCTTAGGGGGGAAAAATAATGACAACAGCAAACCAAACCCCTCAGTGAAATTCTAAGCTAATTTCAATTTGCCAGAAATGATACTTAACTTTGAATATAGCATCTATTGATTTTGTAGCAGTATGTTTGGTCCTTGAAAAATGGCCCTCGCAAAGCCATCCACTAGGTTCAGCTTGAAGAAGCTGATTAAAAGGAAGACGGCCCAGCCATGTTTAGAATCTGGAATACAAGAGCAAAAAGCTCAGAGAAAAAACAGTTCTCTATGGGAGTGGCTTGCTAGAGAGAGTGCCCAGGCAACCCGAAGCTTTTAACCTGGCCCCAGGGAAATGCTCAAGGGGAAAGCTGACTGACGACAGAGACAAGGATCCTGGGAGTAAGATTCGGATTCTGAAATGCGGGGTGGGCGGCCCCGGGGGCGGGAGCCGTGAAAAGCAACTCAGTCCATTCTCCAATAAGGAGACAGTCTAGTATGAAAGAGGAAGCTGACAGCTCAAAATCTGAAATGGATGGAAAAAACTCGAAATCCATGTACACAAGAAAGGATCTAAAATAAACTTGCTAAAATGTGATGTTAAAAAATATATACTTTTCCTTAAGTCATCTTTTTCCCCCTAACTTTGGATGGTGTTGTATTTGATAATTTCTAACAAAAAGAAATGGCTTTACATTTTGTTGTTATGATTCTTATTCTTTTAAGTGTCACTAGGACTTCCTGGTGGTCAGTCTGAAGGCCCGAGTCCATGTTGTTAGGCTAAGACGCCTTAACGTCAACACTGCTCACCCTGCTGACAGTGACCAGGAGGACGGGGGCCAGACATGGCATAACAAATCCCATGAGGATTGTCCCAAACTACAAAAAATAATGGCAATGTAGCATCTCTGACTGTGAACGACCTAGATTCTACCTTGTGACGCTAAGGTGTTTGTTCTCATGGACTATGGAAAGCAGGGCCAATTATCTCAAACCATGAATTCAGATTATTGGAGAAAAGTATCAAAAACTGACTGTGTACATTTTCCTTTAAAAGACCACGTTCGTGTCATTGAATGATCAACGGCCACACTAGAATTGCAAACTGCCGTGCGCCAGATCACTGATAGACGTTATCGGTGAAAGAGGAGAGCTAATATTTTCTACAAGTGAGTCAAAATGCTAAAAGACTGATAGTTTTTAATTTCGGTATCATTGGGAAAAATGTGAAGTCCTGCTCTTAGGTTAGAAAAAGAGCTCTATGCATATAGGAGCAGGAGAACTTAGCTTCATAGCAGTCCGTATGAAACAAACAAAAGATTTTAGGTTTATTATAACCCAACAATTTGACATAGCTATAGAATGGTGATGTGGTGGGTGGATTAATGGCTGGAGAGTTATCTAAGTCGGGGATACACCAGCCTGTCTGGCCTTTGCTGTCTAGTTTCTTGTGTTGGGCCTGAGTGGCCCCAGGGAAGTGTAGTCTGAGTTGGGTGACGCTGGGGATAGAGGACCTGTGGCCAGCCAGAACCACCAGTGGTGTCTGCCAGAGGCAGCTGGACGAGGTGCCCACATGGAAGGGATCTTGGCAGGGGCTGGGGTGGGGGTGGGGGTGAGGGATATAAATGGAAAAGAGAGGTATTGTTGCTATCAACATATTTTGAGGTGTTCTGCTGAGAAAAGCAATGATATTTAGTAGTGTAGCTCCGGTTGAGGGCAAGATCAGGAACAATGTTTGGAAGCTGGAGGAAGGTGAGTTTTGGGCTCAAAATAAAGCTTAATAATTTGATTATAAGGACAGAATGTGCTATTTAGGGAAACCCCAAGAACCTACCGCTAAGCCTTCAGTCAGAGATTGGGTGACCACCTGTAGGAAGGGATATCTGAACTGAATGGGGCTTGGACTACACGTCCTCTGAGATTGTATATAACTATCACTTGTATTGATCAACGGATGAATAAATTTGAAAATACTGATTGAGCATCTTCTCTCTACTGGACACTATAATCCTATGAAGTATCTGGTGGTGTCCCCATCCACATAATGGGCTGATCTGATAGCTTTTTCATCATGTGGTCTCCACTGGGGGTCACTGGAGAATGGCTTGAAAACGCATCCCTTTGCTCACCATGGTGACTATGGTTCACCATCCATGCTTCGACAATAGGCTTACAAACCAAGGCATCATGGGGCTGTACATCTAAAGAGCTTCTTGCCCCCCCCATCATGGCTTTGATGAAGATAAAGTTGGAATGTGCTGAAAAGGGAAGGAATACCTCTGAAGTTGTTGTTTACGCATGAGTCACTGTGCTGGAAGCTCTATATGTATTATATTAGTTTATCCTTCTTCACCCCCATTACATAGACATTATTATGTCCCTGTTACAGATGAGGACACTCAAGTTCCGAGAGGTGAGGTGATTTTCCTGGTGTCACAGAGCTGATAAGAGGTGGAGCTAAGCTTTGAACTCAGGTCTGTCTTCATGCAAAGACCATAGTCTTGACATTACGTCTTATTGCCTCTAAGGATAAATATAGTCCACTGAATTGTCAGCATTATTGTTCATGATTTAGAACTTGATTATAATCAAAAGAAGATTGAGTAATGAAAAAACAAGTGAAATGAAAAGATAATTCAAAAGCTAGGCTTTTATTTTTTTTAGTGTTTAAAACTCTATCTGCTCTTTGATCTTATGTAGACAAATTGTAGTAATTGCTGTGAGTCCCTTTTTGTTTACACTATGCATGCCTTTGGTTCCAGAATTTTCCAGTTATCAATCCCCCCTACTAACAAGTTTCATACAGCTTCGGTTAATAAACATGGCTGCTAGAAAGCCCCATTGAGCCCCTGCTGTGTGCAGAGCCCTGGGCTGGGTGCCATGGAGGATGGAGAGGCTCAGTGCTGTGTCTAGACACTAGTCTAGGCTTCTCAATCCATGTGTCCATGAATCACCTGGAGATCTCAAGAAAATGCACGTTCTGATTCATAATCTGGGCTGGGTTCTGAGAGTCTCCATTTCTAACCAGCTCCCACGTGATTTTGGAGTAGCAAGGCTCTTGGGAACCAAATAATGACCATGGACAGGTAAGATTTAGATCATTATATGATTGACCCAATATTTCCTCCGTGTGTATCTTCTAGAATCTCCATGTGAAAGGTAAGACTAAAACACGTGTAAGAGGAACTAGGCCCTAAATAGTAGAGAAGATGGAAAAACAGCACACAGCTAATGCTTACGTAGTGCTTTACGTACATTAACGTACTTAATCTTCAATATGACTCAGTGAGGTTGGTAGACTTTGACTTTCCACACTTGTAGATGAGGAAATTAAAGCCAGAGGGGATAAGCAATACAGCCAGCAGCAACTACAAATTTGGAGTTCTGCTTTAATGTGTTAGAAGGTATACCATGTCCAGAGAAGAATCTAGGGGAGAGGGCCCAGGATGCAGAGGTCTCTAAACCTTATCACAGGCACAGTTCTTTAGGAAACTAGGATATTTAGCCTGGATTTTCATATATTTTTATTTTAACTAGGCTCCACGCCCAAAGTGGGGCTTGAACTCAAGAACTCTGAGATGAAGAGTCATGTGCTCTACCGACTGAGCCAGCCAGGCACTCCTAGCCTGGATTTTAAACTTATATTCCTTATAATTTTTTTCAGATAGTATTTGAAGAGCTGTATGTGGAAGGAAAAGTAGATTTGCTTGATGTTCATGTGGATAACTGCTTGCAAACATTGCTTGCTGAGTGAATCTTCAGGGACGCTCTGTAGAATGAGATGTTGTGGTCACAAGGACGCCTTGGTCCCACCCACTCC
Organism: Ursus maritimus; assembly: GCF_017311325.1. Lineage (NCBI taxonomy): Eukaryota > Metazoa > Chordata > Mammalia > Carnivora > Ursidae > Ursus > Ursus maritimus. The sequence goes on along the minus strand of NW_024425563.1, from coordinate 89,829,454 downwards.
TTGCGAAGACTCACAGCATGCAGGAGTCTAGTGAAGGCTCTGAGAAGTCCCTGGGCAAGCTGACCCTTTTAAGTTAGGATTTTCATTATTATTTGACCACAACTCCCTCTTGACTTTTTTAAAAAAATAATACTTCTTAACTAGTTTCCTTGTGGCACACTTTGGAAAATGTTCCTGTCCACAGATAAGTCAGGGCCAATGAGTGAAAGTTTCAGGGAAGCAGATTTCAGAATCATAGAAAGGAGAACCATCCAACTACGTGGCCTGTCCATAACAATAAACTCCCCATCACCAGAAGTGTTCAAGAAGAGGCTGGAAGAGGCCTTTGAGAGAAGGTTCGCCATGTCTGGAAAGACTCACCATTTTATGGAACAAGTGGATGGTGTTATGATACCACCTGCGTTGTGGGTGGTCCTGTTGATTTTGCCCTATAATTTGATGGTGAGACTAAACTACGCTATGGTACTTGAACCATCACATTAGGAAGCAGTGTTATAAAAAGACTAAATAATTAAAATCTTTCAGATTCACTGCCAAGTCAAGAAGTTTTCTACTTATAACCAATATGTGTCCCAGGCATCCTCTTCTAGTAATACTTTTGTAAGCCTCAGCCTAGGTAACAGCTCTAGAGTCTTCCAATTTATGTAATGTGGCAGGGACCCACCTTGTAGGTAAGTAGGACAGATGTGTGACCATGTAAACCATGACCTCAGAAGTCCTTGCCCCACCTGGCACTTCACAGCTAACTCGCTCAGGGATGCTCTGGGGGCTAAAGTTCCTTTACCAAGGGAAAAACCGTACAGTTAATAAGCAGAGATGAAGCTTCCAGTACAAATGCTGGTGAGAGAAGGAACTCACTGACTCCGAGTCACCCATTCATTCATTCACTAATTCACGCCATCAATCAACATCTATGAGCAGCGACCTATGCCATGTGCTGGGAATACAGAACCACGTGCTTCCTCCCCCCAGGAAGCAGATGCCTTCCTGAACACAGGTTTAGATAGGAGGATGGAGAGGAGGGTTCTGGGTGGGAGAAGGGGACAGAGGAGCCACACAAAGGGGAGAACATGGAGTTCCTGAGATGGTATTGAAAAACTTCAGCATCTCCTGTAGGAATGGAGGGCCAGTCCTATTGGGGATTTTATATAATTTCAGATTTCTTAAAGATTTATTTATTTATTTATTTATTTATTTATTTATTTATTCATTAGAGAGAGAGCAGGATGAGCGAGACCATGAGTGGGGTGGGGGGAGGGGCAGAGGGAGAGGGAGAAGCAGACTCCCCACTGAGCAGGGGAGCCCGATGCAGGGCTTGATCCCAGGACACTGGGATCATGACCTGAGCTGAAGGCAGACGTTTAGCCTACTGAGCCACCCAAGCGCCCCTGTATTTTCAGATTTCTTTACCCTATGGCTGAGATACATATTTTTTCAAAATCTAACTCACATGCTAAAAAGAAAAGGTTTTAGTTTCTTAATAAGGGAGTGTTTTAGTTTTGCAGAAGTGTGACGATCCATACATTTGACACCCAGGTTTTTGGAAAAACGCACAGCAGTTGGGTCCTGCCCAAATATCAGTTTTTAAAAAACTCAGTTGGTAAGTCTGCCTATATTCCCAAGTAGGAATTCCTGAACCTTTGCTTCTGGCTCTGGAAATAAACCTCATGTTCAAAAGGCCTTTCTGCTAGTTGATCAGTTGGTCAGAAAACTATAGCAGCTCAGTACACAATGGGTGGAGCAGCTGTACCTCCTAGGTTTCTGGGGACAGTCTTGAGAAAATCCTGTCTTCATTTCCAGTCTCTACATCATACACTTAACCAGCTGTGGCCTCAGAGTTTTTAGTGGGGTATATGACATCCAGAATGAGGGGGTACATCACAGAGGGTCAAAGGTGGAGGAGGAAAATTCCAACAAAGCAAGCTGTGGCAAAGTAGAAAAAATTGTTGATGTGGATTTGAAGGCTTGGGAGTGAAATCCAGGCTTTGCCACGTTTGGGGTGACCAAGGCAGGCCACTGCAAAGGCTGGGGTTCCTTGTCTGTAGGATGGGAGGTTATCCCCTGTGAGGGCCCCCCCGCATGCACTGCGGGCTCGAGAGCTACGTGGAGATGCCCACGGATGAACTTGGCATGGAGGGAGTGAAGCCTTCAGACTTCACTTTGTAGAGACCCCACAGGCCTAGCTGAGAAGCAACAGCTGCTGAGAAGACCCCTTACCGAGGAATCAGGCCATCAGGTGTTGGGGTATACATATACTTGGGATCTCACGCGGTGAGAGGAGGAGGAGACAGCCCCCGAGAGGGCTAATACCACATTCTTGCCAACCTTGACTCAGTTTAACTTGGGGGGGGGGAAGCCATTTCTTATTCCTTGAGTACATGGAAAAACCAAAACCCATTACGATTTTAATATTGAGCACTTCCCAAACAGAAGTATTTGAAAGCACACAGAAAAAGAGATGTGTACTTCTCCAAAGGATATATAGCATGTTACTCCCACTCAAGAACAAAGATCACATTAAATGTTCAGCACTGCAATGTGCTGTCGCCGAGTATGTCAGTATATTTATGAACAATTTATAATTTGAACTGCTTTCCAGACAGCTGGTCATATGTACATTAAAGTAGTCATAATAACCTGTCAGGAGAAATTTCCTACAGCACATTCATTGGAGAAAATATGGGTAAGCTTGGCGGCCTTTTCAAACTCCACCGAAGCCCTTTCTCTTGTGAACAGAGACCACCACAGCTGCACCCCACTGAAAACCCAGAGTTCACAAGGGTTTATTGTATCCCTGCCTTGTCCCTTTGCTCCCCACTGTGAAGACTTTGGGTTACAAATACTCCTTTACCCATACAGAGTTGCACCAGTCCTGCCTGGGATGTGTTAAAGTCAACCAGATCTCCAAAAGACATAAGAAGGATCTATCTTAATCCTGCGCAAGCAGGGAAAATGGATCTCACTACCAAGTATCTTTTACAAAGGAATCTCCTAGCTCTGTGAGACTGTAGGATCTTGATAAGGCGAGGAGGGAGGGATGGTGGTGTGGGGAAAAGGCTCAGACTTCATTGGTAAGGGAATCTGCTTTTGTGTGTTTGCATTTCTGTTATTTTTCCATTAGTAAATATTAAAACTTGAAGATGCGTTCATCTTGCGAAGTGTCCTTTGGTGTAACCCTAAGACATTTTACATCAGGGTGCTCTGGATTCTAGCAAGATCCTGAATGTCTGGGAGTTTTCTGGTTTCGGCCAACTGGTCACCACATCTTGGGCACCCAGAATGGTATCTGATGATCGCTTTGTAGCAGAAGATGTCTTTACTCACAGATCCTTCCCAGTGCTTCAGTCCTGAGATTCTAGTGAAATTCCAAAGCAATCAACATGTTAACTTATTTTCTCTTGGTTGCATTATCTTATGCTCACTTATGTGGTTTTCTTCCTGCATTATGTTGTTCAATTATCTAGTGTGAGCTTTCAGGGAAAGAACCCACCTATCCTACTTCACTGCCCCCTTAAATTACCTATGAGAAATGTATCAAATACATAATTTCAGAAAGTAGTCATAATTATTTCCATTACCAACACGCAACTGTAATTGCCTCTTTAGCAATTTTCAGAAGCAGTTGAAAGGAGAGTAAGTTCCAGAGACACGGTCCATTTGAATCTTTATCTTTGGGTTTGTATTATATCTCAGTGATGTAGTTTTGGATTCTGGGGTTCCTAAAGGTCAGCTGTGAACGCGTAAGGGAAGTCAGGAGAAAAAAGCAGCACCAACTGTCTTTCTTTTATCAAACACACATGTTGAGTCACCTGTTCTACGTTGGGGGAGGGGGGAGTGTGCTGTCCCTGACAGTGGAGGGGGCAAGGCAGCCGAACACACGGTGGGAGAGCACAGGCTTAGCACAAACCCAAACCTGCTATTTATTATTTCTCTTGGGTTGACTTAAGTTCCCCCCAAAGATATGTTGAAGTCCCAACCATCAATACTTCAGAAAGTGACCGTACTTGGGAATAATGCCTTTGTAAATGGAATCAAGTTACAATGAGGTCATCAGGGGGCCCTCATCCAATAAGGCTGGTGTCCTAATAAAAGGGGAAATTTGGACACAGACATGGATACACACCGAGGGAAGGTGGACATGGGAAGATAGAAGATTGGAGTGCTGTCTCTATAATCAAGGAATGTCAAATAGAGCCGGCAAACCACAAGAAGCTAGGAAGAGACAGAGAGAGATTCCCCTAGTGTTTGGAAGGAGGAAGCCCTGGTCAATCCTTGGTTTTGGACTCCCGACCTCCAGAACTGTGAGACAGTGAACTTCCGTTGTTTTAAGCCACGCCGTTTGTGGTACATCAATATGGCAGCCCTAAGAAACCAATACATGATTCCATTTCATTTCTCCCGCCACCCGACAAGATAGGTGTTATTTTGTCTCTCCCATTGTATAGATGTGGCACTGAAGCCACTTTGAGTGTCACGAGAACCCCCAGGCTGGAGCTGCATAGGGTGTCTGAGAAGGTTGGCTGCTGGTGTCTGAGTTGGGCTTGTGGCCTGCGCAGAGTTTGCTTGGGGGAAACAGGAGTGCGTTCCCGGGGGATGTGAGGGAAGAGGTTGCCTGGCATGAAGGGAAGTTCCGGATGACTTGAATATAGAATGTGCAGCGTGGAGGAGCACGAGGTGAGACGGGAAAGGGTGGCTGGAGCCCAGTTCTGAATGGCGATGTGTGTCGCGTCAGGCAGGTAGGAGAGATTCGAGCCAGTGGGAAGTGGCAGGCAGGCTGGGCAGCTCCTGACCCAAGTTAGAACCAGTGAGGGTTGGGATTAAGACCGTGAGAGTGGGGTTAAGGAGCAGAAAGTGAATTCAGGTGCCATTTCAGAGACAGAACCTAGAATGTGGGGTTCATGGGGTTGGATGTGGTGGGTGATGAGAGAAGGGCATTTGAGACACAGTTGTCCAGTCTGCGGGACTTTGAATGCTGATGCCTTGACTGAGAAAGGTAATACATGGGAAGAAATGCACAAAAACGCATCTCGGCCGGGTCACGTGCTTGACTTGATGACAGGCATATGTCTCGTTCCCGCCTGAATACTGACGTGAAGAAGGGGCAAGCGCATAGAGCCCCGCAGAGAGGGGGCTTTCCTGAGTGAGCAAGCAAAGGATTATCAGTGGTCAGGAAGAAGGGCCCTAAAGCAGTCACGGGGCTCTTGCCACCAGGAACGGAGTGGGACAAGTGCGAGGGGGTGTCTACTTATGAAGAAGATCTAGAAACCAGCATTGGAACACCCTTTGTTTACTACACCCCCGATATCCGGTAAGTTCTAGAGCACTCACATTAGAAAGTGTGGGCTCAGCCACTCTCTAGTAACTTCCTTTCATGAAACACAGAGCTAAAGAGTATCACCACCTGCGCCATGTGGACTCTGATCTCTGTGGAGAATGAGCAACACACAGAGTGAGCAAGCCTCCCTGGGCCCCAGTACGACCCTGAAGGCGTGAGCTGTAAACACGCTCATCGCCATTGGCTTGTGCTTCCTAGACGCACAGGTGGAGCTGCCCTTTGGTGTCTGACCACACTCAAATGCTCACGGGCCCAGATGCTCATATCTCCGGGACTTTTCTGAAATGCCCTTCTCTGCCTTTGCCCTGAGCTCCTCTTGCATGTGGGCCTGGAGGAACTGTTCCTCACCCACGCTCCTCCCCTTATTGTCCTATAGGCAGCTTCCCCAGGAGGGCTTCCCTTCCACCATATTGGTGGCCCCCCATGAACGTGTGTGAAGGGGAGTTAACCTGGGAATCAATCTTCTCCTTTTCCCTGGGCCTATCCAGCTCAGTCGATAATGACAAAAGTTCTGCCATCCTAACCCTCCATATTCGCCCAGGGCTGAAATCAGGGCACTGGGGCCGGGAGACTCGGTGCTGTGTGTCTTCTGACAATGTCAATCTATTAGCTAAGGGATTTGAAAACAGAGATTTTCCTATCTACCTTTGTTTACTTGAATTTGTGCCGTTTCCTAAATCTTAGTTATTGTTTTTCCAATTGAGAGACACAGTTTCCCCAGAAGCACAATGCTGCTAGCTATGTTTTGAAAGAGAATTTTATATATGGTTCGTTCAAATTAAACGCTAGTGGGCAACAATAAATAGTTTGGTGAGTAGTTTGAAGGTGAAGTGAAGGGGTCACCAAACTCTTGAATACAGTTGCTATTTACGTTAAGCAGATTAAATTTGTTGGGAGTAAGCATGCAAAGTTGTCATATCCATACGATTACTATGCATTTTTTTCTTTATTATTTTTCTCCTTACCTTTACATTTTGTAGATGAATTTCCAAAAAGTGCTATCATTTTATAATCTTGTACTCATTTACATTTTTCATTGTTTATTACTAGAATTTTGTTGCCAGCATAGACTTTTTTTGGGGGGGGGGAATACATGGTAAAAGGATCCCCCCCATCTAGTTAATTATTACATCCATCACTTCACAACTATCGGGTTTTTTTTTTTTTCTTTTCTTCTGGTGAGAACATTTAAGTTCTACGTTCTTAGCAAATTTCAATTACACAATGCAATGTTATCAACCACGGTCACCGTGTTTTTACCTTAGATCTTCAGACCCGTACTCATCTCAACATAGACTTTTATAAAATGGAATCTTCTTTACCTTTTCTGAAGCAGCAAAAGCGTTATATTGAGAGACTAGTTTGTCATGTTATAGTCTTCAGGATAAAGGAAGGGAAGGGGTAGAATTAAGCTCCATGTTCTGGGGGTGGGACACATCTCTATATGTTATTTATAGTTCTGCTTTGAGGAAGATTTGAGGCTCCTTTTGGTGCTCCTGTTATCTGTTACTGCTAGATTGATATTCTAGGCTCCTTGGTTAACATCCTATGAATTCTCATATTCCCATAATTTCCCCTACGAGTTCCCATTCTTTCATTCCCGAAAATGTTTTTAGTTTGCTTAAAGTCATCTTCCATTCCCATTATCAAGGGATTCCAGAAGGAAGTCAGTGGCTCTAACTTCTTCCCTCATTGCTGGCTGTTTCACTGCTGTGCAGTGAATGACTTGTTTCAGTCATGTAATCTAAATTAAATATTCACTGATTCCTTTCCTACTTGTTTTAGAAGGGAAGATTTTAGGGGAAGGAGAAATATTTGGCCACTAAATAATCACTTTTATTTAGGGATTGTCCTTTTTTTTTTTTAAAGTAGGTCTTTCTAAAAACAAATAATTATGAATCTAAAAGTAAAACTTAGCAAATCGACTCACATTTTTTTGTTGATGTGGGTTTAACCAATATTTGAGGAACTAGACCTTGAAATTTAGGTTTAAAGAATGTTTGGTGCTGTAATCCTTAGCCTATTTATTTTCAGAGAGATCCATACTCAACAAGAAGTTCCTCCTTCCCACCGCCTCCCCAAAGTTGAGCTAACTAGGTATTTGGGTTTTGTTCAGCAGACATTTTAGTTATTGGGTCCCTATTATGACTCTGGCCTTAAGGGCAGTCTCTGGATTCCACGAAGAATAAAACATGACACCACCACCCCCCCACCCCCACCCCCACCCCACCCCCCCACTGGGCTTCCAGGTTGGTAGGGAATGAAGACACATCAACAGAGACATTCAATGCAACTGGGAAAGGACAGGACAGACGCAGGGTGCCCTGTGTGTTGTGGGAGCATCAGAGAGGGTCCCCGGCCCGGAGGGAGGGGGCAGGATGGAGCTGGCTGGAGGAGTCCAGCAGCTGGCTATGTCTCTGGTAGGTGGGAGGATGATGAACTGACCAGTTCGTGTATTTCCATTCAGTATCTATGACTCCTCTCTATCCACCCAACTGCTAAGTGCTGGTTTTCTTAAAAATGACAGAAGAGTTTCTGTCCTACAACCCTGGGTTATCTCCGGACCTCCCCCTCACTGTCTACAGAGTCACCATAATACTTAAATTTCTCTCCACGCCTACCACCGACATGTGTTTCGGAAGTACCAGGTTTTGTGAAATCTGATCTAACAAAAGCCACACACACACATACTCACAAATACCAGTTCCTCATCCTCTTCATAACCTTATGGATCAAGCCTCCTACTTGATCAGAAATAATCAAATCTCTGTGTTTTGTTTTGTTTTTTTCTTCCACAGCAAATTGGTTTTCCTGAAAACGTTTTCCATTTCCAGGATTTTAAGTTTTTTTGTTTTTTTTTTTTAAGAGAAGAGTTAAATAAATCGAATGACTAGTTGAACTACTCCGTGATTTCTCACCCCCACATTACAGCAAATTATCCCTCCTGGAGGAGATAATGTTTGAAAATGAGCGTTTAGGCATGTTCCTGACGGAAAGTTGTGGCACATCAAGCAGGTTTCCTCAGCCACGAGAGAGGGGCATTTCGAGAAACTCCCGCGGCTGATAATCTGCTGCTCCCCGTGGCTCACGCACCTGACACAGCCACGTCTGCCGGCCCGCTGCCAGCGTCGGGGCTGTCTGTAATTTCTTGACCATGGGGACTGCTCCCTGGTCATAAGGATTATTTGTTTCACAGACTGAACACAGGACAGGATCTGGATTTCCTCTGTTAAAAAACAAAACAAAACAAAACAAAGCCAACCTGGAAAATTTTCTCTTGCTGTTCATCAAAATCCAGGGGTGGTAAACTTTCTGTAAAGTGCTGGATAGAAGAGCTTTTAGGCTTTGTGGCTACATAATCTCTGTTACAACTGCTCACCTCTGTCATTACGTACACAAACAGCCATACACAATACGTAAAGGAATGAGCGAGGCTGAGCTCTGATAAAACTTTATTTATGGACATGAAAACTTGGATTTCATGTAATTTTCACGTGTCATAAAAGATTGTTTGCTTTTTAATTTTTTTCAGCTATTAAAAAATGTACAAACCATTCTTAGCTCGTGGTGTACAAAAGCTGAGGTGGGCTGGGTTTGGCCTGCTGGCTGTTGGTCGACCCTTGATTTAGATGGGTACAAGGATGTATCACCCAGCGGGCCTCCAGACAACACTGGCCTCCATCCAGCACAGGTGTGGCTCTGTGTTCCGTGGGGTGTGTGGTGGTGTACTGGCCTAGGACTCTGCAAGAAAATCCTAGAATCCTCAAGAAGGAAGGGGTCTTGGAGAACATTGAAATAAAACAGTCTGGTTTTACAGGTGAACAAAGGGAGTCTGGGAGAGGTTAACTGACTGATGTGTGGTTAGGTGACTAGTTGGGATCTGAATACTGGTGTTTTGACTCTCTAATCTAGGAGTCTTCCTATTATTCCACATTTTCGGGAATGAAAGGTAATGGGTAGGAAAATAACATTTGAGTGGCGCTGTGACCCTCCGTGCGTCACAGGGACCATCAGGATGAATGTGCATCGTAGCCTCATTTATTACTATGACAAGACTCAGGTCGTGGCGGTATAAGCTATGAAAGCAAAAGCCCCACGGACACAGCAAAGGCTTGTGGCCCTTCACTTGCCTCCACCTCACAGGAAAAGGGAAGAAAAATAGCAATAACAGTAATAATAGCTACCATTTACTAAATACATTTCCTAGAGGCAATACAGGATAGATGTTAAAAGCGTGATCTCCAAAGTCAAACTGCCTGGATTCACAGGCCGTTCCTACAGCGTGCTCCCTAAGGGGACCCTGGGGAGTTCTTTATTGTGTCCACGCATCCTGAGTCCCCACTGTAAGGTGCTTAAGCTAGGACTTGGCACACACTGGAGCTTTTTGGTCTCTCCAACCTCCTGCATGTGACACATGTAGGTGTCGTATATAAGGACACCAAGGCTCGGGACAGTTCCCTCCCATTGGACCTGAAGCCAGGTCCGCTCATTCTCTTAACTGTGATGTCGCACCTGTGTCCTCAAAAGGGAAAGGTGGGGAGAGATGCACAGGGTCGCCAAGGAATAAGACACCCTCTGCTCTCCTGTGCTCTGTCATGGCTCCTCTCTTATTGATTACTGTTTCAGCAACGATACTAACAAGGCTACCTCCTTGGTTTGATAAAATGTGGAGAGCCCTTCTTGACTCCGTACCGGCATTGAGAGTGCAGCTTTGGTGAGTCTGAAACGGGGCACTGTGATTTCATTTTATCTACTCTCCTTTATTTTTGATGGGCTATCTATGATGGCAACAAAATAGAGCAGGAATGGCCCGTGCCTATACGACTCTCACCCTCTGATGCCTCATTTCTCCAACGCAAAAGAGCCCATGGCAAGTCCATTGTTCGCACCAAGAACTGAACATAAAGTCCAAGGAGGTGGAGCTCCAAGAGGCTCAGGGGGCCTCCCTGCTAGAAGAGGTGCTAGGCAGCCACGTCCTGCCTCGTAGAGGGGATATTAAAAGAAGCTAATGAAGAAAGGAGAGCCATGAGGAATTAAAGGAACAATATGCCCCTGGTTGGCTGGCTTGTTGGGGCTGGGCTGGGCAGGCTGTCTGCACTGGCCAGGAGGGTTCCGTCTCAGGGCTCAGGTGTGTCCCATGGGGAGCCTCGGGAAGGTCGAGGTGTCCCTCCTGATCCCTAAAAGAAGCATGTCTCCACACTAGGAAGAGTCATCCAGGTGAAGTCAGTATCACCTGGAAACGACCTACGTCACCTGCGCCGGGGTGGCGGGCACCATGCCTGGCAACTCGGGAAGGCGGCTTCCATCCCTCGAGCTGGGTCAGTAATCCTCTATCACGTCGGACCTCCCACCACTTCTTTGTAACCAATATTTTTAGCTCCCCGCCCCCTGGCCTGAAATGAAGCAGTATAACCTTCCTATGCACATAATGTCTTAAGAAATAATCAATATAATCTCTCAACTATCACATAAAAGAGAAATAAAGGGAAGATAATGGACAAGGAAAACCCCCATATATTTCCACCTGGAAATGCCCGAGCATGACTATGCTAAAAGACATAGGAAGGAGTCTGATTTTTGCACCTACAGGTAGAATCAGAATCCCACGGAGATTATGCTATTAGGAGCATGAAACAGCGTGATGTGAGCGAGTTAATCCCCCCCAGCAGCATCTGGATGGGAAGCTCTCTCAAAACCATGAACACTCTGGGTAAATCTGGTGGCAGGTCTGAACAAGCCAAGGCTCAGCCCTCCCTTGATCTCAACATCAAGTAGTTGCATCCCTGGAAAACTCCATGTGTATTAATTCTGTACAAAAAATCATTTGGGTTGATGGGCTTTCAGTTATCAGGCTCAGATCATTCTAAGGGTTTTCCTGAATGTGGATGCCTGGCAGGACATGGGAGAGTCCAGCTGAATCGGGGCGTTCTTCGTTGTGCGTGTTGGAGGACATCAGCTTCTCTGTCCCTCACCTGTTATTCTATGGCATACGAGGCGACAAAGGAGTTCTTGCTTACTTAACACGGCCATTCGGAGTGTCCTGTAGACCCTTCTGCTCGAGCAACTTCACAGCTATCTCTTTGCTTAAAAACACCCACTAAAAGTCACCACGTGCCTTGTGTCTCGGTGTTTTATGTACTTTCCTCCCTCGCCGGGATGAGCCAAAGCTCCCACGTGTTTCCTACGATCATCCCAACAAGTACAAACGCTCATAAAGAGAACATCAGGCAGATCTGAACTGGCACCAATTAGTGTCCCGGCCCTGAAATTCCAGCTCGGGTGGGTGCAGAACGGGCGTGTGATTTTATTTTATCTTCTTTCCATTATCTTTGATGGACTCTACGGCGGTAACAAAATCACAGTCCATCTGGCACGTGAGTCCATGACTTTCACACTCTGTTGCCACATCTCCCTATGCACACAACACATAAAAACACGGCATATTATCTTGGAGGCTGAAATTGAGAAAGTCACCAAGAGCTCATGCTTCTCTAGGATTAGTATACTTTAAAGAGAGGCCCAGCATTGCTATAGGACGGACCCAAAGGATCGACATCAGTAACCCCTTCTATTCAAACTCTACTCACACGCGAGCCCTGTGTTAGTCGTTTTGTTTCAAGACCTGCCAGCTGGAAAAAGGACATAGACGGAATAAACCCCTTATTAGGATGAAATTAAATAGTGAAAAAAAATCCGACAAGAGGAATTAGAGTGTTAGCAGATGGCTAGATGGTGAATAGTATGTGCTTAATTAAACGTTATAAATGGCACACAGAGTCACAGCTAGTCCTTATCATTTGGGAATATTACTTTACAGGGGAAATCCTGCCAATGACAGAAAGTTACTGGGATTCTCCCTGCGTCAGAACGATCACAGATTGGACTTTGGGAATATGCAGTGACAGGCAACGTATGTGGGGCTCTTTGCTCCCTCCCCAGGGCCTGGCTCCTGTCCTGCTCAGAAAAGGGGCTCCGTGAACGCGTATTCAATACATAAGTGAGTTGGTTGGTGAACAAATGAAAATGAGGGACGCTCAAAGGATACAGACACTATGGAAAATGACACTTCTGTATTTGAAGAACAGAGAATCCAGGATTTGTTTTGCTACAATAAAATGTTTTAAACTAGACTTTAGGGGCGCCTGGGAGGCTCGGTCGTTAAGCGTCTGCCTTCGGCTCAGGGCGTGATCCTGGCGTTACGGGATCGAGCCCCACATCAGGCTCCTCCGCTGTGAGCCTGCTTCTTCCTCTCCCACTCCCCCTGCTTGTGTTCCCTCTCTTGCTGGCTGTCTCTCTCTCTGTCAAATAAATAAATAAAATCTGAAAAAAATAAATAAATTAAATAAAATAAACTAGACTTTATTTTTCAGAGAAGGTTTTGGTTCACAGCAGAAGGTACGCAGATTTCCCATATACCTCCTGCCCCCATCACGCAGAGACCCCACCCCGTTACTGCCCTCCTCCACCAGAGGGGTACGTTTGTTACGACTGATGAGCCTACACTAACACGGCGTTGTCATTGTTTATAGTTTACATTAGGGTTCACTCTAATTTTTAGGGTTCGCTCTTGATGTTGTACATTCTAAGGATTCGGACAGATTTATAATGACATGTATCCACCGTTAGAGTATCATGCAGAATACTTCCGCTGCCCCTGAAAACCCTCTGTATTCATATGTTTTTCCCTAACCCCTGACAACTATTGGTCTCTATCTTGTCTCCACAGTTTTGTCTTTTCCAGAATGTCATGTAATCGGAATCATATAGCATATAGTCTTTTCAGATTGGCTTCTTTCTTTCTTTCTTTCTTTCTTTCTTTCTTTCTTTCTTTCTTTCAGATTTTACTTATTCATGAGAGATAAAGACAGAGAGAGAGACAGGCAGAGGAAGAAGCAGGGAGCCCAATGCAGGGCTCGATCTCAGGACACTGGCATCACGACCTGAGCCGAAGGCAGACAGGTAACAGAGTGAGCCACCCAGGTGCCCCAAGATTGGCTTCTTCCACTTAGTAATATGTGTGTTAAGTTTCCTCCATGTGTTTTCATGGCTTGGTAGCTCATTTCTTTTTAGCCCTGAATAACATTCCTTGTCTGGATGGAGCATGGTTTATTTATCCATTCACCTGCCGAAGGACATCTTGGTTGCTTCCAGAACAGTACATTATTGTGTTGTGCGTGTTCCCTTTCTTATTCCTGTCCTCTTCATACACTGTTACCCACCTCTCAATGTTGACCTCCTTCTTTAGTTTTCTAGACTTCTGCCATTTTACTCTCTGGTTATGCTATTCAAGCAAGCACACCATGCCCCGCACCCACCAAGATCATTCTGTGATAATGATAATAATAAATGTGACGCAGCTTGTGTTCAAAAGATGGACTCTTTCACCTCCAAGTCACTACATGAAATGCAAGGGCCAAGACCCAGAACTGGGTTGAGGGTGATTCCTGAAGGCCAGATGAACAGTGTAGACGGGCCTGAGTGGTGTCCCTCTGTGATTTCCTGGGGAAATCATCTCACCCAGGAGCAATCTGCTGAAGACTACTACATCCTCGTGATCTGGGGTAAAATCAAGTCTGATGACCTGAACCCTTCTTCCTGGTCAGCACGGGTTTTTATCTGCCCCTGCTCACATGGATTTCCCCTGCTCCCAATTAGAGTTGTCTTTTGGACACTTGTTAACTACTAAAACTTCATTAAAGTCTCTCATGGATCTTTGCCAAGGGAACTCAACCGGTGGGTCCAACACAAACGCAGCTGGATGTCAGTCCATGAAAAGGGCTGAAGAATCCAGTGTCTTCACAGAAACTCTTCCTTCCCAGGGAGGTGAGATGCTTTGATAGGTCTGAAAACCCACACTTGGAAGGAGAAGGCAGACGAGCCTTTCTCTCCCCGTTACTACCTGATATTTTAACAATTAGAAAATGTATGGACTTTGAACAGGAAGGGTTAAGCAGACTATAACTGATAAGGGAGAATTCTTCCTGGAAACTCCTTGGAAACACTTGTAATTAATTTGATCTTCTTCAGTCATTAACTCAGACCCATAGTGAGTCGTCTGCTCACTGCTCTATTAATTCACTGGAGATCACTTCCTAGGATTCATTTAGTTAAGCAGCACTGTTGGATTACATTTTAAAACCCTTCAAACTGGTTGTAATTGATGTCTGTTTATAGAAGCTTACTTTAATGGAGTCAAAGTGAGATGGAAATGTCGCCCGCCAGCCTGAGATGCTGCCCTATTGCATAAAGCCCGGCTCTGGGAGCCCCAAGCGAAATAAAAATCACTGCTGATTAAAATAAATTATTATTTTAACCTGGATAATGGGTTCTAAAATAGGGAGCATTTCAACTGCAACAATATGAATAAGTTATTGAAAACTGCATGCTCCTCTTGAAATGCACATGTAAATGTATACACTTGCCTTGGACTAAACTTTCAAACAGACGAAACCAAAGTGATAACGACATGGGTTAGATTTGATGGGGCTGAGACTTTGTGGGGCTCTGGTTTTCTCCCTGGAGGAAGTCAGGGTGGAATGGCGGTAGCGCCCCATTAAGCCTTCCCCGAAGCCAGCCTCGCACCCACATCACCCAACAGGCCTGGCTGGCTCTGGGGAGGTGGTCACACACTGACCAAGCACCCTGACCCCAGGCCTGGGGCATACCCTGCAGGCCTGGATTTCCCATCCCAAATGTTCAGAGCCAGAGGGTCCCAGTGTTTGCACGAGGCTGCCGGTGGGGGGGGGGGAGGGAGGGGGTGCTCTTTATTTTTTCAATGAAACAGTAAATCACGAACTGCCTGAGGTACACATTCTGACCTTTTCCATTTATTTCACTGGGCCAGCTTTTCTCTGCTTGGCCGACCTTTCCCTTTCCTTCAAAGTTCACCTCCAGGCCTAATGACCACTCTCATAACCCTTCTCTGGCCACA
This sequence comes from Ursus maritimus, assembly GCF_017311325.1. Classification (NCBI taxonomy): domain Eukaryota; kingdom Metazoa; phylum Chordata; class Mammalia; order Carnivora; family Ursidae; genus Ursus; species Ursus maritimus. Next base: position 89,814,188 of record NW_024425563.1, on the reverse strand, counting down.
CCTGACAATACGAGCCAATGTTTTTTGTTGTTGTTGTCTAGACATTTGCAGTGTTTCCAATCAATTTTAGATACCCTCTTGGACTTACTCTTTAGAACGATTCTGTGCGGTAGAGAGAGTATGTATGTATGTGTGCGTATCTATATACACATACCTGTACATAGACACACATACTTATGCATATATGTACATATACACACGTACTCTGAACACTTAGGTAATTTATCGATTAGTATTATTTACTTCTTCACTCATTCATTCCACATACATTGGATACTAAATTGGTGGGGGGCACTAGCTGGGTACCAGGGATGCAGGCTTATAACACAGGTGAGAAGCCAGGTGGGTAAGTGACAGATGACCTTACGGCCAGGCACCCCATGGCCCCCGTGTGGCCCCCGCGTGGCCAGGTGAGGCAGAATCAGAGGGTGCACAGCATTTAGGCACAAACTGGGACTGTCACCACGTCCGAAACAACACACTCTGAGAATAATCTTATGGGCCACAAGCCCACTTTTGGAGTCAGAGAGGCATTCTCCAATCTTCATTATAATTCAGGGATTGAATTTTCTAACCAGGCAATTTACTTTCTTTGAAAATTGCCCAACTTCCAAAGTCCAGGCCTCAATCCCCCATTTGTTACCTACTCTCCAGGGGACACACATTCCCGTTTGCTTTTCTAGTCCAATGACATTTTCCCAGAAGACACAGGTTACATAGGGAGTAGAGGTGAGGACAAAAGCAGGGACCAGTCATGACTGGGTGTCCAAGTCCTTCAGAAAATCGTGTCTACCTCTTTATCCCTTACTTGCTCTCTGATTTCCTTTAATAACAGCTGATGCTAATGGAGCACTTACTACCCGCCAGACCTGATTCTAAGAAACTTATAGATGTTAAAGCACCGAATGTGCACGGCGGCTGAGCGGCCGCAGAGGTAGGAAGTGGGGTGGTGGAGCCCAGACCTGGGAAGTCAGGTCCGAGCCCCAAACTCCTGACCCTGACACTGAGCAGCCCACACTTCCGTTCTGGTCTTGATGTCCTAGAGACCTTGGGACTATCGAGCAGTATCTGCCACAGTCAGCCCTTCTGCTAGTGGGTAGAAAATCAGCGAGGTGGCCCCAGATGCCAGACCGAGGGGCGGAATGCAGGACAGGAAGCCACAGGCACTTGTTGAGGACTTACTATGTGCCAGGCACTGTTCTAGGCTCTGGAGATATGAGAGGGAAGGAAACAAGGTCCCTGCCCTCATGCAGGTTACCTTCGGGTGTGGGTGGTGGCAATAGGGGCGGCGAGGTAGACAGGGAACAGTATTCGGTATCTTGTCGAGTTGTAATAAGGGCGAATAGGAAATGGGCATCAGGGCAGGTGACAAAGCATGCGTGGTTTAGGAATGGAGGACAAGACCTTTCTGAGGAGGTGAAGTTTGACCTGAAGAAAGTGAGGCAGGAGCCATGTGAATATGCACGGGAAGAAACTTCCAGGCAGGGGGAATAATGAGTATGAAGGCACCAGTGTGTGTGTGTGTGTGTGTGTGTGTGTGTGTGTGTGTGTGTGATATCACAGGCATAGTTAGCAGGTTTCACAACTCAAAGATCAATATAGGGGCGCCTGGATGGCTCAGTCCGTTAAGGGTCTGACTCTTGCTTTCAGCTCTGGTCATGATCTCAGGGTCCTGGGTTCGAGCCCCACATTGGGCTGCCCACTCAGTGGGGACTCTGCTTGTCTCCCTCTCTCTCTGCCCCTCCCCCAGCTCACGTGCACTCTCTCTAAAATAAATAAATAAATTCTTTTTAAAAAGACCAATATATATCAGAATTTCTGCTTTTGATCCTATTTTTCTTAATCCAGTATACCATAGCCAAGAGGTAGCCACATTATGCAACCATGGTTATTTTAATGAAACAAATATATCAATCCTCTGATCTATACAGGCCCACTTAAGTTCAAAGCTAAAGGCACAGCTTAAAGAATACATTTAAAATATGCTAATGAAAAAACCCTGGCTCCTATAGAGAGTAGGATTTAAAAATTTTAAGACATAGACTATATAGGTGTAAGGAGATAAAACAGCAGAAGGAAAAACACCAAAACATTACTAGTAGTTAACTGAATTCTAAGAATCTGAGTGATTTTAAAACAATTTTTTAATTTTAAATAATACTGGAAAGAGAAAGAAGGGAAACAAAATTTTCCTTAATCTCATGACAAATTAAGGGTGATTCTGGTTTCCTTTTTAATATTTTTCTGCACTTTTTGAATTTTCAAATTGTGCATATATGTCTTTATAATAATGAAAAGCACACAAAAGAGGTCTCTAAAAATGTGACTGAATTTCTGGGGACAGCATGTGGTTTCACAACAAGAAGAAACAAATTGCCACAATCATCTTTAACGTGATCTCGTATCAGATGAGCTGAACACCGTACCTTAGGAAACCCATAGAAACTCGGCTGTTTTCAGTCAAATAAAAGCGAAGGGAAATGGTGATTTTCTGAGCAATAGCACTCTTGTTGTCAGAAGAGAAGGTAAAAGGAGTTGGGTGCTATTCACAGAAAATGCACTGGGTAATTTTGTTAAGTATATGTTATAGGTGCCAATGCATTTTATATTAAAAAAAGTCCGACTCCATGATTCATGTAGGTTGGGGGGGGAAGCGACAACTATACTATAAATAAAATGCATACTATAAGACTTAAAAGTAAAGAAGTTTATGCTCTGATCTGAGAATTCTATACCCTTCTGAGCTGATAACTTTAAAGTTTTCCCAGTGTGATGTTAATCAGTATAATGTGATGCTTTTCTTAATTATTAAAAAAAAAGCCCTAGTTATTTATAAAAAGGAGCACAAGCTGCTTCCACAAAAAGGTGGCTTTGGCATTTGTCCAATAAATAGTTGAACAATGATCCGATGTGGATTCCATCAATGACCTTTTCTTAATATCCATGCACCCTAAGAAAAGGCAACGGGGTCTAAAATTGAGTCTAAACAAGCACATGGTGAGACTTGAGCCCGTTGTCTCCAGCCAACGCGACCTTGGGCACAAGTGCGTGGGGGCGGTTCAGAGGCCCCTCATTCCTGTCCTGCTAGGCTGTGCCTTCCCCAAATCTGACTGCTGGTAGTCGAGTCTCTTCCTCTTGGTGTCCTACTGAGGCCCCCAAAAACCCTATTTTCCTAAGACAACCAGGAATCTTTTGAGCCACTGTTTTCAACTCACTTCTGTAATGCATGAAGCTCACCTTTGGCCTTAAACTTATTTAAGGTGAAAGATTTTGAACCTCGAGAGGTCTCCCCAAACTGATACCATTCAGCAGCCTTTTTCTGTGTCCCAGACCCCCCATCCGTGGTTACTCCCCACTGCTGCATTGCTGTCTGCCGCAGCCAACACAAAACACGTTTCGAGCTCTCCCTCTCATACCAATTCCCATGGGGCCTAAAATCAAGACGAGAGAAAATATTGAATGTATTTTACATTTACTGGCTCATTTCCTTTACATCTACTGTGTCTTCTTAAAGACATAAGTACTAGTGTATTTTCTGGTTAAGCCAATCTGCATAAATGCGACAAAAATAAAAACTTATTTACCTGACCGGCGTAGTGTGCAGGCATCATGGAACTATACAGATGAAAAGGACCTTGGGGATCACTAGCTCACTTTGGCAGCAGAGTGCAATGTGTCAGTTCAAATTCTGAGCGGTCTTGAACAAATTAAAGTTCCGAGCCTCGGTTTTCTCGTTGGGAACAACAGCACCCACCTGAGGACCGTAGGGAAGACCCAGCGAGTCACATCAGGCAAACTGATGAGAACAATGCCTTCTACAAGTGGGTCCCAGCCAAGCTCATTTCTCAAGATAGCCAGAAGTAGGAAGTTGGTGCCAAGCAAATAGAGAAATTCATGTCATGGCTTGGAAAAGTAATAGAAGGTAGTCATCAGCATTATCTACATCATAAAGCCACATAAGGAGTTTGCAGAGGCGCTGGGGAGGAATTTGAGATTTTGGAGATGCCTGGCTGAATGAAGGAGATAATGTGTGTGTGTGTGTGTGTGTGTGTGTGTGTGTGTGCGCGCGCGCGCACACGCGCGCGAACACGTGCATGCACGCACATGTGCACGCACACGGGCTCCCAACCCCACGGGCATCCCACCGGGCCTGAGGCTGTAGTTAGGCTCACAGCCTGGAGAAGCCCTGGGCATCCGGGCTCTGCACGAGTTATAACAAAGCTGGGAGCTGGGGGTGGGCAAACAGCGGAAATGAGCTCTCCACAAATTTCCCTAAGGAGCAGGGAGGCTGTTAGAGAGTATAAGGAGACGAATAAAGAGCGAGAATCTGGAGCAGCCTATAGAAGGGCAGAAAGTTTTAGTACATACACAAGTATGCACTTGGCTGGCAAATGCCAGAGGGGGTCAGGGTTGAGGTGGAGGGATGGGGAAGTAGCAGCTGGGGAGGAGAAAAGCTCCATTCAGAGAAACACTGGCAGGCAGAAGAGCTCGGTTGTTGCTTAGATGGGCTCTTCCAGGTCTCACGCTTCTGCTCCCCGGGCCTGGGAACAGTGGGGAGGCATACGCCAGGCCACCTGACCATCACTGATGTCAGAGGAGCAACTTTGCCCCAAGGACGAATTTGGCCCCGACTTGGTCAGGGCTGGGCACGTCCCCCAAGCTTGTCGCATACCACTGCGCCATGCCCTGGCCTACTTCTTGCCTTTGACCTTGCACACGATTTGATCAGCCCTGACACCTCCCTGTGAGGGCTAGATAGGCCACTGTGTTTCTCTCTCCTCAAGGGCAAGTTAGGACGGTCTATTTTCAAGGGCCAGGAAACTTCTCAACACAAAGTCCCGCTAAAGAACCCATCTAGGATTACATCCGAAGAAATAGTTAATTGGCTTAAAAAACTGTCCACTGTAAATTTAGTTTTTTTTCTCATTACAGGACAACATTGGGACAGGAAAACCAAAATCAGTTGCTCCGAAGTTCATAGACTGTACTGTTATGAAAGCATAGTTGGCCGGATTTTTTTTTTTTCCTTTTTAATCAGTCTGTGGTCTTTAAATGTCTCTGCTTAACATGGCTTCTAGATAATCACCCAACTTTTGATGGAGTGATTACCAGGTAATGCTATCAAATAACAATCATGATTAAACAAGTTACATGAACCCTCAGGCCCCGAAGCAATTTCTGTGAAGAATGAGTTTGGCCTTCAAACGGCATAATAAGAAAAAAATTAGGTGCAATTCACCCTGAACAGTATGTTATGCCGGGAGAAGGATAATATGTTTACCCATTCTTAACAGTTACAAATGGCCTGCAATTAGCTTGCTTTCTTTCCATTTCTGTTTTCCATTCTTTGCATTCTTTGTCATATGAGATGAGCCAGGTAGTTTGCAGCTGCCACTGGCATTTTGTGTCCATCTGGACCCCTTTAGTGCATCACGCATTCTGCCCCCTCTCCGTCCCCCCGCTTTTTACCATGTAGAGTAAAAGCAGACAAAGCAGACAGAAAACAATTTGTGGCTCTGGGTGATTTTTATACTTGAGATGTCAAAAAGCTGTTAAACGTAATTGAGCTCAGTAAGAAATTAGCAAGCAACAATTGTGTTACCACACTACAGATTGTCCTAGACGAGTCTCAAGTCTCGATGGATTGAAACGACTGCAAAAAGGATGGGTTGATGGATTCATTATATGCAAGGTTTAGGCATAAGATTCTTAAAATGTGGAACTTGGGGCTCACGCCAGCTAGCAAAGAGAGAACAGGAAGACGGAAAGCACGTACAGAAATCTGCTGATGAAAATCCAAAGCTCCAGAATAAAGGTATTGTTAATATGCCTTCCCATTTTTCTCCCCCACACCTGGGGAATGTTTTCAAAAACTAGAAGGCAAATCAGTGTGTCCCGCTGCGTCTACATGTTTGTTTCTGTTTGGGGAGGCAAACAAATGAAAACATAAAAATATGTAACCATCGTTTCTGTTGTGAGTTACTGTCGCAGCCAAGTTGTCCACATGGTATCTTCTGGAAGTGAATTCCGCCACCCAAGCATGGGAGCCCCGAGAAGCTTTGATGGCCTCACCTCTGGGCAGTCTCACTTTAAGTTTCCCTTCCACAGCAAATCTGGCACTGGTGCCAAAGGGGACGGGGAGACACTGGTGGACCCAACTAAATTTAGTTTCAAAATTGTGCATATAAATAGCAGTCGGCATTGATATTTCCTTTCAGAATTTTTTTGTTGCCTTTGCGTATAAGTTACGGATGTCCGAAAGCTGTTATATGCATGAAAACACGTCTATGGAAGAGAATAAAAATAGAATCAGCGTGGGGGTGCGGGGCATGTATACATTTCCCCTGTTCTCGTTCTGCCTCCTAGGCACACAAAGGGTCAGTAATGTGTATTTTCTGGGTGGAAAGTGTGATGCTTCTTGTGACTTTTATTCCAATGCATAAACAGTATCTTTTTATTTGAGGTGTTTAAGGCTTGGGATTGTAGTTGCAGGCTCTATTTTAAGCCCATTTCTGCGGCTTTCTTAATTTTGCTTTTTATTTCCCAGGAGACGTCTTCTCGAAGCTCGCTAGGTATGCACGGAGTCCAAGGGTGTGCCTTTCACACCCACCCGCGGCTGGCTTGGCCGTGCCTCTCATGGGGAGACACTGTGCAGGCAGTTCAGGAAGGCTGATGATGGCTTTTGTTACTGGAAAACGCACAATGATTTTCAGATGGGCAGCGGGGAGAGGAAAACAAGCCCAAATAGAAATTTGGAATTTCACTGTGTGAGTAAGATGTCGTCTCCCCTTCAAAAGTTGAAAATTATATCTACGCATATTCAATTATTTGAAATTCTGACTAGGCTTTCCAGTGGCTGATATTATCTAGGTTTTTTAGAACTCGAGTTACTCCTGACTCCGGGCACATGAATTTTCCCTAAAGTATTAGGAAGTGTGTCCTTCACGATATGAGGAAGCAGAGAATCTCCATCTGCACCCAAACATAAATATATGTGGTTGCTGAGCTTAGCTCTGGCTAGGAAACCACCAGATGTGACCGCCCGCGTGAGAGAGGGTCTGATGGGAGTGCTTCATGAGAGAGCCGCTGAACTTCTATGAACTTCTATACGTGCCATTTCGCGATAGACTCCCAGGGCATGTATAAGTTTTCTATTCGCTGCTGTAACGAGTGATGCAAACTTAGCAGTAGAAACAACATGAATTTTGTTATCTTAGATTTCTAGAGGTCAAAAGTCCAGAAGTGGGTTTTACTGCGCTAAATTCAAGGTGTTAGCAGAGCTGCATTCTTTCTGGAAGCTGGAGGCGAGTATCTGCCTTTGAGCCTCTTTCCAGCTTCCACGGAACCCCAACATTCCTTGGCTCACAGTCCCCTTCCTCCAGCTTCAAAGCCAGTGGGGGTGGGGTAAGTCATCTCTCAGCACACGCCCTTCTTTAACTCTGACCCTGTTTCCACCTCCCTCTCCTGCTTTGGACGGTCCTTTTGATTGGGTCCACTCAGTAATCCAGGATAATTTCCCTATCTTAAAGTCAGCGGATTAACAACCTTGATTCCTTCTGCCCCCTTAATTCCTCTTTGCCATGTAACAGCATATTCACAGGTTCCAGGGACGAGGACATACACATCTTTTGGGGTGGGAGGCATTCTTCTGCCTATTACATGGAGACATAATACGGAATACATTTGATTCTGGTCTTCCTGGATCATCTTTTTCCCCTAAAGAATTAGTAACCTCTCTCTTTTCCCTAGCCTTATGCCATCCTCTTTTGAGGATTTTTTTTTCTTTTCTTTTCTCTTCTTTTTTTAAGATTTTATTTTTGAGCAATCTCAACACCCAACATGGGGCTCGAACTCACAATGCTGAGGTCAAGAGTTGCATGCTCTACTGACTGAGCCATCCAGGCTCAGGACCTGGGATTTCAATACCCAGGTCTCCCTTTGCTCCCTGGCCTTTGACCACATTATTCTTTGGCTCCATCAGATTCCATCCTTTTTGGTCCTTGTTACTAGGTAATGAGTACTTTGGTCCTTGGTACTAGGTACTCTTGGCACTTGATACTAGGTACTTGTTGAGGGCCTACTGTGTGCAAGGCCATGCACTTTATGAAACAGAAGTAGACAGTAAGTTGATAGTGATGAAAATCATGAATGAGGAAAATGACAGAGACCAGGAAGAGGGGTACAGCAGATGATCTCAATGTGGACTGAAGAAGCCTCGAAGGGGACTCAAGGGACTTAGTTGGGAAGAGCAGAAATCCTTCTTGTATTTGTAGCCCTCTCGAATCCCTCAACCCACTGAAAACCTATTTCATATTCCCCGGGTGATTTCTGATCTTGTCCACGTATGGGGCAGTCCATTCATTCAGCACACATGTACTAGGCCCTGTGCTAGGAGACAGAAAAGCAGAAAGATATTCTTGTTCCCCTGAAGGAGCTCACAGTCCAAAAATTGGGAGGGGAGAGAGGGATTGTTTTTGAAGGGGAAGAAGAGACAGAGAAACACACGCCACCTTCTTCGAATGATGTCATCTGGAGTCTCCCAGAGTGCCCTCAGCCTTGGACGGCCTCCTTGCCCAGGAGGATACTGTCACTTCTAAAGCTAGATAGGTTACAGACTAACAATGATTTGTCTGGTGATTGGTGAGTCCAAAACAGGCATTTAACTGGTTTAATTTTTAAATAACTTGAGCTAAAACCTTTTACTTCCCCAAGTAGTTTACATTCTGCTCCATTTCCCAAAATATTAAGACCAGAGTCATTTATTATTAATTTCCCAAACATTTATTGACCACCAAATATGTGTCAGATTCTGAGCTTCACACCAGACACACAAAGATAAAAAAGGCTTGCTTCTTTGTCCTGAATTGTAACCCAGAGAATAAAGTGCTTTCTTTCCATTAGGCATGTCTGGTAATTTAGTGGACTGTGTTCTCACCCGCTTGGTGAAGATATACTTTTATAATTTAGCTTTTCTATCCAGGCTTTGTAAGACCTTTTTCTAACCTAATAGTTGTGACTTTGTGATTCCCAATGAAAATAATTTCAACAATAGTAAATGTTTATAATTAAGTGAGAAGGCCACTTGTACTTAAAAAAAAAACTACTGTTCATTGTCAAAAGTTGTAATAATTTCTTTAAAATAAAAGTTTCACTTGTTAGGAGGGTTTCAAGCTATCTTTCTAATTTGTATGCTCTACTATTAATCAAAGGATGCATCCACACCCTCAAAATTTGTCTAGATGTTTTATAAATCTACCATAGTATTGACCTTCTCTGTAGATTAATCTGTGTAGTTGTTCTTTGGCCGCAAAATGACCTGCATGGGTCGGGTAGAATTACAACAGGATCTTGAAATGTTCTAGATTTTGAAATACCTAGAGCTTATGGCTCTGGTGGAGCCATGAACTGGTCCCATGAAGACTCCATGGTATCCCAGCTCACAATTAATTCTCTTTTAGAAGCTATCTGTGTTATGGCTCAAATGAATGAGTAGGAGCAATCATATTTCTCTCTGAAATTTGACATCAGGAACTGAAAGAGCTTTAGTGATGGGCACTGGAGCTGAAGTTACAACAAGGAGCCAGAGGGCAGACCGAGGGTGATCTACATAGCCCCAGAAGCTGAAGGTAGAGGGGAATTAGAAATTATCGCCATTCTACAGTTTGAAGAGGGAGGGCAAGGGCAGCATGGAGAGAAGCCAGACGCTGTGAGAAAGAACACATAGGCCACCGGAAGCACACCATGGGTTCCAGATGGTTTCTCAAAAATTGGTTCCCCAGATGACTTCTCAAAAGTTGGCTTCTCAGAACAACTGTTCTGCTGTTTCATGCCTAGATTTGCAAAAGATCCTCATTTATGTGCACACTAGAGTCCCTCTTACTTGAAGCAACTCGAGTGAGCCTCTGCTTCTCACAGTAGCACGGAGGTGGAGGGTGGACCTATTCAAGCTCTGTCCTTTAAAGTATCTTGATTCTCCCATTTGACAACTTCTGGTATGCAAGAGCTGCCCCCTTTTTTGGAAGGAATGGTGCAAAGAAGATTATGGCTTGGTGGATTTTAGGCTGTTGGAAATATCTTAGCCAAAAAACAAGCAAGCAAATTTCATTGTCATTGGCTTCTAAATTCCTCAGTGTTTCATCTTTTCTGCAAGTATTTGTGCAAGGGTTTGTGTCAGGGGTCATAAATCCAGAGAGGAATGAGCCAGTGCCTACCCTGGAGATGTCCAGCCTCTGGGAAGGGGTTGGGGAGATTGTACAACTTATGACACAAAGCAGCACATGCTATGATGAAAGGAAGCCTAGATTCATGAACACTTCCCTTGTGCCAACTTTCCAATGACCCTAAATCATGTGCAATGGACTCATGGCAATGGGCTCAAGGCAACTCCTTGTGGTTCACTGTCAGGTACTTACAAATGCATTCCAGACAAGATCAATGTTAGCAAAGCAGTGGGGATGAATCAAATACAAAGAGATAGAATTTTGATAATGAGTAAATTCTAAGAGAAGAAAACTACGGTTTGGGGACCTCGGTGGAGAAGCATAATAGGAAACAGTTAACTTCATCCTCCACTTAGAAGGGAAAGGAAGTGCAGGTTGCTTCCCAGTGTCCCATTTTCCGAGGTTGCTCTAGGCACCTCTGTGCCTCCTGTCCTCCCTGCTCTGAGCCGCCTTCTACCGGCTCCACCACTGTGCATGAGGCTGGGGGCCCAGGCTTCCCAACCCTGTGACCTACATTACATGCTTCTCACTGGGGTGACCAGCAGTAGTGATCCGCCGTTGTTCTGGGCTGAGTATCAATTCTGTAATTTCATTCCCTCATTAGAAAGTGTGTGTTTATTTATTAAAGCTGCACACTGCCCAAAGGCAATGAACAAAAAATATAGAAATACCGAAATTAAATAAAGGCTATTATTGCTGTTATTTTATAAAGCTTGTCTATCACAAGCCGCTGTGTACCTTTATAGAATAGAGACTCTGTTAACCAGGCACTCCCCGGCACCTCCGTCAGCAAAGTCTACCCCTATGCCGCTTCCTCCCTCTGTCCCTACACAGGCCCTCTTTATCTGAGGCTCTCCTGAAAGCCAAGAGAGTGGCAGGCACGTCTAGAGTCGCGCATCTTCTAGAAAATTCTGCAGCCTCCAAACCTCCGCGCCAAGCAGTGTCAACATGGGGTCTTTCCGCTGAGCTCAACCACCCTGAAGCTGCGTCCTAGGGACATTTCTGGTCCTAAATGGGTTTTTCCTCAGTTGGATAAAGAAACACAGGAAACTACTGAGTCTCCCTTTGGTGCACGGCTGTTGATGGAATGCTCACGGGGGGCACCCTCTCTGAAGCTGGGGGGCCAGCAGAGAGCACACATGGTCACGGCCCTGCTAGAGCTTACATGTCATGGGGGGAGGCAGAAAATGGACAAATACTCAGGGAAATATATGGCCTATCACATGGTGTTAGAGATATGGCTAAAAATAAAGCAGGGAGAGGGCATCAGTCATGCCAGTGGGGTTGGAGGGTGCTCTACTCTATAGGGTGGTTCAAGAAAGCCTCGCTGAAAAGATGCCATCAGCAGATCCCTGGAGGCAGTGAGTAAGAGAGTCATGTGCACATTGGAGGGAAAAGCATTCCAAGGAAAGGGAACAGCAAACACAAAGACTCTGAGCACATGGGAACAAAAGCGCAGGTTGTATGTTTTTCCAAACAACACTGTTAGCATTTGTAAATACCTAGCTCCCTGCTGGCACTTAATAAACAGTAGTCCCCCCACCCCACCCCTTTGACTCTCTCTCTCTCTCTCTCTTTCTTTCTCTCCTAACACACACCCCCCACATCTGGTTGAATCTGGGATCAAAAGAGGCTCTGGGAAGCATCTCATAATGCTCATTCCTAAATACTCATAAGAGCAAGAAAGGTTCTAGGGCTGCTCAAAAGTGTGTGTGTGTGTGTGTGTGTGTGTGTGTGTGTGTGTGTGTGTGTGTTTCTGGTGGCTGTGGAGAAACTATAAAAGCTATGGATGTAAACTTTGCAACTGGCCTCTGGGAGAATCCCAGCCTCCCCCTCTTCGGCTTGGTGGGGCTGGGCCCGCTTTCAGAGAACAGGTAAAGGCCAAGCCCGTTGGGGTATCTGCCGTGGGATGAGAAATGCTGAGAAACCCACTGGGGGTGGGGCTCAGGGGACAGACTCTGGCTACCAAATCATTTCTTTTCTTTCCCTATTACGGGGCAATCTCTCTACAGAGACTTGAGGAGAATGAGAGGGAGCACAAGGACGGCCACACGCTCAGAAGGACGTAGGGCTGGCCATCACATTTCAGACAGGCCACTGAACAGAGGGGAACAATTTTGAGACGCTGGGATGGATTTGAGGCAACAGGCGTTGAAGGGCACCACTGTAGATTCGGCTCCCAGCCCTTTGATGTCTCTGAGCGTCCTTATTTTTTCCCCTTGGTTATAGTCAATTTCATGAGGGGGGGGCAGGGAAAGGAGGGGGGAAAAAGAGATAAGAAAGAAAAAAAAGAAAAAGGAGCCCCTCTACTCCCCAGGCTGGTGGTCTGGGAAGCAGATTCTGGTTTCGGGGCAGGGGGCACATTCTTAGCCCCTGTCCTGGCCCCCGGGGTCTTTGGGACACATCTCCCAGGATCCAGACTGGAGGCTGCATTTTCTAAATTTCCTCCCCGAGAGATGCCCCTCAGAGCGGGAGCTCCGCTGGGCCCAGGCCATCTTTTCCTTTTTATTTCTTTTTAACGTTAAAACAGCCTCATTTTGACCAGTAGGTACTTGAGCCAATTTTCAGGGTAGGAGGCCATCCAATAAAGCATTAGCAAGAAAGTTTAGGGTGTTCTCCACAGATTTCTAGTTTCCTATAGAGAAGAGACAAGCCTGGCCTTCCTTCCCCCTCACACTCCAGCCTGAGAACAAACTCTTCTCCAAGCTTGGCTCGCCAGTGTCATTTTGCTCATTCTCCTCGGCCAAAACTCATTTCAGAGAACACTGCTCGCTATAATAACTTTGCTTTTAAGTAGAAATATCTCCTGTGATGCCATCAACTGGAAATAAAAAGAATAATTTTCAAAACTCTTTTCAAACAACCAGGAGCACTGATGAAGCTGATCCCAGAAAGCAGGCAGCCGCCACTGGCAGGCGGATATTAAAAGAATTAAAAATGATGGAGTCCATGTCCTCTTTCTGAGCAATGGACAAATTCCAGATGAATGCAGGTCCAGTTCTCTTAAAAAAAAAAAAAAAATCAGACCGTGCTGCTTCCGTTCACCATGAGCTAACGTCTCCTATGTGTGAAGTTGGGAGCCTTTACGATTCTGGAGTTGGAAATGCTTTACCCCGGCTTTAGCTCCTTTCTTCCCCCCGGTTAGCAATCTTCAAGGTGAATGTGATTATTGCTATTCCAAATGGTTACACAAAAGGAAAAAGCGAATGCATCTGCAATTACTCATTAGAGCAAGTCTCTGTTTTGCACTGTGATTTTTATTTAACATAAAATGGTGTCCTCCTTCTGGTTGACTCTATCTGGCCAACAGGGACTTTTTTTTTTTTTTTTTAATAGATAATTTCCCTTCCCAGGCCAATTCAACTGGAGAATTCTTCCCATGATATGAGTTAATTACATCAAATCGCCCAAGTTCCTGCGAGGGGGTAGGGTAGCTGTGACTATTCTGGGCTAAGGATGGGGCCCCGTGCGATGAGGGGGCATCAGACCCTCGGGGGGAGGATTATACTCGCCTCTTGCTTCCACCGGCACAATCTCCTAACAGAATGATTGCACTTCACGTGGAACGTTTTAAATCATAAGGACACAAGATAGAGAACTATTAATGAATAAGGAGCGCTCCAAGAGGGCCCGGGCAGGTTAAATGGAATGGGGCTATTAAGGTGGTTGGTTTTTCTCGTCCCTGCGTATCAATGAGCCACATCTTTCGATAAGGCTTTTTTTCAGCCCAATACCAGATCTTATCCAATGTTGTTACACACTGTTTAGTCTCCAGGGCCGACACAAAAGAAATGACATCAAGGTCGGAACGCCACCGAACAACGTGGAGAAAACTAGAGGGAGGTGCAGCAAATGGCTTCAGTGGCTGTCGCAGGGGTGCTCTCTCCACAAAGCTGAGCGCACCCCTCACCCCCCCCCCCAGTGGGTGGAGACCACCAGACACGCGTGAGCAAGTGTGCGCGTGTGTGTTGATGGGGGGGGGGGTTGGCTTTCAGAAAAGGAGATCTGTGAAACTGCACGAAGGGAAGGAGAAAATAAAATGGGACGCGGGCTGCCAAGATGGAGATGAAATTTGTTTTCCCTCTTGCAGCCCATGCCGGGCAGCCCCCGCCCCAGCCGGCTTTTGTCCTTCAGAGCAGCGAGAGCCCACGCTTTAATGCCTGCAGGTTGACCATGCATTGTTATTATACAGTCTTCATGTTCACATCATGTGTCATCTGACCAAAGGAGAGTCTACAAAGTGAAAGGCTCATGCAAAATTTATGCTTATATGGCTGTTTCAGTCAGTGGAAAAATCAATACTGCAGGCTTGATGCGCAGAAATGACTGAGTGCTCTCTGACTGACACTAAAGGCACTGGGAGATTGAGAGCTGCATTTGCTGTTCAAGGAATCGAGTGTATTAGAGCTCTTCTAATAGTCTGCTCACCTTATATTAGCCTTTCCTTGGGATTATTTTTTGATAACAATTATGATTGTGGGGTTTAAGGCAATTACACTATTACAAAGAAAAAGCTGCTTTTTATGTCCTGTAAAGCTGTCATATATTTCACACCGCAACTGCCTTCCAATTATTTTGCTACAATGCACTTTGGAAGCAAAATGTCCTAACTGATATATATTAGTCCTTTATGTTTTATAAATAAAAATCAAAGCCGTAATGTAATCCTTCAAAAGGAGCTTCTCAGTTTCCCCAGACGTGATTTTAGAGAGAAGCGGAAACGGAGTGGGTGCCGTATGTTTTGAAAGAGACACATTGTAGCGTCTGTGGTTCCTCGGGAAGCCACACACTCCGGGGGTGCCGCCGAAGATAAAGAGAGAGACCCCATCCGGACCTGGGTGGAAAATGCTAATAGCATCTGTTAAGGGTAGGTTGAGGGGGGCGCTTACAAGTTGGAATTTAATGATGAAGCCAAAAACCAATCCTTGAAATTAATTCAGTGAGAAAGGAACTCAAAGCCATGTGACAGAACCTTCAGGTCGGCACAACACAGATGAGATTTTTCTCTTATTCTCCAAGCCCTTTTGCGATGAAGATTTTATAGCTACACTGGGCCCCTCGTGTCAGAGGGGTGGGCAGGGGGAGGACAGAGACTGGCACGCGGCGAACCAGGTAGAAAAATCATGGACCACAAGGAGTCATCGTAGCGGGGATCTGGAGGTTAAACTGTGGCAGGAGAGAGCTCCTTGTTGGTGAGCCATGAAAAACTGTGCTTATGTGTTCTTGTCCCGGGGGAGGGTGGGAAAGGCTATTGTTTCCAACTCTGAAAACCCTCCAGCAAGCTGGGCAGTCGGTCAGTGGGGACAGGCGAGCGCCCTGCGTGGTGACTGACGAAGCTCGCCTGTCTCTTTCACCACCTGACTCATGGCTCCACCGTGGCCGCCAAGGCAAGTAGTTCAGCCTCTAAATGAACGGTAGGTATGAAGGTTGTTTTATGTCTGCGGTCCAAAAAATAAACAATAGCATTGCCGAAAACAGCTGGAAGCACACTGGTTCTTCTGATGATAAGGATTAAAAATGTGGATGTAACATATACTTTGAATGCATGCCACAAAATTGATCCACCAAAGAATTTTATCCATGTGCACATTGAGGAGGGCCTTTGGGGCTTAAACACTCAGTGTGGGAAGGATTTCCATGATCCCTGGGCCGCCATGTGGCAGTAGAGAGGCCCAGACATCTGGCAGGCCTGGGAGCATCCTCTCGCTGGAGTTCTGTGATTGGCTGAGGACAGGAAAGCCAAGAGGAACAGCATGGATGATCTTTCATCCTGTGTGCTTTCCTGAACTCATGTCGCCATTTTGAAATACATTTCTATTAGCTCCCTGGTAAAGATAGTTTCCTCAGGACTGTTTTGTTTTTCATTGGGAAGTTCTCATTTGCCTTTGCTGATGCTTAGTCCCAAAGTCAGCT
This sequence comes from Ursus maritimus, assembly GCF_017311325.1. Taxonomy (NCBI): domain Eukaryota; kingdom Metazoa; phylum Chordata; class Mammalia; order Carnivora; family Ursidae; genus Ursus; species Ursus maritimus. The sequence continues at coordinate 89,798,055 of NW_024425563.1, read as the reverse complement.
CATTGGCCAGAACTACTATTTCATCCCAAATCCTGTTAAATATCTTGTTGGCACTTGAAATGCCAACAGTATCTTAGTAAGTCAATATGGCCACTTCTCTCAGAGTGGTAATGCCACTGTGCCTTTTGTCCTGGGACAAAAGAGAACTATCTATCTGAGATCTATCAGAATCAACACACCACATCCTACCTTTAATTTTTAGTATATTCTGAGGCTTCCACCTGAGACACATGCTAAGAGATTATATGTAGCTTATACTCTCTTAGGAAAATGATCCATTTCAGACTTTGAGGAAATATCTAACCTCTACCCAGAAACAGCAGTGGGAAATAAAAAGATCTAGGGATGCTCGGAAAATCGCAGAGGACTTCCACGCTCTGACAGGGATGCCCTGACCTACTAGATGCCCTGGAATATGTGTCAGAAGTGACTTTTAACCTGAAAGTCTAGAACCTCTTGATTTCGGTTGAAGCCAATGGTAGCCCAGGGAAATGAGTGATTTCTGAAATTCCTTCATGGTCTCTTCTGGAAATGAGGCTGGTCATTAAGTAGGTGTTGATGAGTACCTGGTATGTCAGGGGACATGGACTGATGCATCCATGACAACGTGAGAGGAGACAGGGCATTGGACTTGAGGTCGGATAGCCTCAATCTAAATCCTTCTCTATCATTTATTAGCTGTGTGACACCAAGCAAACTTCTTGAGCTTCTGAGAGCCTCCATTTTGCCATCTGTACAGAAGAAATAATAACCCCCATCCAACAATGGCTATGAATGAAATCCTAACACTTGATAAGGGGTTGCCTGACACAGAGCATGGACAGCTAGCAGGTAATGAAGAAATGTTTGTTCTTTAACTCATACCTCAATCAGAGTGACTACTGGCTTTAAAAAAAAAAAAAAGCCATCCTGGATCTGAGGTGAGCTGGAATGTGTCTCAAAACTGAACAGAAGGATCACTTTCAATCTCTCTCTCTCTCTCTCTGGCTAGAAACATCCATGGAACAAATGGCTACAGAAAAACTGAGTGAAAAAGACTGTCTTGATTCATGAGCTTCTCCAGGTCTCAGCTTGCTACTACTATTACTACTGGAAACAACACCATTGATGATGATCATGAGGATAGTAGCTGATATTTATTAGACCTTTCATGAAAATTAGCCTTTCTCAGAGAATCATCCCATCAATTTCATCAGATAAATAGGTTATTTTGTCATCCTAATTTTATGTGAAGGAACCAAGGGTCAGACTGGTTAAATAACTTACCCAAAGTCAAATAACTAGGGTTGGAGTTGAGACCCAATACTAGCCAGCTTAACCACTCCATCACACTGCCTTCAGCAAATGCTCCCTACATGTCACTTTCAGGAGGTGGTAAACCTGAACTGTTTTAATCTAAATTACACACTCCTTGTTTTCTCTGTCCTGACAGTGTTTTCCCTCTTCATATTACTGATAGGTACTATGCTGACCATGCACTTCTTTGGTTAAATGACTGCCCTTTAGTAGAATGTCCCTGGGGCACCAGTCTTTTTTGGGGTCCCCTATTATAGTCTCGGTGCCTACCTCATGCCTGTGACATAGCAGGGACTCAGCACATATTCTTTGATGGAAGGAAAATATTATTTCATTGATTGTGCCTCTAAAGGTTGACCAACAGCCATCCAATGACACAATTTTTAAATGGTGGTGATACCAAGTGGCAAAAAAAGCCTTGGGTTCAGTTTCAATCATGTCAAAATCTTGTTTCTTTCTCTCAACAGTTACCCCAAGACTCGGGGATATGCAGTTCCCTGAAACACCGGGGGTTAAGGGAAGAGGCTGAAACATGCATCATATTGAAGTTGCTCCTCTATATCCCCACCTCTTATCTCCAAATGCCATCTTTGTCCCCTTCACCATGTTGGTAGAAAAGGGTTGGAAATGGTGAAGGGAGCAACGAAGACCATCAGACAAGCCTCGTCAAATTGTGTGGTCCTCCTCCTGGTTTTTAAGGGTTCCTTCCCCATCAGCGCCCTCTACTGAAAACCTAGCTGGTGCTGTGGACAGTCCCTTATGTTACACTGGAGACAACTGAGGATTTTACTGGGGTTGACAACATGATTTCCTGCAAAAACTAAGCTCTTCTTAGATAGAGGCTTGCATTCATGTTCAATCTGACTCAGCATATAGAGTTAGGAGACTGCCAGACTGTGGCAGGGACAGCAGTCTCTTGCTAATAGGTTTAAGGCAGAGGTGAAAAATTGATCAAAAACCAAGTGATAAAGAAAAATTTTCTTTCCAATTGGTAGATACTGCTCCCGAGGCATTATGTGGGGCTCATGACTTCACTAATACTCTCCTGGTGGATCGGAATAACAAACAGAATGGGGGAGACCCTGATGACTTGGTACAGAAGTGGAGGGGTAGATGATCACACATCATCTACACCTTTCAGAACCTAAAACTAGAGGAGAACTGGGCAGTCCTCATGAAAATTCTACAGGGGTCAAGTTTTATGAAGCTGTCTGCTTGCTTTTGAATAAATTAATTTTGATATTATCTTCAACTCAAGATCTTAAAGGAGGGCTAGATATTTCTCCCCAAGCAAGTTTAAGTTTTAAGGATATTTATTTCCATGATTTATAGAACCAAAGTAGACTTTAGCTTTGCTTGATAGTAATTCACTTGACAAAATTCTAATTTCAGTTATTCATTATCTAAGCCCCACATTATTTCTATGAAATCCCTGCAAGATTATAGAATTTGGACATCTTCGAGAGCATTTTTTTTTTCTCATGAGCTGCTGTGAAGTTCAGAGATTCCCAATATTTCTCTGGAAATATTAAAGGCTATTTGGAGTATTTGTGGCTGCTACTGACTTCTGGCTCATTAAAGCATTTTTATAACTGAATTCTCTACAATGGAAGAATCATTTCTGGGCCAGGACAGCTGTAAAGCAATACTGAGGAAGAACTGATGGCAGATTTGGACCCTCTGAGCTGAGATGGTGATTCTGTTAATGGTAAGTATAACTGGGAATCATGATTTTAAATACCTGGCTTGGATTTGGGGTCTTCACATGATAGATAACCTTAGGCTGTGATCTTTCCTATATTAACCTTTTACAGCTTGTCTGAAATGTATGCGTGTAAGTGTGTGTACAGGATGAATCCCATATTTATGGGATTCCTTTGGATTTCATGATATTATAATTTTAGGAAAAATGACCTATGAGCAAGTCACTATGAGTAAGTCAGTGACTACTCTGTTCAAGGTTCACACACACTAATGTAATTAATCCTCATAACAACCCTAAGTATCAATATTCTTATGCTACTTTATTGATGAAGAAATTGGGTCTCAGAGAAGGAAATTCATTGTGGCTCATAGGCAGTGAGTGGGTTGGTACCAAAACCCAGTTCTTGCCCCCAGTCAGACTTTCCACAGTTAACCAAATGTTATATGTGTGGGATTTTTCATAGTATGGGCATATACTGAGGGATAAGTTGTTGTTTTCTGTCTTCCTTTTAGAAGCAATTTTAAATACGACTATGCCTCAGAAAGACACAGCACGATTTAAAGATAGCAGTTGAGATTTATTATAAAATCTTACCGCAAAATTGTTTTTCTTTTTTAAATATGAGGTTTTAGAGGGGTTCTGTTTTTCGACCTCATCTGGAAATACTACTTAGAAAAGATTATGTCAATTGATGGAAATTCATCAAATGTTGCAACCTTTTTGATTAAAAAATTTCCTTTCTCAACAAGCATCTTGGTTTAAGAAGTTGAAGACCAGTGTTGTGAGTCTTGAATTGTCAATGGCCTGAAAACTTTCTGGTCCCCCAAACAGGCCTGACACTTCTACACAGCCTCCTACCCCTTTGCTGTCCGCAGAGGAATCTTTGCTGGAGTTCAGGATCATATGCCTGCTTCAAAGAAGTTAAAAAAAAAAAAAAAGCAAATTCTCAATTTCCTGACTGACTGAGAGACAAATCAGATAGATTCCGGGGACTTCATTTCTGGGGATTAACGTACTAACCTGACAAAGCTGGGCTTTTCATGCTCTTACGATATACAATCTCTAAAAATGTATCCATTTTGATCTAGTCGCACAAATTGCCCAGGTCCCTAGACTAAATTATTGATACTACAATTAGCACCTCTTATCTCTTCTTGGGGAGCTCAGCGAAGTAACTCTCCTATAGCTGAGCCAAGAAATGAGAAAGGATAAAAGGGCTTTTTGTTGTGTTTTTTTGTTTGTCTTCCCTTATCCTTCTGGCTCTGTAGAAGTGGTTTCAGAGGTGGGTGCTGCCATGCCCTTGAAGGGCGTCAGTGCTCCAAACGGTGATACTGGCCTTCCATGGAAGCGTGGTGTGGAGGGAGCGAGGAAATGGCTCAGATATGCGCTGGCTAAGTGAAGAGGGGAGGAAGAGGGGCAGGTGTGTCTCCTTTCTGAAAGCGGAAGAATGGATTTGAGACAGAATCACCAAAAATTGATAAAGAACCCTACAGTCTGCCAAGCTTGGGGACCCCCGGTCTTGATCCAGTTGGATAAACAAGAAAGAACGTCATCATTATTATTGTGCAAACAATATGGCATATGTGCTGTACATTACCAAGAAGAGTTACATTTGATGTCTTTGTCAGACCCGTTTTGATTCTCTATAGGGATGACTGATGACTTCCTATCGTTTATTAACTTGGCTAATTCACCAACTATTCATGGAGGTGTTCTAGGAGGGCAGGATTGTGTGGTGGGCACAGAGACAGATTACCAGCGTTCAAATCCCCCAGCAGCCACTTCCCAGCTAGATGACCCTAAGTGAGTGATTTCACTCTCCATACCTCAGTTTCCTCAGATATAAGACAGGGGAGAGAACTAGAACCCCACAGTGTGATGTGAAGACTAAATAAGCTCATACCTCTCAAGGGTGTATGTGTCCCTACATGTGTCTGGGGCACCATAAAATGGTGGAAATCATTGTTTTCACTATGCTGATGGGCACAAGGTGCTTTCATGTTCGATGTCTGTTTGTTAGGGCAAATATACCAGCCTGAGATATACTGCGCATCTCATCACGCCTCCTACCTGGCTTGTGCGGTGGCCCCTATCCGATCTCTGCCTCACCAACACCCTTGTTCCAGACCCAGACTCATCTTTCTAAAGTTCTGCTTTTACCATGTCATGATACAAAAAGCAAAAAAAAAAAAATTAAAACCATTCTCATTAGACACTTTACAGAAGAAAATAAATGGAAGGCAAAGAAGCACATGAAAACGTGCTCAATATTCTTAGTCTTTAGAGAAATGAAAATTAAGACCACAGTGAGACCCCACTAGACACCTGTTAATGAAAACTGAAAAAAGAGAAAAGAATGAACTCAAATTGACCATTCCAAATGCTATAAGGATGCGGAGTAGCTGGTCCCTCACACATTGCTGATGTGATTATAAAATGGTAAAGCCATTTTAGAAGACAGTTTGGCAGTTTCTTATACAGTGGGATATATACTTGCCATATGACCCAGAGGTCTCATTCCTAAATATTTACCAAAGAGAAATGAACACTTATGTTCATAGAAAAACTTGTATGCAGATGTTTGTAGTGGCTTTATTTATAATTGCCAGGAAATGAGAAACCATCCAAATATCTTTCAACTGGTGAATGGGTACACAAACTCTGATATATCCATATAATAAAATTCCACTCAAATAAAGGGGAACTACTGCTACACAGAGCATGGATGAATCTCACATGTATGTACTAAGTGAAAGGAGCCACACTCAAAAGACTACATATGGCATTCAGGAAACGTCAACTTTATTGGGACAGAAAACAGAGCAGTAGTTACGGGGGGCTGGGGGCCAAGGAGGAGTTCATTACAAACAGACAGGAAGGGAAGTTGTGGAAACTGTTCTCTACCTTCATTGTGGTAGTAGTTACACTGGCTGTATGCATTTGTCAAAACTCGTGGAATATATACTAGAAAGGGTGAATTCTACTTTACTTATAGTATAAATCAATAACCTTGAGGAAAAACCAGTTCTTTCCATTACCAATAGAATAAAGGCTGTTCCAATGAGCTGGGCATTAAAATCTACTCTTCCAGATTGATCCTTAGTTACTGTTCTCTGCCGCGATTTCCTCTCTTCAGTCTGTCCTCCTTGTCGTAACACATGTTTTACGTGTTTCTACTTCCCCATGTTGGATCAAACAGTCCTGACAAATACAATGACTTCACCAGCCCTTGAGTCATATCAGACCACCTAAGTTCAGACCTTGTGCTATTATCTCAGTGGTCTCTTCCTGCTCACACCAACCCCCAATGACATCTCCTGAAAATTCCTCTGGCATTTATTCTTTAGATCACTTATTTCTTTGTTTCTTTTTTGTTTTGTTTTGTTTTTCTTTTTCTTTTTCTTTTTTTGTTTTGTTTTGCTTTTTCATTATTTGATGCCATTGGTTTCCCCTTTTGTTGATTTCTTATTTTATTGATCAGATATTTATTAAACAGGTATTTAATACAGGTGTGATCACTATTGGTTGATCACTATGATCCATCTTTTCCTATGTAAACTTCCTTCTGTGTAAGACAATCCTGATTTTGTTTCAGGAAGATCACCATCCCTCCTAAATTATCTAAGACAGCAGGGGTCCCAGACCTCCTGCCAGTGAGAGATTAAGGGTGGGCATGTGACCTAATTCTGGTCAAAAAGAAATGAGACAAAGTCAGCTGGACTCTCCTGGAAAAGGTGACACCTGGAAACGTTACAACTATTTTGCAACAAGAGGTGAGTCAGCTGTGAGAAAGCTAATATGCGAAAGAGAGTGGAGCACAAGTGGAAGAACACTGAGTCTTTGATGCTCCTCTTGCACCCTAAATGAGCCAATACAGACGCTGTCTACCTATTTAATTCTTATTACATGTAATTTTCCATATGGCTGAAAGTATCTTACACATTATTTACAAGACTCGTGAAATAACATAAACTTCATTAGTTTTTATTTATCAAAGAAACTATTGCTGCCTCAATAATAGATCTAGCATGAAAATAACCATTCATTCATTCATTCATTCATTCAACAACACTTTTCGAGCACCTACTTTGTGCCAAGCACTGTTTTAGATCCTAGGGATGCCACGTAAACAAATGAAAGTCATATTTTCAAAGGACTGTTTTGAAAGCTTCCCCACATCTGTAGATCCTTAAGTCATGTCACATGGAGGATTTTGAAATGATGGGTAAGAATTGGTTTCTGACTTCCAAAATTGAGACCATCGGAAATGCACAGAACTGGGAAGATGTGAGAAATTCATTTCAATCTACAAGATCCCTTGGATTCACAAATGAGGAAGCTGAAGCACAAGGAGTGTTAAGTGGCTCGTCCAACGCTTCCCAGCTAGTAGGGGCAGAAGCCAAAGCTGGATTTGGTCCCCAGAGCCAAATACTTCAGTACTCTTTCCGCTAAAGCAGGGGCCTCTTCTTTTGATTATTTCTAGGTACGTCTTGAAAATCCTTGTGCGGGATCATTTCTGCAATTTGCTTCTCTGGTGAACTTTTCTCTCCCTTGTTCTGGTTTGGGGGAATTTCCCTGCGCACTGCCCGAGCAAGCAGAGATGTTAGGGACTGCAATGCTTCAAATACGCATGGCACAGCAGGGACGCTGGAAATGGTGTGGTTTCAAAACTCAGGTGGAATCAGCACTAGATAAAACCCCTCGCCTAGTCCTTCAGAAAAACCCTCCTACCCAGTTCAAGGACACTTAGCAATTTCTACCTTAGTGGAAGAAGTCTCCACTTTGAGACGTGGTTGAAAACAGCCTCTCTTCAGAGACTCCTATTTGTGAAGTTTTCCTGTGATAAATCAGGGCTTTGCTCTTCTGTGAGCTGTCCACCTCTCTCCCATCAAGTTTGCTCCAAGGGGAGTTTACAGGCTGTGGGCACTGGAGATGGGGGTCATGATGGTTTTCACAGCTGGTACCAATTAGCTTTATGGAAAACAACAGTTACGAGCTTTCTTGGAAGGGAAGCAGAGACCACAATTAATAATAATATTAAATTTGTTGGGTGTTTGCATGGGACAGGCTTTGTTCTAAGTGCTCCTTAGGTGTTACTTTACTTCATTCTCTTAAACTCCATGAAGCAGCTATAAACCCATAATCCCTCGCGTGAAAACCTTGTGGCAGACATTTTAGAATTCAGAATTTTTTATAGTTTAAAAAGTTAATATGGAAAATATGTACTATGCATCACATAAGACCCTCAGTACGATCTAGGGCAGGATTCCATAATCAAACACATCAATGTCTCTGTAACAAAACCGATTACTTTTCATACTAAGCGGGATCCATAGGACTCCAAATATCCCGACGCTAGTTCAGCTCAGTTTTGCTGCCACGTGAATTAGGAAAACACTTCTGATTTTCAGACGTGTCTGGGATTTTGGAATTGTAGATGAGGAAATTTAGGGCTATACAACTCTGTGGCCATTTCACAGTAGAGGAAATTGAGGTTGCCCCAAGTCCCATAACTGGCCAGGGGGGCATCAGGATTCAAACCTCGACAGCCTCCGCTCAGAGCATTCTCCCCCCTCTGCTTTATCGCTCTCCTGTCTCCTGTCTGTTTAGTCTCATTGCGTTCAGATACAACATACCAAGTACCAGAAATGCACTAGCTCTAAACATACAGCTCAACAAAATCTCGCGTGTGTAACTACCATTTTGAGCTAAGCGATCAAGGTATTCTGCAGAAGGTCTCCATTGCACCCCTTTCCGGGGCCCATCCTCTCTGCCACGGTTCTGCCTTGTATCACCATGAATTCGTTTTGCACACTCTAGAACTTTATGAAAGGTCGCGGAGCAGGATGTGTTCCTTTACACCCAGCTACCTTTGCTGGACCCGTGTTTCTGTGTGTCGCACCAGTTCGTCCTTTTCATTGCTCTGTGCTGTGTCACTGTACCAATGTCTCATGATGTATTCGTCCATGTCCTCCTGATGGCCATTTGAGTCCATTCCACTTTGGATGCAGAGTCTTAACTATTGGACCCTCCTGCCACCAACTGCCAACATCCAGAGAATCTAATAACTCCAGAGTGCCTTTTTCTGTAAAGAGCCTGAATAGTAGATCCTTTTGGTTTTGTGAGCCATGTACTCTTTTATTACAAGCCCTCAACTCTGACATAATAGCCCGGAAAGCAGCCACAGACCATCTGTAAATAAAGAGGCGTGGTTGTGTGCCAATAAAGCTTTATTTAGAAATGCAGGGGCTGGATCAGATGGCCCCGCCCTGCTCTGCCTTGGCTGACTCTGCCTCCGGTTAAGGAAAGCAAGCAGACAGGCACAGATGGAACAGTACTACGTGCCAGGCGGAGTCTGTCCCTGTACACATATTGTCTTGTTTCCTCCCCACAACAACCCACTCAAGCAAATACCACCTCCGCGCCCATTTCACAGATGCCCAGACTGAGTTCAGAGAGGCCACATCACCTGCCCTAGTCTGTGGCTAGTGATTGGAATGTGGTGCCCTTCCCCCTGCATTCAGCTGAAGCTCTGAGCCTCTGTATTATATGCAGACCTCTGTGTGGCCCTGGGCGCGTGCATGCTTCTACAGAGAAGACCCATAGCTTTCATTAGCATCTCAAAGACTTAGCGATCCAAAGAGCAGGAAGAAACTAGACCTAGAGACAGTTTTGTTAACACGAGGAAGGGAGAAAACCAAATGGCTTGTGGCCTCCTATCTAGCCGAGGTGTTTTCTCAGTGGCTAGAAGTGATGTTCCATTTAAATTCTGCGTCCTAATCCTATACTCCAGAAAGGGACATGCTCATTTATTTATTTATTTTAGAAAAACAATAAGTGAGTTTTCATTTGAGAGGCATCTCCCCTTTTATGTGAGCACCTCCTGCGAGGCAGACTGGGCTGAGCCGTATTTACATGCAGATACGGGAGCCCGCCCGGGCTGAAACCCATCACGGTCCTGTATAAATAAGAACGCCGGGGCCTCGGTCTATATTTACATCTTTAAATAAGCTCCTGTTGGCCTCATCTGTCCGCCGGGGTTCCGTTCAGCCAAACTCATTCCTAGACTAAAGAACAGGGAGACAAGCAACTGTGTAATTGTGAACTGTATTTCACAGCCACAATTCCTTCGAGAAAGGCCCTAATTAGTCTAAGCCGTGTTTAATGTAAATCAAGTTTCACTTTCAAAATTTCAAGGGCCCCATTCTGACAGAATGTAGATTTTTTTCTGCTCCGCATAAAACATGGGTGCTAATAAAACATGGTAATGACAGGTGGGGAAGAGCAGAAATCAATACATGAAAAGTCACTGAAATTAGGTAGGCTGACCTCCTGGAACCGCCTTGGAAAATCACCCTTTAAAAAAAAAAAAAAAGACTATGGAAGGGAGATGCTTGAGCTGTGTGTTTCTTGCTCTCCCTTCTCAGAGGCCCACCTTGTCTCTCCAGCTTAATTCAAACTTCTCAACATGTTGGTTCTGACTCATGACAGCGTTCTCGTAAGGTAACGGGAGGAAAACATTGTAATGCTTCCCCCGAAGGATGGCTCCCCAGAACCCTTGAAGCCCTGTGGAGATTCCCGATGTCCTGATTTATTTCACAATGTAATTCAATTATTGAAAAGAACATTTTTATATCTTCCAATTCTCTTATAGACCAAATCACAAAAGCCAGATCCTTTCTATTAGTGTTTGATAGCATGTGGTTAGCAGGGTTATAAAAAAAAAATAAAGGGTGCTTACAGATTTAGTATAAACTATGATTAATTTTTATTAAGAGGATACATTTATACATCATAAACCGACAATTTATTTGAAGATCTTTTTTTTTTTTCCCCTGTGAGTTGGGTACTTCCTCTCGGGCAGAATGCAGAATTGTATATGAGATATTTGAGTGTCTAAAACGATGTATGATAAATGAAGTAGCATGCTACTTATACGCTTATCATGTTCCCTGACTAGCAACAGGTTCAGCAAAGGGCACAGCCAGTAAATGAAATTTTCCACCAGGACAATATATCATCACAAGAAATAGATGCGCTGGAAACTTACAAGCTTGCTCAAGATGCGGACAAGGTGTGAAATGGTAAAAAATGAAAAGCAGAAGCATCATACAGTAAATTTCAGATTCGGCTGCATATTGGTTGGGGCTGATGCTTTAATTGTTTCAAACCACAGGAATGAGAGAAAAATGCAAACACCATCTGAAGGCGGAAATAAGTTTCTCCTACTACTGAATTTATAAATTATTTTTATCATAGGCACCACTGAAGCAGAGGAAAGTGAGGGGTATGAAAATGTATATAACTGCCATGGTATTAATTTGAGGGAGAGAGAGACGCTTTAGTCATATTTGAGGAATCTTCACCATGTTTAACCTTGAGTGAATTCCTTAGTCTTTCTGCACCTTAGTTTCTTCACTTGCTAAACAGAAGGTGGGGACAAATAATTTCTAGTCTCTCCCGTTTAAAAAAAGCTTGGTGGTTCTCTGATGCTTATCTTTGACCACTCAAAAGGCAATGGTCAGTGCAGTTTGTTTTTTAATATATGTTATTTAATAGTTTCTTGGGAGAATATTGTAACTGCATTTGTCTGGGTAAAAGATCTATGGAAGGAAGTTCCAGAAAATGCAGATGATCCTGTCCAGTATTTCATTTCAGTAGTGATCATATCTCAGCAGCTAATCCCGTCTTCTGGCTCCCAAGTTGTCAAATGATGCTCTTATTGGGGGGGTGGTGGACCCATGCAGGTGATCCAAGAGGTACAGGCTCATCTTCCCCCACATAAGGATGGGGTGCATCAGGGGACACCAAGACCCTCTGTTGATAGGCACCGTGCATACAATTTCCCTTTGCTAGCTACTTCTGGTGACAGTGCAAAGTGACAGTTTGCAAGGGTGAATTACCCGCAGCATAGTGTCAATAGGTATAAATTACAATAGACTCAGGTGACAGCTATTCTAAGAAAGGGCTCCCTGTATGTTAAAAAGCTCAGGGAGACAATGCGAGGGGAATAAAGGGCTAAAACTAATCTGATCTAGACTGAGGTCTTGTCAACACCAAAGACCTCCGAGAGGAGACAGGCTGAAACTTTGACTCCTGGGGGAGAAAACCCAGAGGACTGGAAGGAGGAAGGGCAGTGTGGCATAGGGGGTAAGGCAGGGAGTCTTTGTTGTGTGTGTGTTTTTTAAAGTAACCTCTGCGCCCAACATGGAGCTCAAACTCACGACCCCGAGATCAAGAGTTGCATGCTCTATCGACCGAGCCAGCCAAGCGCCCCGAGACCTTGGTTTTGAATCTCAGCACCACCACTTACCGTGTGACCTTGAACAACTGAGATGACAATAACCACCTCGCAAATCATGATGTGTATAAATGAGATAATAGATGGAAAGCCGTGCGCACAGCACTTCATACTTGGGAGCTATTTTTATTACCGATCTGCCTAGATACATCTATTACACTGCTTTTGTCGCTACCTTACTCTTTGATAAAAACGAGTGGCTATAGATCCGGGTCGATTAAAGGTAGGCTGCTAAGAGAGGTGAGTGTGTGACCAGTAGGTATGTATACAGTGAGGAAAGGGACAGGTGGTATAATATTAATTAGGAAGGTAAGGGTAGCAATCACAGAATGTGAGAAGTTGACCAGAATCACCACCTTGGTGGTACAGAGCGTAACATCAAAAAGACAGCAGAGTAGGGATCTGTAAGGCATCAGAAATGCAGAAACTAAAAAAAGGAAGATAGATGTTTTTGTTGGATTAGCATGAAAGGATAGGTTCCTGAACACAGAGAGAAAGCCAAGCCTAGGGAGTAATGCGCAAGACAGCTTATATTCACTTAGCAGTCTTGCAAAAAAAAAAAAAAAAAGTTATTTTGTTGGCTGATGCCTTATCTGGATAGTTTTACCTCTGGAAAAAATGCTATGTGTAACAGAAATAGATGGGAACAATGGCATTAATGATGCATGGAAAATGCAATGTCTTGGCAAGAAAATTGACATTAGTAGAGAACAAATTTCTTGATAAGTCTCGATTAAGTAGTAGTTTTGCTCATGCGAAGAAGCGGTGAGTGGATTGCAACCAAAGACGCTTTTGCATCAAGAGAGAGGCTGTGTATGAGGCAGCCAATAGGCAAGCAAGAACACAAAGAAAAGAGAATTTCCAAAGCATCACACTGTGATCTCATTCCTTTACTGTTGGCTTCCTTCCCGGAGCTGCACACACAGACACTGCTGCATTTTGTGTTCACCTGAAAATATCACTAAATCCAATAACTGATGGAAATGAATCTTCTGCACATCAAAACTCATAGAGGTAAAGGCTTCAGAGGCCCCGGGCTATAGCATCGCACAACAGCAGGGGGCGCCCTTCACACTGTGTTCTATGGGATGAGAGGTCTTCATTGGAACACAGTGAGCACCGTGCTCGCTGATGAGAGGCCCACAAGGCTTCCCATGCAGACTCTTTTCTCCCTCAATAATCTAATTTTAATCATGAGGAATCCTGAGAGTACCATCCTATTCCATATTTGAACCAATTTCATCATTAAAAGGGAGGTATGCATTTTGTCCAACAGAAATGACAATATCCTTGGATTACTTTCCTCAGGGTGGGGCTCCTATGGCACTGTATGCTTAGCATACCCTAAAGATGTAGTTTCCATAAAATTTATACCCAAACAAGCAGGACAGGAGGCCCACAGTATGTGGGTATTGGAACATTAAAGATTCAACACTGCCTTTCTCTGTGCTGAATACCATTTAATGAAACGTCTCCGAGGAAATATCCACATGCCCTGATTTCACAACTGGGAGCCTGAAAAGCACAAGTGGGGGACAACAGAGCAGATGGATTGATATAATTAAAGTTATTGGGTTTTATGTTTTTTTCAAGACCCAGCTATGCAGGAGAAAAGGAGTCATCAGGAGGTTCAGTAACATGACCATGCCGTGTGCAGTGATACTCACTTGTTCTCTTTCTTCTGGGGGATTGGCTCACGTTCGCAGAGCCCTGGCCACTGGCATTAGGAGTGTGGTCGCATGGAGGGAGCGAAGCAAGGAACAAAGAGCCCCAGATCCTTAGCTTATAACCCAGCTCATCATCCAACCCCTGGACGCACTTTTGTCTCCATGTAATCAGGGAGGCGCAAGGATCATCCTTTGGACAGACCCTTCCGACAACCCCCGAGAATGAGAGCAAATAGTAGTGCAAGGAGCTTTGCAGTCACAGATTTCTAAGGAAAAGTATTACGTTGCTGACAATATTGGCAACTTAATTAGGAAGAGCATTAATAATAATTTTGAGAAAACCGAATGCTAATTGATAATGATAATTTTGAGAAAAACCAAATGCTAATTGAGACTGGATACCGCTTAATATGAATACATTTTGGGTAAGACAGATCAGACCACCTTATCTTTAGTTCTCATTTTAGCTCCACAGTCTATTTTTTTTTTTGAGAGAGAGAAAGAGAGAGAGAGAACTTGCATGTGCTCGCACACATGCCCGTGAGTTTGGGGCGCAGAGGGAGAGGGAGTATCCTAAGCAGGCTCCACACTCAGCAAAGAACCCAATGTGGGGCTTGATCCCACAGCCCTGAGATCATGATCTGAGCCGAAATCAAGAGTCGGGGGCTTAACCGACTGAGCCACCCAGGCACCCCCATCTCCCTATTCTATTAAATTATTTTGTAAATTGCCTGTTTATATGCCTACCTTTCCCACTAAACTAGGAGCTCTGTCTTATTTTTGTTAGAATATCGCAACAGTGAGAACTGGGTGAGGTGCTGGAAAACTGTATCTCCTGAGCACAGCATGGGGTAGTTAGTTAATAAAACATCTGATGCATAAATGAATGAGTGAATCAATAACATCATTTGTAAGAAAACAACTTAACCGTACGGTAAGGTACAATGTGATCTACAATAAGCTAAACTATTGTTGCCAACAAGCTTAAAAGCTTAAAGACCAAAAAATCGTCCTCCAAAGAATGAAAATACTATACTCAAGAGTCAAGATATTTTGTATAAGTTCCCATGAGAGCACAAAACTTCATTTCATGGGCAAGTCCTTAGATTAATGCCATGGAAATTGATGTCACACTAGAAGATTCCTCCCTTTTTAGCACATACCTCATTTCAGGCAAATGGCATGAACTATACCTACTTCTGATTTTGGCATGTCATGGCAACATAAAATGATTGCTACTGCAATAGTATTTGCTCGGTATGTTGAGTTCAGTGAAATCATTGGTAGCAAGAAGGGAAAGGAAACCTATCAACAAATTCAGTATGGGTTTATTGTGTTTAGATCTTAGAACTGTAATAATAGAGTACTATTCAGATTCATTCAATAGGTATTTGAATACTTCCTATTTGCTGGAGGAAGCTATGCATATTCTTATGAAATTGAATCTTTCTATTAAGGAGTTCTCTACCTGGTTGACCATGGTCATAGTCTTAGAGACTCTCATCTTCGTTTCTCAGTTTGGAAATGCAGAGTTCGTCTTCCTAGTTGACGGCCTCTACGTTCATCAAGAGTCAGCATTTTAATTGATTTGGAATAGGAACTGGCACTTGGTTGTTCTAGTCTAGAAATCTGTTTTCTCTTTTCTGCACGTTTTTTTTTTCTGAAATCTTCGTAACCTATTCACCTGCATTTTGGGCTTGGAAAGTGGAACAACTTGTAGCCATCTAGTTGCTATCTGAGGATCATGTTAACAATAGTGTTTATTCATATGGTAATTATAAAATCATACATTTTTATCTGCTTCTAAAATTGTTGAATATTTATACACTCCAGGTCTCTATTTGTATCGATTTATGAAATCATTATAATGAGAAAATTTCAATGATAACCATATACTTTGACTTTTCTATACAGAAGAAGCACCAAGAAAATTATAGACATCTTTCTCTATCTATTGCTTGAAAATAATTTGTACTTGTCTTGAAAAGGTTAACAATCATTTATTTGTGGCATAATGCAGTAGACATGAACTGGGGCTTTGGGAACTGAAAAACATGGGTTCAAATTCCAGCTTACTTAATAGCTACTTGTATTAATCAGGGCACATCAATCACTCCAAGAAACAATCCCAATTTCTTAATGGCCACATGCAATTGAAGTTTTCTTTCTTTGTCACATTAAGGTCCCATGAGGGTCAGGGGGAGCTCTGCTCCACGCAGTCATTCAGGATCCAGGCTATTCCCTAGGACCCCTAGAGTCTTCTGCTGGATCCTGTTACCTGGCCAGCAGCTGAGGGAGGAGACAACACGCAAGAGATTGCCTGGGAGAGATTTTTAGGAGCCAGTCCTGGAAGCTATCTCACTTCACGCATTCCCTTGGCTAGGATCAGTCACAGAGCCCCACTTAAGTGCAAGAGAGAATAGAAAATATGGTCCAGGAGGAAAAAGGAAAGAGGGTTTGGTGGACATAGGACTAAATATCTCTGCTATACTGCTCCATCTCTCACAAGCCAAAATTTCATCATATATAAAAGAGTAAAATTCTATGCATTTCACAGAGTTGTAAGGGTTCAATAAGATGTTTGTAAAGCATAAAGTAAATGCCTGGCATGTGGCAGGTGGTCAAAACATACTACTTCTTATCATGGCTGTTTTCCAGGAATTTGACTCCATGGCTGATTGAAATTTCTTATGAGGCTAATCCCATTAAACTATGAAAGATACTGAAATAATTTCTCAATCAAACTAACAATATTAAGACTCTTTTCTTATCTCAATTTTTAGCCAGAACACACTTTCACTTTGAGATTATAAATTCAATCACGTTTCTTTACCCTTTGTCATCCCCCCCCCAACATTATTCTCTAACTCACAGTTTCTCAATCTTAGCACAATTGATATTTTGGACCCAATAATTCTTCCTTGTGGGGGCTGTAGGCATTATAGGACATTGAGAGCAGCATCCCTGGTGTCTACCCTCGGATGCCCCACCCTCAGAGGTAATAAAACTGGTTTCAGAAATTGCCAAATGTCTCCTGCTAGGGGTGAGGGGATCTCTCTCAGCAGAAGATCATCGTTTTATTCCTTCGTTTGGCATCTTCTTAAGAGTAAGCACACTGAGCTACTGTGGGGGGTTTGAATTCTCAGTTTAAAATTCCAGCTATAGGGGCGCCTGGGCGGCACAGCGGTTAAGCGTTTGCCTTCGGCTCAGGGCGTGATCCCGGCGTTATGGGATCAAGCCCCACATCAGGCTCTTCTGCTATGAGCCTGCTTCTTCCTCTCCCACTCCCCCTGCTTGTGTTCCCTCTCTCGCTGGCTGTCTTTCTCTGTCGAATAAATAAATAAAATCTTTAAAAAAAAATAAAAAAAATTAAATTCCAGCTATTATATTCATCAGACATACACACAAAAAGCCACATTAAGAGTACTGACCAGTACTGCCTGATATTCTTCCTTTGCTTATTTATTTTCAGAATGGCAAAAAACGATTTGAATCAGTTCTGATACTTCTGTTGGACCCCTAAGAATCTCCTCCCTTTCTGGATTGACTTACAAGTTCTTCCATTGCTGCAGGAAGGAGAAATGCTGTATGAAGAGGCGTGAGGTTGCCCCAGTTAATCAATTCAATTCATTGTTTTACTGCGGGCCTACCGCTAGCTCAGCATACGGGGATTATGCAATCCAACCACGCCATCTTGAACTTTTTATAGAGTTTGTGGGAGCCATTTTAAATCTTCCAAACCAATGGCAGGTAAGACTCCCCAAGTCACCGTAGCATTACAGTGGAAGGAGCAGCCAGAGACTTCAAGTTCCAACTTAGGGCCACTTCCTAGTTGTATTGTTATGGGAAAATCCCTGAAACACATCTGTTCGTCGGTTAACTACTGTGCACAGTGAGGAGACTAATGCCTACTCACAGAGTGTCTGTGGGAGGGAAGCATGATGAGTTTGAGAACACTCAGCATTTAGCATATGCTCAATAAATGAGAACCAGATCCGAATGGGAACACCGTCATTAACATCCTCACAATGTTTGCGTTAGCTCCCCCCTTCCTTCACCACGTCCAGGATCACACGGGTTGTTTAGAGCAAAGATTGCAGGATAAATAGAGACACTTCATGGCTCTTAGAAAACACCCACCTGCTTCCCTAACACATACACCTGGAAAGTGTGGATGTGGGTGACATCTTTTGCGCAGATAATATTTGGATCATTGTGGAGAAAACTTTGATCGGCAGCAAGTCTTCATATGTCTTACGTATATCAGCTTATACAGTGAGTAAATCAATAAATCAATGACTATAGCAGGTCCTCAATATAATATCTCCTTAGTGAAGTCAATCAGGTGACAGGATGAGGATATATTGTGAAGTTGTTTTTTTTGGTTTTTTGTTTTGTTTTGTTTTTCCCTTCCAAAATAATTCCCAAAGCCAGTTGACTGATGCCTGGCTTGTGATTTTGCTTTCTTCCAAGTATTTCTGGAAGCATTACTGGGAAGTTATACCTCAAATGTGCAAGTTCATTGGACTCTTTTCCAAGAGGAGGTTTAGACCAGAAGAAGGGGTGCAGGCACCTACTGGCCTGGATGGTTGGCGGAGGGTGAGGAGGGGAGAAAGAAGATGAGCATCACTGAAGAGAGCAAAGGAGAACCGAGGGCCCAGAAACCAACTTGGCCTTGCTCACAGTTCTGCCTAGGTCGGGCCCTTCAGACAAGAGTTTGTCTCCATCTCTTAAAGATGATGTACTGAAGTAAGGCTGAAGGGTCCCAAACAAAAGCCCTCCTGGTATTCTGTCTCCCGACTTCTTTATACGTTCACAGGCAAAGGTCGAGAGGGCTGCTGTCTTCCCACCAGAGCTCCCGATCCTGCGGAAGCAGCATACATCCACGTCTCTCTTTCCCCAAACAGGAACTGAGGGCCGAAATGGATCCCTTCACCCTAGTCCGCCGCCACCACTCACCACTTTGTGGTCTGTGATGAGAGACTATCTGATCACCAGGGATGTTCTTGTGGTTAGGAAAAGATGGGGGCCAGGAGGCCTTCCCCAGGGGCTGTTTCCCTCCTTGACACTTTTGGCAGAGCCCAGAGACACTCCCAGGACAGCGATGGCAAACTCACGCATGCGCCCAGGAGCAAGGGTCCCGGGTTTAACAGCTATTAATTAGGGTAATGATTCCCAGGGCTGCAATTACAAACCCAAAGATCCACTTAGCATCTCTTCTTGAATCTCTTGTTTCTGTAATGCCGATGTCCCTAAAAGATTCATTTGCAACCACTTACTGATTGCATCTACTCCAGTATATTGTTTCAGATGGACGGACGGAAAGCCGATACGGAATATTGACCTCGGCGGCATCCTGTGATTACTCGGGCTGCCCCAGCTATCATTAACCACCCCATTTTATTTTCTGAGTGCCACAAACACTGCTGGTGACAGATCCGTGACCTTTCCCCTAGAAATGTTATGAACCGAATGCACTGTAGAAATGACAGGAGGGACCGATGTCAAACGGCTGTTGAAATGCTACGTCAGCACACACAGCCATGGTCTTGGGTTCTGACGTTAGAGGACATGTCGATGGGGGGTCTGTTTGCTTTCCACTTGAAGGAAACAACTAAAGAGCAAGCGAGAAGAACGGAAGCTATAGGCCATCCTCTGTCTACAAGAACAGACACTTCAAGTTAGCTCTCAGGAGTAAGTCTTCAGCTTTTTACTCTTTCATTTTAAATCAGAACAGAAATCTCAATTTAAGTCATCAAACCAAAAAAAAAAAAAACAAAAAAACAAAAAACCAAACCCACAGATTCAAAGTATATTTTGAGCATCTGATGCAATTAAATCAATAATGCAGAAGTCTCTTAGGATCTGATTGTATGCGTAGTTAGGTCAGATGTACACACCGGCACATTGTGGGTCACGTAATGATTCATGGACCAGAAGAACTGCTTGCGGAGGAAGGAGGTGGAGCTGTGTCCTGGGGTAAAGCAAGAGTGCATCCAGCTCCCTCCTCTTGCCCCAGACCTACTATAGAGTAACCTCACCAAGAGCTTCCCTAGGGCTTGTTCTTACAGACTGTAGGCTGAATCCTGGCTGTGCAGTTAGTGCCATTAGGGGGTTTTAAAAAGCGACCAATGTCAGCACTGACCCTGGACGCACTACTTCAGAGCTCTGCGATGGGACCTAGACATTGGCATTTTCTGTAAGGCTCCTGGGTGATGCTGATGGGCAGCCCTGCTTGAAAGCCAGCACTGTAGGTAGAGGGATAGAAAGTTGCCACCCTGGTTGAAATGAACATGGTCCAATTGAATCTACTGAAATAACTAGCTCTTTTCTTATTAGAGAAAACACGAAAAAAATGAGAAACTTCACAAATGAAAAATACTTGATGAAAATAATTTAAAAAAAAAGAGGACGATCCAAACTGCCAATCCTCAAAGTAAGATTTCCCACAGGTAGTAGATTCGCTTAAATACAGTACAAGTAGCTATCAATTTAGCCAAAGACCTTAATCTTTAGAATTTGTAGAAGTTCTAGCTACATTCACCTGTGGTTCCTGGAGCAGGAGATGAAAGGAAAGAAAATAAGAGAGATAGAAATTGGATTTTGAAATTGGAAGGCAAATAATTTCATGGCTTCTGCTTTAGCACAGGGTCAGTGTATTTAAATGATATCAAATGTTTAAGTTATAGTAATCCAGAAATCGTATACTTTCAAAAAGTCATGGCCATCTGTCAAATACAGTAAATGCAGGGAGAAGAAAGAAGAGCATATGGACTTACCCCCACTAGGAATTCTTCCCTTTAGAAATTTATATCCACTAATTAATATTGAAATCTGATGGATGTTTCCCACCCAACAGAAAAAGGAAAGAGTCTTCTTCACCTTTTCGTACCAGAACATACTTCTCTGACCACAGAAACAATAGGGATTGCTTTTACAAAATTGGAAGAGAAAGGGAGGAAGTGGACAATTTCTGAATGATTCATTTCTAGGAAGGTATGAATTTTCCATTCTGCTAACAAGCTCTAGGTTTGGGTGAGGTGTTAATCGGAGTTTTGAATCCACCCCTCCCCCCACATCAGACTCCCCGCCCCCCCAATACTCAGTGAAAGGTAAAAGCTTCACATTCAGTGTCCTTGCTTCTTTTGTGTACATTTTGGAGGTTCTTTCCTGGACGTGACCTAGACAATGCAGAACTAAGAGGAAGTTGCAAGGCTGCTCGAAACGTGCGGTTAGATTTAGATTGTATTTGTGAGCGTTTGATGGTCTTCTTTAATAACCTCAAGTAAAAGGCTGAATGCATTCAACAACAGTAGCTGAAAAAAGTGCAATGAGTCATATTATAGGAAAATGGAGAAAAGGATACAGGACTCTCCACTGAACACAATCCTATATTGTAGGCAATCTGTGATAACACCCTTTTCATTTCAGTTCAGTTCCATAAAATTACCACTAACATTACAACTCATGCAGAACACAGATAAATGTAAAAATGTCACAGAATTCTTCCAGATGGGACTTTTAGTTCCACTAGATCACCATCTACTTTTTTACTTGTCTAATATTTCATTACAACCTTCCATAAGTTAATTTTCTTTCCACTGACCATGTAAATCACAAATCAATTTTCATTTAAAATGCCTGACTACAGATTGCTCCTGAAAGCTCGGAGCATATGCTTCAGTGAACTTCTCCAACATCCTTAATGTACATTAGAAAAATGTTGTGTTTTTAAAAGTCTTTTTTTAAAAGGATTAATTTTACATTAAAATCTGGCATGAGACCCGAGGCATCCTATTTTCCCCCTAAAATGCAGATGTATTTGTAAGGCATGAAATTGCAAGTGGTCAAATATTTGCCATGACAAAATTGACAAATATGGCAACATTTTATATCAGAAAAAATATAGCACATTTGCTAAGGAACACACATGTACACATGTATGTATTACATATAGAGGCATGTGGCTCGATAGTCTAGTTTTTAAAAATAAAATTATAGGGGCACCTGGGTGGCTCAGTCAGTTAAGCATCTGCCTTCGACTCAGGTCATGATCTCAGGGTCCTGGGATCGAGCCCTGCATTGGGCTCCCTGCTCAGCTGGGAGTCTGCCTCTCCCTCTGCCCTCTCCCTGGTTCATGTGCTCTCTCTCTCAAATACATAAATAATAATAAAAAATAAAATTATAGATCAAATTTTCAATAAAGTCTTTGTATCTTTCATACCTGATAATTCCATGAACATTTGGATGTCGAAATTTTGCCTGGATGGGGATGTGCTTTGGAATCTGGGTTTCTCATTAATGGAAAAGAAGGAGTTGAAACTCAGTGCGCTGAGATTTTCTCAGAAATATTCAGACCAAACAGGCCGTTGTGCACTTTTGTTATGAGAACATAAAATATCTCGATTACAAAAATAACGTGGGAGGGAGTTGGGCAGTTATGGACAAAAACATCACTATGAAACAGACCTCTTTTCTAGTTTTAGCTCCTTAATTAAATGTTTATTACTTCAATGATAATCTGAATTGAAGAGATTTTTTTTACATTGGGTAATATTCCTAATTTCTCCCAAGAGCCTGTGAAAGTCAGAGTGCTTTAAAGTTTTTCTTTTTAAATTTGAATTCATAAGTGGTATTTCCATGTCAACACAGTATTGAAATATTTCAGGTGAAAAGTGCTTCGAGTCCTCATTTTTAAAAATCCAGTTGACAGATGACTGTAAATAAGTAAATCACATGGTCATATAATATTCTGGAATATTCAGGAGGCAAGAACCAACATGGAAAGCTGTCCCAGTTCTCAGAGAGAAAACTGCACTTACAGACTCAGTCACATTTACTGATGGTGGGTGGGCCTGTCCTTTTTCCGTACCATGTGAGTAAACGTATACACTCTGTGACAGAATCTGGGGACTGATAAGGTACAGAAAAGGCATGGATCTGTGGGTCTAAGGTGTGCATACTGGGGACTCTCGTTAGCATTCTGCTCTAACACCCTCACCTTCCTCCCCGTGAAGGGGGTACTTTAGCTGAAGATGCACCTGGCCGGGAATGCCAGAGAGCTTATGATTTCCACGGCTACTTTTTCCTATTTTTACTTCTTTCTTAAGTGAAGACACGCAACAGCATTAGCGTTTTGAACTGCAAATACTTTCAGAGCAAGCCTGTGGCAGTTGGAAAAGCACTACCTAAGACGCACGCAACTTTCTGACTGGAATTTGGCCAAAAAATTAATGCTATTTTATGACCCACTCATTAATCTCCTGAAAAAGTGTGAAATACGGTTTTATGAGCACCAATGACTTTATGATGTTGAGGGGCTTTTGTACACCTGCTCTTTTCTTTGAGGTGAGCTGCCTACCTTCTCCTATATTCTGTGCTCTGCCAGAGTAGGGGGCAGATTGTAGATTATGAAAATGATAAACAGAACAAAACTTGCTGGTGAAGTATAGCTCTGCTAAGTATAGTTCACACTTTTTTTTTTTTTTACAGATTTTTTTGTTTATTCATTTGAGAGAGAGAGAGAGAGCACAGGCAGGGGGAGAGGCAGAGGGAGAGGGAGAAGCGGGTTCCCCGCTGAGCTGGGAGCCTGATTAGGGCTTGATCCCAGGACCCGGAGACCATGACTTGAGCCGAAGGCAGATGCTTAACCATCTAAGCCACCCAGGTGCCCCAAATGTAGTTTATACTTGACAAACAATACCATCTATTGCACATGAAGAGGCACCAGAAATGTCTAAGAAATATATTAGGCATGTAAGACTGGACAGAAATGATAAAGTGGGGAACAAACTAATTTCTTAAAATAGAACTTGAAGCCGTCAATGATAAAAATTTAGGCAAGAATAAAAAAAGAATTAGAGCATAGCATTTACTAGGAAAATAAACATCATCCTCAAAAGGATTTGAGAATGATTTCTACCAGACCAAAGCATGAACATGGTAGAAACATTTGTGGCATTCAAAACAGAAACTAAGCCAATGCCCTGGCATGGAAGAAATTCTTATGATTCAGAAAGGTGCTTAGAGAGCTCTCCAAGGTAGGGAACATTTCAAGACTGAAAAAATGCCACAAAGGAAAAGAGAACTATTGTCTAGGCCCTGAGTCTCTTCATAAAGTCTTTCCATTGGATTCCAGCAGTCAGCATTCCAGTGAGTGGGCCACTGCTTGAAAATCTTCAAAGAAAGTTTTCATTTTATTTACAGGTAAATGTATTTTTTGTTTAGTGAAATCTTTAATTGTAATGGAAGTCAATAGGAAAAGAACATTTGCACTGAAGGAATTTCTTTCACGACAAATGTTGCTAGCGTTCACCCGCATATGAAATACATTTGTATGTACTTGAAAATGTAAATCCAAATGCAATTATACCTATAATTGTACATATAATATTTACCACTTGCCGGCCATGAAGCAGAAATAAGGCAACTTCTAAAGTGTACATTCTCTCCTTAGGGTTATTTTCTCCTTAGGTTATTAGGTTATTTGGAATATACCCAAACATGATTAAGCAATATCAGGAGAAGTCAGTAGGTAATTAATTATTGTCTCAAAAAGGCTCCTTCAACGACAGTGAGATACCACTTCCTACCTGTTAGTAGAACTACCGTCAAAACAATACAAGAAAAAACCCCCCGAATTTAACAAGTATTGGAGAAGATGTGGAAAATCGTAACTGTGTGCCTTGTTGGTGGGAATGTAAAATGGTGCAGTTGCTAAGAAAAACGTTTTTCTTACCTCAAGCAACTAAGCATAGAATTACCATATGAGCCAGCAACTCTATTTCTGGGTATGTACCCCAAAGCACTGAAAGCAGGGACAGACTATCTGTACACCCACATTCACAGCAGCCTGATTTACTGTAGTCAAAAGGTGAAAGCAACCCAGGTATCTATTGACAGATGAGTGAAGAAACAAAATGTGGCATATACTTACAATGGAATATTATTCAGTCTTAGAGAGGAAGGAAATTCTGACACGTGCTACAACATGGATGAATCTTGAAGACATTATGGTAAGTGAAATAAGCCAGTCACAAAGGACAAACGCTGTCTGATACCACTTAATGAAATACTGAGAGTACTTAAAATCATAGAGCCAGAAAGTAGGATGGTGGTTTCCAGGGGCAGGAGGTAAAGGAGTTATTGTTTAATGGGGACAGAGTTTCAGTTGCTAAAGATGAAAAAGTTCTAGAGATGATGGTGGTGACGATTGCATGATAATGTGAAAGTATTTAATGCCCCTGAATAATGGTTAAAGTGGTAAATTTTATGTCATGGATATTTTAACCATAATAAAAAAAAGCAAAAAAACAAACAAACAAAAAAAAAACAAAAAAAACCCACCTCAAAATGAGAGAGGAACACGGGATCTGGGAGTATTACAAAGACTGCTTCAACTGTAATTGTAATATTTTAAAGAAGCGATAAGAAGCAAGAAGGGAAAAATGTTAGAATTTGACAGAACAGTGGGGAGGTATGCAGGTATTCACAGTATTTCTCTGTTCTGGTTTGAATATTTCAAAATAAAAATATTAGGAATTTTTGAAATGTAGAATTAATTCAGAATTAATTTCCACATCCTTAATAGATACACAAATTTATTTAATTAATAAATGAAAATTTATTTTAAAATCAAAATCAAAATTTAGAAATAGCCTAAAAATAAAAACTAAAGAATATCTTTTATGTTTTTCTGAAACTCAGAAATTTCTTATTTGTAATCCCTGCTGGTTACTTTTTTTTTTTTTTAAGATTTTATTTATTTATTTGACAGAGATAGAAACAGCCAGCGAGAAAGGCACCACAAGCAGGGGGAGTGGGAGAGGAAGGAGGAGGCTCCCAGCAGAGGAGCCTGATGCGGGGCTTGATCCCAGAACACCGGGATCACGCCCTGAGCCAAAGGCAGACACCTAACGACTGAGCCACCCAGGCGCCCCTGGTTACTTATTTTTGAGACCAAAGTTTAGCTGGATAATCTTGGGCATCCTCACAGAATTCGGTTTATTTAATAAGAACCACAGATATATCTATCACTCAAGAATATCCCAGAGGATTACAATATTAATATTTGTAACGAGCTCATTGCTTTCTTTTTAAAAGTTTCCAATAATTTCACAAAGAATATTTACAAATTTCTGAAAGTTCCAGAAAAATTCAATTTAAATCACACCAAATTTAATTGAATGCTTGAAATATTTAGGAATTATCTATCTGCTAAGGATTAGTTATCCAGACTTGATCTACCTAGAGAAATGGACAAAAGGGAGAGGAAGAGACTTTTCATGGAAAAATATTTGACCTAACATGGATAACCTTCCTGCTTCCAATATATAGAAATTATGCCTAAAATATGTCAAAAATTTAGATACACAGGCAGAAAGGGAAACGCTCAGGCATGAGAAATCAAGAACAGCAAGACCACTAACTGACTGACTCCTTGGCCCTCTGAGAACAGACAGGGTTAGGCCTGGCCAGCTAGGTTAGGCTGACGTTTGGCCACCAAAACAAGGTCAGGATCTGGGGCCTTGGGCCCATGCAAGAAGAGCTGTTTGAACTGAGCCCCTTCTAAAAATCCAGAACCCTAAAGGGGCTGCCCCAACAGTGAAAACAGATGAGAGGAATCCCATTCACTAGCCCAGGGAATTAACAAAGATGTTTTTTTCTGTTAAAGGCCTCAGGTATGGAAAAGTGTATGTGAGAAGACTTCATAATGTAGTTCAAATTTATGCTAGGCATATGGTACATTTAGCTCCAAGCAGAGAGGTCATTTATGAAATTTATTGGGCATTTGGCACAAGCAAATGAATATTTAGCAATACTTAAGAAACCCGAAGTTTAAAGGACTTCATAGAAAATGATCTCTGTTTAAAGTAAGTTCAATATAAAACATTTCTTACCACATATGGACATTGTCCACTATGAATAAGAGCGAGCGAGCAATCGTTAATTAGCTCCTCAAGCACCTAAGCTAAAAGGCAGTCTGAAGAAGATTATAAAACCAGTATATTTAAAGTGATTAAAAAGAACCTAGAAAAAACAGAAACCATAAAGGAAAAAAATATAACCTCTAGTAGTGAAAAATACAGTCTGTAAAATGACAAATTGAAGGTGAAACATAAGATTAAACATAACTACAAAGAGAATTAGAAAACTGGATGATCGACCTAAGGAAATCACAAAAAAGTGCAGCACAAAATATAATGAGAGAGAAAATATGAAAGGCTCAGAGACATGGAAGACAGTGGACATGTAATAGGAATTCCTAGAGGAAAGAAATGAGAGACTGGGGTAAGAGGTAATGACTGAAACGTCAGGAATCCCCAGCGCCATGCAAGATAAAGAATAAATCCATATCAAGGTCTTTTACAGTACAATTGGTGAATCCCAAAGACAAACATCAGCCATGATTTAAAAAGGCATTTTAGGGGAACCTGGGTGGCTCAGTTGTTAAGCGTCTGCCTTCGACTCAGGTCATGATCCCAGGGTCCTGGGATCGAGCCCCACATCGGGCTCCCTGCTCACCGGGAAGCCTGCTTCTCCCTCTCCCACTCGCCCTGCTTGTGTTCCCTCTCTTGCTGTGTCTCTGTCAAATAAATAAAATCTTTAAAATAAATAAATAAATAACAATAAAAAATAAAAGTAAAAATATAAAAAGGCATTTTATCTGTGAAGGAAAATGATGTTTAAACTCACAGTATACTTATTATCAGCAAAAAATAGAGCCCAGAAGATAATTTCTTCATCTGCTGAAAATATTAACTATTAACCTGGAATTCTATATCCAGCTAAACAATAGGAAATAAGGACAGAAGTGGCATTTTTAAAAAAGATTTTATTTATTTATTTATTTATTTATTTGAGAGAGAGAGAGCACAAGCAGGGGGAGTGTCAGAGGGAGAGGGAGAAGCAGGCTCCCTGTTGAGCAGAGAGCCCGATGTGGGTCTTGATCCCAGGACCATGACCCGAGCTAAAGGCAGACACTTAACTGACTGAGCCCCCCAGGTGCCCCCAGAAGAAGCGTTTTAAACAAATGAAACTCAGTTTATCATTCAAAGACCTTCTTTAAAAGAATTAGAAAGAACTGGAAGGAAGGAGAGGGATACAAGACATAATGAAGGGTAAAGAATTTTGCAAATATAATGAAAGCTAAGAGAGATTGTAAACGTAACAGTATGAAGAATAACAAATGCTGGAGAGTAATAGTATAGAAGATGAGAGGAAGTGATCAAAAAGTTGCAATGTTATTTAGGAGGAAAGATGAAAATACTGATGTGACACCTTAAAACGTATGTTCCAAATATATGGATAACAACTAAAAGAATAAAAATACATGTTTAACTTCTAATCCAGGAGGTGGAAGAAAAGAAAACTCAACAAATCCATTAGAATGCAAGAAAGGAGAAGGGCAGAAAAGCATGATGAAAAAAACCCACAAAATAAAATGATCAAAATAAATTCTAATAATTCCTATCTACATGTATCAACATGGACAAATCTCAAAAGCAAAATGTTGAAAGAAAGAGGCAAGGTACAAAAATATATCTAGAGTGTGCTATCATTATGTAGAATGTCAATACATCCAAAATAAAACTATATAGTATACTATATACTGTATATTTCATGTATATATGTATATATAATATATATTATATGTATTTAGTTAATTTATAAACACATGCACTGGAGGGGGTAGTGGTTACTCCTAGGAGGGAGGAATACTGTGGAATGACTGGAGACCGAGGAGGAATTTAGCATTATTTATAATGTTTCATTTTTTAAGATAAAAGATCTCAAGCAAAGCTGGCAAAATGTTAACAGTTGTTAATGATAGATCATTTTATTATGTATATCTATATTTCCTCTATATTTCAAAGTGCAAAATATAATAATTTTTAAAAAGGAAAGAGAACTTTAGATTCTGATCACTGGAAGTTATTAATAAAAATTATATCTCATATATATATCCCAAACAGTCCTAAACTACAGCAGAGAACCTGCAAAATTTATATAGGATATATATATATATCATATATATATCAAAATTTATACAGGATATATATATATGATATGTATCATATATCATTTATCATATATATGTACATATGTATGTGTGTGTATATGTATATTACATATACATATATATCATTATATATCATATGATATATCATATGTAATATATGTGTCATATATAATACATATGTAATATATATAATATATATAATGTATATATCCCAAACAGTTCCTAAACTACAGCAGAGAGCCTGCAAAATTTATTCCTCTCTAATTTTTGTCACCAAAGCAGATCCTTTGTGATTTTTCTGCTTGAGGGCCCCAAATTTAAATGTATGCTAATTATTTTCATCTTTAATGAACACAACTTTTAATTAGCGTCCCATGTATACGGGATTTAGGGAGATCCTCCAGGCCGGGCCAATGCAAGCCAATAGAAGTATAATGTGAGCCACAAATGTGAACCACGTACATAATTTAAAATTTTCTAGTATCCATATTTAAAAAAATAAAAAGTAACAGGTGAAATTAATTTTAACAACATAGTCTGTTAGACCTAATATATCCAATACATCTTTTCAACATGTTTTCAAGATAAAAATATTAACGAGATATTTGCAACCACATGCATTTTAGATCTATAGCATATGTCAACTTGGACTAGCCACCTTTCTTTCTTAGCATGAGGGTTTTCATCTGCTGGGCCCTGGCATGGTGCCAAGCACACCCCTCTTTTTTGCCCATCTCCCGTCAAGGGGGGGAAAATGGCATCTAATATTTGCCTTGACTCAGAATCTCTTCAAAATGAACCAAAATGCAGGAGAACAGCAACTTGCAAAAGAAAGGGACAGGCTGATAGCTTTCAGCTCGGCATGCTCTAGCCATTTCCCATCCTTTTGTCTCTATCCGTTGTTCAACTGTTTGACAAACTTCTATTTCTAGCCTCTCCATAAAAGTCTCCCTAGTTGGGGAAGTCATGTACCTTTCATGGTTTCATAATAAACTGGAGGTGAGTACCAGTCCGGAATCAAAGGAAATAAAACTCTAGCTGCCGCTGCTGCTAGCACTGCCTTTTGAACGTGGCTTATACAATATTTCATCTGTGCTGACACCTTTCACTCTCAATTATTTGGCTGCTGTCAAAACAAATCAATCAAATTATAGCACTGTGTCTTCATGTTACCATTCCATTGTAAGTTAGCAACATTAGCTTTGAAATATATAGAAGTATAAATTTTATCTCTATTATTTATTTAATGCAACTTTCTCCCATGTGAGTTATTTTCCAAACACAGCAAACTCAAATTATCTTATGTCAAGTGTTGAATATATATATGTTCTGTGAAGAATTTCTAAAATAATGGCACACAGGGGAACGGAGATGCATAAGAATGTCTTAATGGACCTGCGCGTTTGTGCTAATCCTAATCCGGTGACTAATGGCAAACAGACTAAGTTTTTTGGTGTTTTGTTTTAAGTTTTGGCTAGAAACCTGGTGAGCATGGTTGATTAATATAATTGGGGTAATGATGACACTAACACAGAGGAAAGGTGAACGTGGAACCAGAGGATGTTCAGAAACTAATTTTGCTAGCAACAAGACATAATTTCCTAAGAGAAATAATTTCCAAAAATTAAAATTACATGATCTACGGTAGGGGAAGAAAGGGATAAAGAAAGGGGGGGTAATCAGAAGGGGGAATGAAACATGAGAGACTATGGACTATGAGAAACAGACTGAGGGACTCAGAGGGGAGGGGGGTGGGGGAATGGGATAGACCGGTGATGGGTAGTAAGGAGGGCACGTATTGCATGGTGCACTGGGTGTTATACGCAACTAATGAATCATCGAACTTTACATCGGAAACTGGGGATGTACTGTATGGTGACTAACATAATATAATAAAAAAACATTAAAAAAAATTACATGATCTAAACTACAGTTTTTCCCAGGCACAGATAACCTCTTCTATCCAAACCCCAGCACCCTAGAGCTAAGCCCAACTCGCTGTTTCCACTGCCCTGCATGGCTACGACGGGCATGACCCAAAGTGCTTTAAAAAGAAGAATGGCAGGGGAGAAAAGACTCAAACATTTTCATTTTGAGATTTTAAGACTACAACGACGTTTTTAAATAATAGATTTAAACCAATGGAGTTACTTTTCAGCAAAAGAGCAACACCGTTGACGCTTTTATGTACACGCTCTCAAAATAGCTTCTTTATACATGGAAACTTGGCGTGTCTTCAGAAGATAAAGAGCAGACTGACAGATACAATTTGTTGGCTCCTTCTTGTGGCACTCTGGCTATAAAAGGGGTAAGCAACAACCAAAAGCTCCATTGTGCATGTGTAGATTATGTCCAATGAAAGAATCCAAACACGGAGAATCGCAGGAGCGAGCCCCAGGCTCAGCTGTCCAGAACAATCTTACGCGTTGGGACCTCTCCTGGGTCTGTGCTGTGCCGACATCTTCCTCTCCTGAAACAGTTCAGGCCTGAACTGTTTTCCTTCCCTAACCTCTCCTTCCCCAGAAATTTCTGCCCTCCCTGGCTTCAGTCCCATACGTTGACGGTTTTTACATCAGGGGCTCCAGGGCCAATCCCATTCTGAGTTTTAGATCCCTGCATTTCCAGCTAGCTCCTCGTCTCTCCATTTAAAAGGTCCACAGGCAATGAATTTACATGTCAACTATACTAACCGCCTCCCTCTCTTTCCTCCTACCCCTCTACATTTAATCCATCACCAAGTTTTACCAAGCGCACCTCGCTAATGTCGCCTAAATCAGTCCTCTGCTCTTCATGACTGCCACCACGTCCCTTTCTCTCCTGGATTGCTACACCGGTCTCTTTCCTAACTAGACTCGAGAGTCTACCACAGTGCCTGGCAAAGAGCAGATGGTTAGTATTTGTGAAATCAATCAATCTTTGTGCACAGCTCAGGGCAGGAAATGAGGTTTAGCTTTGCCCTGGAGGGGCTGAGAAATAATAGCTGTGACCTCTCACTGGAAATCTGCCCTGCAAGAATCACACACATAAGAGAAGACAGGACTTGGTTGGAGAACCTTACCTCTTCATTCTCTGAACAGTGGACAGAGGGGAACGGGGGTCCACCTCCTGTTTCCTTATTTTCAATACTTCCCCCTCCCTGCCTGCCCCCTCCTCACTTCCCTCAGATACAGAAGCCTTCTTTATTTTGGTTTCAGAGGAAATTTGAACACATCATCCCGGTTCCCTCTCATCCTTGGTAATGGAATGAGACTGAGAAGCATTCCGAGCACAATCTTTTCCTTTGTTTATGTTCTGTGCCATTCTAGCGGCAGCCATCTTGGAACAGAGCTCTGATGGCTGCCTTGGAATCTAATCCAGTTTGCACATCCTAGTGTAGACACATCACTGCATACCATCAAGAGCCCTGATGGATTTACAGCCTTATTAGGTACAAACTGGGGATCACATTACTTCCCTGCCTTTTGCTTTGAAAATAAATGCTTTGGCTTTGCTTTGACATTTATGTGGCAGCTGGAAACCATTATCCTTTGACAATGCTTTATTCCATTGACAGTATCTCTTAAATACACAGTATACTAGTCATACTCCTCATTCATGTGCTTCCAGTTTAATCCATACCCCAGTGCCTCAGTGACGCCTGCTTCAAGGATAATGTACTGCAGAACGGACTCTCCAGGTATTTTAAATAAAAAGTCTGAAGCCTCGGAGATACAGGGGTTTGAAAAACTGCCGAAGTTAAGACACACGCAACAATTTTCATAACTTCTTTATGGTGGATTGGGTATGATTGTACAGCGTGTCATGTGGGGCTCTTCTGAATAACACTGCAAACATGAATTTATGCACTAGGTAGTTTTAATATTGGACTTTGTGACAGCAAGCCACCTATCAGAGGTTGAGAAATCATTGCATACTAAAAGCCAGAGTCCATTCTTCTTGCTTCTGTGGCAGGGGCTGCATTGCCCTTTCCGTGAGTGGTATTAGACCCCTGCTCTCATGCTCACGATGCCCCTGGGGATGCAACTTTCTGAGTGTGGGCATCACTAGAATAGCACAAAAGTAAATCATTAGGAAAAGCGGCACACATGGCCACCTACTGTTTTCTTCTTTAGGAAAGATACCAGAAGGCTCGGCACGCGTTTCTACCCCTCACCCGCTTCCTGACAATAAATCCTCCTTTGATCAATAAAATCAGGCACATTTAAAGGCAATTTTACTGGTATTAAAGATTGCTCATACATAATGAATGCACAGAGCTGCTTTGTGGTTGTATTGTTAATTTGAGAATTAATCCACTTCGAGTTGAGGGATGCTTTTTTAAAAAGGTGGTTAGAAGGTCAAGACGGCAGACCCATATAGACTTAACCTCGTCCATGCTAATAATGATGCTTTGGGTATGACTTTTAACCTGAATGAATACAAAGTATTCTGATTTTAGAATAATAGTTATTAATGAATAAATTCTAGGAAGGAAAGCAATCACCCATAATTTCTTACTGCCTAGAGTCTACCAGTAACCCTTTGTCATATGTAGTATTTTTCTTTTCCTCTCTCTGTGGCGTATGTGTATTTGGGTTTCTTGCAAACAACTGGGACAAATTGTGTGCATGTGAAATCTTTATTATTTTAGGGTTCACTTATGCATCTGAGAAATAGAGCCATTAACACTTTAATGGGAGAACCTGAGTCTCTCATCTTCATGAAACTTTCCCTAGCTTTCATTTCATTAAGTTTTGTACTCACATATTCTTTTTTATGTTTTAACATAAATTGGTATTCTATTGGTATTTTATAAGCACCACACCACCTGCTTCCCTTTTTTTTTTTTTTAAATTGAGGTACATTTTACATACAGTAAAATTCACCCTTTCCAGCATCCTGTTTCAAAAGTTTGACAAACACATAGAGTCATGGAACAATGACCATGATGAAGACAAGAGAACCATCAAATCAGCCCCCCGAATTTCCCTGCACTGCTCTATAGTCAACTCCTTCCCCCAGCCCCGCCTCTGGTCACCACTGATCTCTTTCTGTCTCTGTAATTTTGCCTTTTCCTGAATGTTACATAAATGCTTTTACATGTGTTCATGTGCTGTTTTTAAAAGCCCCCAATTGTTCCGTCTACTTGTAATCTACTTTGTATTTATCATTTGAATGCCACTCCTTTAAGAAATTGTTCATGTGTTGCGTTCGAAGGAACCATCTGATAGCCCATGCTACCTCATGGGTTCACTTAATGGAATTGCAGAATCTCAGTGTCGGAAGGAATCTTCAAAGGGACCCAAGTCAAATGTTCATGCAGTGTATCTTCAGTTGAACCATGTAGCACCCTGGAATACAGTTCCTAATTATGTGCTGGAGAAACGCCCTCTCCTGAGGAGTATCCTTATTCCCATTGGCAGCAGGCTTATGCAGGACCTGAGCGGAAGTGCCATGGGCCACTTCCAAGCCAAAGCTTTGGAAGCCATTGCTGTTCTGCCGTTCTTTCTTCCCTTTGCGGTGAGAAAGGCCTATCCCAGGAAGAGGCTGCTTCTTTAGCCAGATCCTTGAATGAACATGTACAGCAGGGTCACTGCTGACTGCAGCCAACACGTATTGTGAAATAAACGAAGACATAAACCTTGGTTGAACCTCACTGAGATTTGGTGCGTGTCTGTTACTATAGCATAACCTAGCGAAAGCTCAAAGGGAACCAGTGTCCTGTCCATCAGGCAGCTCCATGTTTCTTCAATGAGAGCCTGTGTGATTAACTTTTCTTCACACCTCCAACTTCAACCAGGGACACTCTTCCTCCAGATATAGTATGGCTTTGTCATTCATGTCCTTTGGGTCTCTGTCCATGTCCCCATCTCTGCCACCCTTCATCCTGTCTGTCTCCTTTACACCCTACACGAGCACAGAAGTGCCTTCCGAGACTCTCTTTATTTTGTTTACAGCTATACCCCAAGCTGAGATCATGGCCTAATGTGCTATGAAAGCCCAGTAGATATGTGTTGAGTAAATAAATAAAATTAGTGAAAAGCAAAGCCAAAAATAAATAAGGCTGTTTCTTGTTAAGCTGGTATGTTTCTGTTTACTGTCAGATAATTAAAAGTATGGAATGTGATGTGTCTCCCCTTTGACTTGTCTCATTGTTCCAAATCTCCACCTAGGTTTCTCCTTTTTCTCATACACCGTGTTTGGACTTTCTTGTTTCTTATATTAAAGCTGCTTTGAGTCCTTGGAACTGCACAGGCATAACACATAAATGCAAACATATATCCATGAAAATATCATCGTATAATTGCATCGTCTTTAAGTTTGCTCATCTCTAACGCATCGGCCCTACACTGACCACTCCGCACGCACAGGCAAGGCATACAAGGCCCTCCAGTATCACCCCTTCCTGCTCCTCTGGTCTGATTTCTTGCCACCTCAGACTCCTAAACTTCACTCGAACAACAACCAAAACAGTTCAGAGGACTCTAGACTCCATGCTTCTCATGCCTTCTCCTCAACATTGAATGTTCTCTTTACTTCTTTTCGCTTGACTAACTCTGACCTTAAAATCCATCCATCCATCTATCCATCCATCCACCCACCCATCCATCCATCCTTGAGCACTTATTATGAGGCAGGCACTGTTTGAG
Source organism: Ursus maritimus (assembly GCF_017311325.1). NCBI lineage: Eukaryota > Metazoa > Chordata > Mammalia > Carnivora > Ursidae > Ursus > Ursus maritimus. The sequence continues at coordinate 89,762,435 of NW_024425563.1, read as the reverse complement.
CTCTTGGGCCATATCATTGAATCAAACAAAGATGCCTATTGTAGGGCTTACATTCTGATGGCAGGACCAGACAAACACTACATGTCATAAACACATTCATTGTACGCAGATATTGTCCCCAGAGCATCAGGGCCAAGCATTAGGATGCTGCCACCACTGCCTAATGTGGCTGCAGGAAGTGTGACCCTAAGTGCTTATAGAGAAAGAAAGAAAAAAGTTTCCGCCATTCCTAAGACTTTAAGGCTGTGTAGAAGGTAGTAAGTGTTGTGGACAAAGGAAATAAAGGAAAGCAGGTGGGGGGAACAGCAGTACCGGGGGGCTGTGGGGGGGGAGTAGGCTGATGGTTTCTGAGGAAAGAGTCTTTCAGGCAGAGGAAATGTCCTGCACAAAGGCCCTTGTGTAGGTGCGCGTTTAGAGAGCGCCAAGGAGGTCAGAGTGCCCGCACCCCGAGGCCGATTGAGTTGGAAGAGAGAACCGGGGGAGTGAAAAAGCAAAAATAAATTAGACTGAAGATGTATGCCTCGAAAAAAACTGTGGCACCTGGAACTGACTGAAAGCAAAAAGATCAGAAGCATTCTCGGTTTCTGAGAGAACCACGGTCCTAAGGGAGCTACAAATCTTTAACTATTGGAAATTTCAAGCAACCCCTGGGACCCCAGAGCTTCCGTAAGCCGTACATGGACTGAGGAAGTGCTCAAATAAAGGCATATTTCTCAACTTTCTCTTCAGAGATAGCCAAGAAAGATAATGGGCAGGGAAGAATCTTCCAGGGGTAGAGCGAAGGGCCAAGGAAAACTGTGGCCAAGGGTGCTTCCCAAGGGCTGCCCGATGGAGTAATCTCTCCCTGACCCCAGGGGAGGGGATCTGCCCATGTCTGCCTGCTAAAATGTTGGACTGGCTATGGATAAGCCCATTGTGGCCTATTCTTACAATGGAACACTGCTCAGAAATGAAAAGAAAAGAACCCCTGGCATGGATTAATCTCAAAAACATGATGCTGAGTGAAAAAAGCCAGACACAAAAGCATACATACTGTAGAAATCCATTTATATGAAGTTCTAGAACAAACAAAACCAATCGACAGTGATAGAAAGCAGATGAGGGTTGGGTTGCCTGGTTGGAGGGATACAACTGACTTACAAAGGGACACAAGGGAACATTTTAGGGGAAATGAAATGTTTTCTGTATTGACTGTGGTGGACGGAGGTCGCATGGGTATATACAATTATCAAGACCCATTGAGCTGTGCCCCTAAGATCCATGCATGTTATTGTATGTAAATGATGCCTCAATTCCAATAACAAATACCAACAAAACAAACAAAAAGGAAATGTGAGGTAGCTGGCACACGAAATTCCTAAAACCAAAAACATTCCCACATACTTTACCCTGTACAGACTTTAATTTGGAGAGTGAGAGAAAACCAGGGCTGGTATCCTGCCAGCACAAAGGGCAGGAAAACCACCCTTGGCCTTGATTTTTCAACTTGCCTTGAACCTAATTGCTTTTCCATGTTCAGGTTAAGCAGCACTCTCTAATGTATTTTTGGTCATTAATTTAAATGTTATGCTTGACTGAACTGGAATGTTCCCACTTTGATATAAATCTCCTACGTAGCACATTTATATTCTCCATTTATGTTGCCCACAGTGATTAGTGGGTTATCTCTCAGCCTGTGCAATGAGAACAAGTCACTAACTTGAATCATCTGTCCCAGACATAGACCCAGCTCTGCTGTCCCATGAACCCCTTGGTGCTTGTCACTTGTTTTGAGGCTCTATGTGTCTACGTCTTCTGCCTCAATACCCAAAGAGCAGAAAACACAACCCATTTGCATGAATTCCATAATGGGGACTTTATTCTGCCACATCAAATAATAATCTAGTTCCCACACTAGGACAAATGCAAACTCTATTTTGAGCACGGCTATCTATGTTTCAAAATAGTAAGTAAATGGAAGAACTGGCTTTTAAAGGAGTTTATAGAGTATACGACAGGTCACCCTGAGTCATTTTCCTTCTTTAAGCTTCATGGTTGTCATGAATCTCCTCTCACAGGTGTGGGTTCACTGACAGTCACGTGAGACCAAATCCCGTGAGCAGGGGACAAAGGACACAGGAATGGAAGGACCAGAGTAGTGATGGTGGGAGGTGCTTGGCAGGGGCAGAGCTATCAAAGAAAAGAGAGGAGAGAATGCAAAAGTGCATCTACTTCATGTAGGGACGTAGAGTGTTGAGGAGTAGGTCATGTCTAGGTCTCATCTCAGTTTAGAGCAAGACTGGGCTTGAATCCCAGCCAGAACTTCCACAGACTTCCCCTAAAATATTCAGAACATAAACCCCATCCATGGCATCTCTGAGTTCGGAGCTAGTTTCCATCTCTGCCCACGCCCACAGGAGGGCCTCCTGGTCTGTATAGTAATCCCAGCAGACAGGCCAATACCCAGCCTGCCTCCCTTGGCGCCCCTTCTACTGATGAGGGAGGCCCCAGCGTGTCTCTCAAGCATGTTGCACAAGCTCCGTACCACGTCAGCCCAGCTCCCTCTTCCACCCACATTACCCCTGACTGGATAGGAACGCATATGTCCACATGGGGCAGTCAATCTCTAGTCTGGCCAGCGACCTGCAAGGTAGCCTAGAATGCAAAGTCTCAGCCCATCAGGAATTGGAAAGTTGGGGAGTTTGAGTTTTTGATAGACATGGAGATGGGGATAAAAACAGAGATGGTAGAGATAGCAATGGAATGTTCCTAAGAGGTACATGGGTTGGGAAGATGTCCGTACTCCAAGGAGTATGGAATGGAATATGGAATGGAATATGAGTGAACTAAAATGAGGGGCTAGCCAAAAGTCAACCAATGCAGTAGAGAAGAGTCACAAGGAGGAACAGGGGAAGAGAGGAGACAGCTTAGAAGTGGGGGCACATGCCTGTCTACTCAGAAGGGAGAATGAGACCGCTTGCAGCCTGGTGGTTCACTGGATTCTCTGATCCCCAAACTCTAATCCCCATTCTCTAATCTCTAATCTCACTGGTTTCTCTAATCCCCAAACTCCACATCCAGGGCTCCTGAGGCTGGGCCATAGGGTGTTCCTGGGATTCTGCAAGATTTCTAACTCGTTATTCCCAGCTGTTTCCTTAAAAGAAGACCCCTTCCTTGATGACGTAGGAGTGCTCTCTTTCCTGCATGGAAGGATCCGAGGAGAAAGGGAGAACAATCCCCAGGCTGTGCAGATGGGTTTTCTGCAGCGCCACGTGGTCTCTTTTTCAGCAATGCAAAGCTTTTGCTGGATAAAATCTAGGAGCAAAGGCTTTAATCAATCATGCTTCATTTGTGCAAGAGAACACCTCTCGGTCTTGGGGATGTGAATGTCCTAAGGGAAGCAATAAGCTAATTCCCAAATAAGTTACTCCTTTCAGTCCTTACCCTCATTAGAGGCCTGGTTTGGTGAGTTAGAGCAGGAAAATTAACAAGGGCACTTCTCACAGTGACAGGGCTCCCCATCACCCTGGGATGCTCAGAATCTCGGGAGGCTGATGGAGAGAGTAGGGAAGTTGCTAAATGGATTTTGGAAAAGCTCCCTAGACCAGGCTTCCTTAAACTTTAGTGTACAGAGGAATCTCTTGGGAATCTTTTAAGAATGCAGATTCTGTTCAGCGTGCCTGGGGTGGGGCTGAGAGCCTGCATTTCTAACAAGCTCCCACGTGAGCTGATGCCGTTGGTCTGGGAATGACGTTCAGAGGAGGAGACAGTGATAGGACCCCTGCTGCCTGAGCAGAGAAAAGCCACTCAGTGTAACACCATGTCATTAATGCTCATTAAAATACATGCATGAATCATGGTCTCTGAGGGTCTGAGAGCAATTCTGTGTCAACTTGATAGTGAACGTAAATGAACCAGCTCCCAATCCCTTTAGTAAAGAAGAAGATACTTGAAAACTTATCCCTGAATTCCAAACCATTAAGAAACCGATGTCAGTATTTTTCTTTCTTAGCAAATTTGTAGCTTTTGAGCTGGAAGGACGGACAGGCTGAAGGGCTGGGCAGCAAGGCTGGAGAAAGTCAGAGCTAATTCCAGCTGGCAGGCTTATTTCATGAATAAACCTTCACGTTTCACAATGAGGAAAGGGGGAACCATCCAGAACTAAGTGCCTCGTATGGAAACAGGTTCCATTTCAGACTAGGTGTTTTAACGCTTAAATCCCTCCCCCTCACACTGACGGATCACACCTGTTTTATAAAATCATCCAAGAAGGTGTAGTATTAATTAGTATTGGGCAGACTTACTGGTGGTTTCAAGACTCTTAAAAGCCTTGGAAGCTCCTGTGCTTCTAGGGTCTAGGGTGGGCCGTGGGGAAGGGTGGAGCATTCTACCCTGTCGACCACACAAATGTGTGTAAGGACTCCTTCTGGAGTATCGTAGCCTATGAACCAGATTACCACCCTCGAAAGAGGATGAGACTGGATGATGTTGAGGATTGACTCAGTCTCAAAGTCGACCAGGACCCCTGCAGATGGCCTGCAAGCCAGCCACCCACCATCTCCGGAGTCCCGCCACCTTCTTGACATAACCTGGAAAACCACACAAGCCATAGATACTGCCTACGGACTGCCAACGGCTGCAGTAGGTTCCTGAAAGGGGGTGAGGTCATCCTTGGGTCAGATACTGGCTGACAAGGTGACCAACCGGCACTGCCCTTCCGGTGGTAAACGCACATCTTGGGCACCATAGAGATTCAAGCATTTACCCGATTCTCATTGTTATTGCCCCCGGACTTCTGGCAGGTGCCCAACTCCTTCTTGTTTGCCTGGGGCCCTTCCTGGTTCCAACAGTGAAAGTCGCATGTCCCCAGAAAACCCCCAGTCACCAGCAAACTAGGGTGGTTGGTTACTTCTCGAACTAGTGAGGTCTGGATAGTCAAGAAATCACGTGGGAAGATACAAAAGGAAGAGAAAAGCCCAAGGGAATTGCAGGGAACTTCTCTGGATCCTAACAGTGACTTAGGAACTGGGATTCATTCACAAAGTTATTAAAGAACAAAGTGCTGGAGGAGGGGCTTGAGTGTTAAGGCCGATGAGGATGAGGAAGGTTTCCCTGTAACAGGCTGACTGGCAACCAGGAGATATTTTATTTTAATGACCTCACCACCTGCCCTCCCAACAAAGGGAGACAGATTTCCTTGTGTCTGTGCAGTAGACAAGAGCTTGACCATCAACTCCAATCAACACACTTCTGAAGGTGAGGCTGTTAAGAAAATCGTGTAAGAAGCACCAAGGGGTAAAAAGAGTTAGCACTCTCATTGAACCTACTTACTCTGGACACAAATCTTAGAATTTCTTTTCTGAAACCAAAGGTGCCAAAAAGAACCAAACTCCAAACTATAAGCTAATCCAAAATTTGATATTTAGAGAAAAGAGAAAACCTTGATGGAAGTCCACACTCCACATTAGTCCATAGTCGCTAACTTCGAGCCCTTAAAATAACCAGGTGTTCAATCTTGAGAAGACCAAACCATAATAAAGATACAACAAGCCTGATTTTTTGGACTCTGATTTTGGCATCTATTTTAACCAAGCAAGATTAATTCATGACCTAGAAGTTCTGTGAACTTATGTTTATTTATAATATTCAATATTCCCATAGGCACAAACGTTGCAAATGGAAGGTTGCATTTTGATAATGCCCATTTCTTCATTAAGATTTCATCATCCACCTACATTAGAAAGCCTCTCCCTACACTTTGTTGCTTCGGCTTTCACCTTGTGTATTCCTGCCTTATTTGCTTAATCTTGAGATCCTGGCTCCCAGGCACTTTCAAATTTGAAACAAGTAAAGTTTGTGCATTAGCGTGTCCTGGGCATGCATGATTTATGAATGGCAGGTTTCTTGGCACAATTTAATGGTATGAGAGCGACTTTGTTTTAAACATTAAAGGGAAAGTCAAGAAGTGGCAACAATAGGTGGGATATTAGAACATACGGTGTGTAAAAAAGTTTGGGTCAGGAGTTAACCAGTTCTTAAGTGGTTTACTTCGTAATCTTTGGGCTGATGAGAGCTCTGACATTTGACCAACTACAAAAAGTGCTTTAAACTCTTACTCTGATAACTTACTGCATCCAACTCTCACTCTGAAAAAAAAAAAATTTCTTTCGAATGGCTAACATTCATATCAATGGGGAAAACAAACACCTTTGAGCAGCCCAAAACAAATTCATTTTCTCTTTTGTTAGGCATCCTAATCGTCTCATATTCAGGCCATTTTTCACCATAAAATTCGTCCTTCGACAGAGTCTTGTAAATCAGTCCATCAATCAGCGTTAGCAAATCTTTCCTAGAAAAGTGAAAACCTTTGTAGTACCAGAAGAACTCTCCTTCCAGCGTTAAATGAGTCTTGTTAAATGCTCACATAATATAAAGGCTCGACCTACAAGTCTATGATCTCAAAGAGTACAATTTCTGTTTAATAATTATAACTAAAAATACTTAGCAAGAAAACAACAATTAAATTAAGACTTCCAAATGCTACCTTGTATTGGAGATGTTCCAACCACTTCCCTCACAAACAAATCATGTATAAGCTTTCTTTGCGGATGCTACACCGAAAAACTCATGAGATCATAACCCAGGTCCTCAAATAACAACACGATAAGATTACATCTAAGTTTTTGATGTGTTGCACAATGATTGCTCCCAGGTGCCTCTAGAAGACCTGAAAGGTTGCAAATCCATGCTAGGAAACAAGGACTGATAAAGCCCATGGCTTGAGCAAGCCTGGGATTCACAGACAACTTGAAACTTTGCTTCCTACACAAGCCTTCCATCTCCCTTGATAGCAGGAGCAGCTCTGAACCACATTCACAACTGGGGGCATGTGAGCACTCTAGGGAACACTGGCCAGTGGATAGAGCCCTACACGGCACATGGAGACAATGGGTTACCTTGTAGATTTTGCAATGGTAGAGTCATAATGCCTCCAGCTGCAGCGGCTGCTACCAGCCCTTGGATGTTGGTGAGATTCGCGGTAGGCAGTGTGAGGACCAGTCCTTGTTGTCCTCCTAGCTGTCCGGCCATGTTGAAGGGGATGAGGATGGGCTGGTTGAGGGCCGGCGTACCTCCCGGCATCACGCCAGCGACAGCCGAGGCTAACTGCTGTGCTGTCAGAAGTGGCTGCAAGGAAACAGATAATCCTAGCTCACTTTCCAGTGGAACCAACACATGGCCTTTCACGGCATTTTCTTCTAGGGGTCTAGTTCTTCTAGCAGGGTCAGAAACTTCCTGAACAAGGAGCAAACACACATGCTCTGTTCTAGAATGAACCGGTAGGAAAAAAAAATTGAAATCACATTTCATTTATTTCTTTGGAAAATTTCATTTGGCTTGGATTTCTTTTGAGGAACTCAAATACCTTTCAAAGCAATACCTTACACTAACATATTATTCTTCCAATGAATTTCCATTTGATCTTAACCTTACATATTTGAAATTCTTTGCTAATTTGTTTTGTGTTTTTCCAGAAAGGACTCATTGGCATCAGAGGGTTTTGTTTTGTTTTGTTTTGTTTGGCTTTTTCAAAAGTAACAATAAAATACTATTTTTATTTACTAACTTAGCAAAAATAATGTAAAAGTTACAGCACGCTGGTAGGTCTCTAGTGACACCATTATGTGGATTTAGGATATATACACAATCATAAGCCTTTTGGAAAGCAATTTGGAAATCTATATCAAGAGCTGCAAAAATATTCAACCCCTTTTGACTCCGAATATACTCCTGGGATACAGCCCGAAGATACCATTCAAAAAGACAAAAAATAAATGCATGAAAACATGCATTATGTTTAAAAATATATAAATGTTGAAAAATATTTTGTTACAGTTCTAAACTCAGCAAGGTATTACACCAACCTTAAAATGGATCATCATGGCACCTCTTTAGAAAAATAGAAAATGTTTATGAGAATACATAAAATAAACTGGATAATCATTAAGCAATGATAATGAAATTATTAAAATGGTCAAGTTGTGTGTGTATATTAAGAGCTCTAAAAAAAGTACAGGAAAACAAAAATATTTGATGTGGATACGTTGGAAAATCTTTTAAAGAAGTCTTTTGCTTTTACTCTAACGTTCTTTGCTCAGTTCATACAACATTAGAAACACGGGTTTGTGTCTGCTATTACCCAATAGCCATCGTTCGATATGGAAAGGCAGCCTCATCGGTGTGCGCTTTGGGCCCTGGCCGTATTTGAGCCCGGATGTGGGCTCGTCACCAGGATGACCTAGGAAGGATTCCTGTGCTGATGGGCCACGTGACCAGAAGGGTCATCGGTCTTCTAGTCCTCAATCCAGGACTTTCATTATACCCTTTTGGGAACCACGTGACACGTCATGCCATGTCCATTTTACCTCTGGAGGAACCAAGACAAAACTCTTACAGAGGGGGTTCGACTTTCTTGTTTTTAATGCAGCATGATGTTATAAAATAAAAGGTAAGTAAATATAGGCATAGTACAAAGCCCAGTAAATTGTAGCCAGGCACTACTCTAACATTGCCGTGTGCATATTTATGCGGTTGTCCTACCAGTGAGATACAGAGGGATTAGGAACTTGCCGAAAGCCCTGTATCTGGTGGGCATCAGGGGTTCGTGTCAAGGCACGCTGCTCTGGAGCCCATGGCTCACCCCTTTCTGGCCATGCCCTCTCATACACGGAACTGATTCAGAGACGTGGGGCTGCTCCATTTGCAGAATGAGGGGAGGAGGGCTGAACCCGCTCTCTGGCCACTGCCTACAGCCTTCCCTCGCAGCTCCTTCCGGGGACGCCTCTGCAGAAGCCCTGGGACACCAGAAGCAGCCTGGTTTTGGACCATTCCAGACTCCACGGGCCTCGCTCCTAATCTGTTAGAGTCTACTAAATTCACAAAGAGTGACTGTCTTGCTTTAAAAAATAAATAAATAAATAAATAAATAAATAAATAAAGCTACACTAAAGCACAAAATAAACATATTTTTTAAGAGTAAGTACAAAATGATACACTGGTCCTCAGATCGCTGGAGTTACATCACTGCCCACAGTAATATCATGGTAAGAAGGGAGGCAAACAGCTGGTTCTCAGACTACGCAGGTCTCAGATTTGGGGGGGTTGGCTGGTAGTATTTTTTTAAGTTGAATTCTCGGGATTGAAGCAGTGCACGCACTCTCCAGCTTGTCGAGGTGCTCACCACGTCTTACTGTCTGGGTCTGTCACACATTTACCTGGCCTGGAGGCATGAGTTTGTCAGCCCTGGTATGTTTGCACACACACACACACACACACACACACACACACACGATGTCACAAGCGTGAGATTTTTAGAAAAGGCATAGCTGGAAGATGCCGGCTTCCGAGATTCCCAGTAGAACGCTCTCTGGGCTTCCATGGACGAGCAGACACCTCTCCAGCCTTTCTGTCCTTGAGCACCAAGACATCTATCTGTGTTCTGAGACAGACGTTAGGACCTGAGACCACAGGGAGTCTTGGTGGCTGCTGGAACAAAAGCGAGGACCAACCCAAGCCCTACACTTGGGTTTCCAAGTCTTGAACTGGTGCGCCCTCGAAGTGCTGAAAGTGATTAATTTGCAGGAACAACAATGACCGCAAAGGGGAGAGACAGGCTCCCACATCTGCCTCTTCTCCCATAAAAGCAGGTGAACTCCGAAAGCTTCCCACTAAATACCAGAGCTAAGACAACAACAGCCAAGAGCCCAGCTCTTACAGTTGTGTTCTACACCTCCATATAACCACACCAGGCTGCAAAACACAAATATTGGACTTTAAAAAATAATGAATGCATTTCTTTATTAATGCAAGAGCCGTGTGTGATGTACAGTATTGTCAAACCCAATAAGCTGAACTTGCATTAAAATTGCATTAACTTTTTTATATTAAATCACATCCTGTATTTCAAAAATGGCTGTAGTAAGGTTGAAATAACTTAATTTTCTTCACACTCCAGTCATTAAAGTTTTACTTTCTAGAAAACTGCGTGGTAACCAACGGCACATTGGTAAGTGGGTTTTAAGAAGAAAAAAAAGTTTCCAAATGATTAAAACCAACACTGCCTTTAAAAAGAGAGGAGTTCTGCAAACACTTTTTTTTCCCCTTGATGGCATTTAATAAATAATGCAGTCATACAGTTTCCCATACAAAAATTTATCACCACGTTTGCTCTGTTGGAGTTGATTGCATTTAACTCATTACTATTTATTTGGTTATTTATATGGTTAAACCATCCTAAATGCAGCCTAATGGAAAAGCAGTCAAGAGATACTGACCTGCGGCCCAACCGGGAAGGGGGGATGGGTCTGACTGGCCTGGTGTTGGTCAGGAGAGCCTGTGTCTGATAAAGCCGGGTTTCCTCTGGCCCCTGGAATTCAAAAGAGAAGTGCTCCCTTTAATAGAAGATCCAGCCCGGGAACTGCCCATGACCCCATTTTCCTGTGATGTCACGTAACATTAAAGTACAGATGATGTGCCAGAGTGGATTATCAATAGCTCCAGTGCTCAAATCACTTGTCAATGGCATAAATTATGCTAACGGATAGTCAGGATGGCCAGTCATTCCAGGAGGGAGGAGGCTGCGACAGGGGGGAAAGTGACACCATCATCAGTCCCACTAATAGGCTCGCATGATCCATCAGTTTGCACAGCGTATGCCCGTGCGTGGCGCGGGTGGGAAGCCACATCCTTTATGCATAGGAGGGCAACAGCTCATCTCATTTCCCAAAGCCAGAGAACGTGTGATCTCAGACATGACCAAGTCCATCTATATTAGCCCTTACTATGGCTGCAGACCCTTAAGCCTTTTCTCCATGCCCATTGCAGACACCAGTGGGTGAATGGGTTTCCCTAGAGACAGCCTTTTTCAATGTCACCTTAGGTGATGCCCTGGACAGCACGTGGATTTCCTGGAGCAAGTTTCCTGGGCGCTAATGAAAACGGCAGGAATAACTCACTAACTCCAGGGAGCCCCGCTGTGCTGTGCTGTTGGACGCCGAAGCACGAGAAATGAAATCCCACCAAAACAGCAAGTCTTTCACATCTTCGTAAAACAGAGTAGTTTCTCGGTGTGCATTCGTGTACTTTGTTTCAGGACAGACTGCAGCAGGTAGCATAGTGGCAGGAACCATAAACAGATGAAGAGGGAAATAAAAAAATAAATAAATAGAGCTGGCTGCAATTTTTGAGGGGCTTGACTCAGTAGCTTTTGTTTTCTTGGTGGTTGAAATTCAATTCCAAGCCACCCTTAATGAGATCCTCTCTCCTGATGTTTGTCCTATGAATAGCAAGTGGGAGACAATTCAAACCCTGTTTACTGGCATGCCATGGACGACCAGGAAAAAAAGATATGATTCTGTCACGCTTATAAATTTTAAAGAAGGTATTATTGGCTCATTTAAAACAAATTCTTCTATATATTCTCCAAAGGGACAGACTTATAAATAATGGAAATGTGGAAAAAAATATTTCAGCACATTAAGCTACAAATAAAATTGACTGCTACATATTATTCAATTGACTTCTATCTCCACTGCGATATGTCAATCATAACAGCATTTTATAATAGGATTAAGCAATAAATGTGCAAAGCCATTATGCAGAAATCTGAAAATCTGATTAATTTGTAATATTTTTTTGTGCAGAAAGTCGGGAATGGACATTGCTTGGGGAATACTTACAAGCATTCTATTGAAATTTCTAAATTGATTTGGAACAAACTAATAAAAACACAGACTTGCTGACATTTTATAAAGTGAATTCTGTCAAAATATGTTTGGCATTTTAATGATTGCTGTCATTTAATAACAAGGGTAAGATGACCCATCACGAGATGCCAACAATTTCCTCATAATGTGCACTAGACCTTTCTTCTACATTTTTTATATGCAATGTACTCATTATGCTCGAGTAGTAGGGCACTTTCAACTGTGCGCTTTGCTGGGTGAATCTCGTATTTCTGCTCTTGTATAATCAAGTCCGATTTTGCCTTAAAATTCTCAGCAGAGCTTTGTGTACTTTTATAGAGCAAATCCGGGCCCCCAAGGGATGCGTTTGGTCACTTAGGTATATTCCCAAATGGCTAAAAAACCACTTTGGTTTAGTTTTTGAAGACACTTTAAAATTTGGGGAGGCTTCTCCATCCCCACTGGGCATGGATTTTGACACCAGATTGCGAAAAGAAAGTTATACAATACACAGGAAGAGAGAAAACCCCTGCTGCACAATTAAAACACATATATGTCTTAATTTAAAAATTTTTCTATGCTGTACGAGGCCCTCCGGCTTCAACTATTTTTCATGTGAACCAGGCCGGCTTTTGGACCTTGTGCTTCACGATACACCATTGTAAGGTTTAGGGTCTGTCCCATGCAGGCACCGTGTCAATGAGATGTTGTTCGTGGCTTGTTGCCTGTAACTTTACACAGATTACATTTGCCTACAATGTACTCTTTGCTGCTGGAGGCCCTCCCCAGCACAAGGCAGCTTGTCCTGAGGCCGTTTATTCTCCAAAATCATGTTCGGTGCAGGCCGGGGCAATTCCACCCAATTTCATGTGTAAAATGAAGTCTTTCACAGGCTTTAGAGGAGATTATGTATGCTCTCCTGCCTGGATCAAAAAGCAATGTTTCTTCTTCATGCACATCTCCATTTTCCCCAAACACATGTATCATGCTTAACCTTGTAGGACCATAAACGAATCTGTCTGGTCGGAAGGCAGCTCCCAAATCAGGGGCCTTCTCAGAGCCAGAGGGGGGAAGCCAGCAGTCAGAATGAATAAATGACGTTGGCTAAGGGTTTCCCAGAGATTTGAAGCAGCTATGTGTTAGCAGGGACTCTGAGGTCACCTGTTCCCACGGCCACAGACATGAAAACGTGAATTTAAACGGGCTGGGCAGGTTCCTCCTGACCAGGATCCTAGGACACACGTTCCCTCTCTGGAGATCAGGGAGGCCCAGAATATTACCTGTTCTGAAGGTAATAGGCTGCACTTTTCCAGGCGGCGCCTGTGAGCTTCCGTAGAGCAGGGACGGTCTCCGCTCTGCACACCCAGTCCCTAAGGCAGGTGGGGCATTTGCACGCATCGAAATCGTCACTCAATAGGAAATAGAGGTTTGGCTTTTAATCTGGGGGCGGTAGAATTCCCATAAGATAGGCATTGGTATCCACTTGACTATTTACTATTGTTTAGTATAAGCCTTGGAAATATCTTTAAAGTACTAACTTATTGGCAAATTCTACCCAGATTCCAATTTAGAGACTGAAAGCAGTTTGGCGTCTGGATTAAAAGCAAGGGCTCTTTTAAGCTTTAAGCTCTACCTGGGTCTCAGTTTATGCCACTTAACTAGGTATGTGAACTTGGACTTGTTTTCCAACTTCTTTATGCATCTGTTTCCTCCTCTAAAAGTTCGGATGATAATAGTGCCTCCCTCATAGGATTGCTGTTTATAAGAATTAAATGAGCACAGAGATTTATAAATTTCGTGGGACTGTGCATGTTTGTGCTAATTCCTTTGACTACTATTATTTAATAAGATTCAATTTATTTTTATTGTATTTAATATTATTTAATTTTTTAAAGATTTATTTATTTGAGAGAGAACACAGAGAGAGAACAGAGAGACAGTAGAAGGAGAAGCAGACTCCCACTGAGCAGAGAACCTGACCTGGGGCTCCATCCCAGGACCCTGACATCAGGACCCTAGCCGAAGGCAGAAGCTTAACTGACTGAGCCACCCAGGTTCCCCAATATTCTTTAATTTGCCCATGACATACCCCTCCCAAGTCAACTTAATACACACTCCTGTTCCTATGTGCGCAGTCCACGTCCCTGCCCAGGCTACCCTGACCGTGTATCCATATCATTTGATGAATGTATGGAACTGAACTATAGGAGCCTACATAGAACGCTTCTTTTGGTCCATGGTAACGTGATCAGGAAATGCGACAAAAAGATAACTGGCAAACGGCTTCCAGATTTTCACAGACCAGGGCTTGGACCACGTAGGTCCTACTCAGGCCTGAGAATCAGAATCATTCATGGGGCTTCTTGAACACAGAGGTTCACATCGTTCTTGGGGCTACCGACGGGATCGCTCATGGGCGGTGGTACTCACATGCATGTTTTCTAAAACCCGCCGGTGACTGAGGACCACAGAGGGGACAGCAGTGGTGTAGATACCGTCCACACAAATCTGGATCCCTTTGCGCCGAGGAACCAGATGTGAGTAGTTCCGTGAATAGCAGGTGGGGCACAAGCAGGCATTGCCCCCTCGTCTTCCAAGTGTCTGCACCCAGAGCGTTCTTCCGTCTTGTCCTAGTTGACGTCTAGCTTCTCAAGGGGAAAAACTATCTCAGATACGTCAATTTTATAATTAGGGTTTGTTCCCAGGTAATTCAAGGAGTGTGAAAACGGATTTGAAAGGGATGATAATATAAAATTTTCAATAGCTATGTAATAGGATTCATGTCTCTGTAGATACAGGGACCCCTAGCGTAAGTCTGGTAGGGGAAGGATGGGTCCTAAATGGTGAGACACTGAGAGACTGAGTAGGAGTTATGCTCAGATACAACTTATTCTTAATTGTTAAAATGCCTGCTCGTCAGAGCATGGGTTCATTCCACACCATCTTTCCATGTTGATCTCGCATCGGAAGGCTGCCAAGCTGCCTGCAGATCTCTCTGCTGCGGGGGGGGGGGGGGGGGGGGGGGGACACCCAGACCTGTTCTCCTCGCTTCCGTGCCTTCCTCAAGCAGCCTCACAAGTTCCACCCTCCCACCCAGCGCAGGGTGGGAGCTCCCGAACGACTGTCACTGTGTTCCTTATATCAGGTTCATTTTCTTTTGCAAATTCTTCTTCTCCTTCTTCTTGTTCTTGTTCTTCCTTCTCATCTCCCTCCCCTCCCCTTCTCCTCCCTCTTCTTCCTCTTCCTCCTCCCCTTCTTCTTCTTCCCCTTCTTCTTCATCTCCTCCTCTTTCTCCTTCGCCTCTTCTTTCTCCTTCGTTGTCATCATCCGATGCGTTTTCATTAACTAAAGCAAACCCAGGCTCGGTACCTCCCAGTTACTCTACAAGTAACAAAGGCGTACACTATGGTAGAGTATTAACTGCTCCCAGCCACCATCCTCCCTCCAGCTCTTTTGGGAGCTGACTTTTCCAAATAAGTCATTTTAAGAAGCAAATATAACATCTTTAATCCTGAGAGGGCATACTCCTTTCTGCGGCCTTATCCTGCTCCCTTTGCGAAGAGGATACGAGGCCAGGATAGATGGAGAAGGAACCAGAATTGCAAATAGGAGTTGCTCATCCAGAAGAAACCAGTTTCACTTTCTGCCCCGTGCTGGGCATCCCTCCCACGTTCAGTGCCCAAGATTCCTTTGCTAGCCACCGATACATTTTTAACAAAGTGGTTTCTTCGGAGAGAGAGTTTGGGTATCTGTCCTCTATGCAGACATAATCACATGAAGGTCATAGGGATCGCTCAGATTTTCTGGTATTCGGACCTTCCTTACCCACTGTTCGCGGTTTTCACCGGCCAGTGAGGTGACACCAAGATTGCTTATTAGAAGATGGACAGTTGAAGGCATTATTATTTCATGTTGGGTATGTGAACCCAGCTGAGCAGGGCAGAGGCCCCTCTCAACTACACTTCCTTTTCTTTCAATTTCTTCAAGATTCCTAAATGCCAAGGAGGGAGTCGATGTGTCTATAAAAATCTTTTTAGAGCCACTCCCACTGTTTGCCACTGCTTTTGCCAGTTGGGATTTCTTTAGGATACTGGCCACACACGTATTTATATACAGAACACTACCCAGACCCCTGGTGGAATTGGAGACTCTAGGGTAATAAGCCACGCCTGAAAATTAAATGTTCATTCATTCACATAAGGGTTTGTATGTCTTTGCAAGTCCTGTTGACAAGTACTTAGAACTTCACTCATTGAAGCCTGAAGAACAGAGGTCGGATGACATGTGAAAAATGAACTTCTTGATTGTTCTAGGAGGTGACTTCCCCAGCCTTTCGTGGAGAGAAAGCCAGTTTTCTCTGAAGGCTGGTCTAGGTGCTCAGTGGTCCTCAACGCTGATATTTATTTAAAGGCTGCACATATACATGAGAAGTCAAAGGGAGATTTGAGATCTCTCTATCAAGTATAACAAGAAATCCTACAAAGCCCTTATCTGAAGACGTCTTTGTAATATCTACCAGAATTATTCCAAAGTTGCTTCTGTTCTACGGGTAGACTTAATCTATGTGTGCTGGAGAATAAAGACTTTTTTTTTTTTCCTTTCTCAGACTTTACTAAATCTCCAGTCTCCCTGCAACAATTTTTTATCATTTGTTTTCACATCCATCTAACAAAAGCAGAGCTGAACTCCTGCGATATCTAGGCCAGTAAAGGTCTCCACTTCTGTAAATGCTTCCTCTTGGAAAAGAGATGAAAAAAGAGAGAGTCATCAAACACACTTAAGCAAAATTCCATGACATACTATTGGCATATAGGGAGCTTTGGGGTAGAGATTATTCCTTGAGCACTGCTATCTCCAAAAGAATATAAGTTCTTCAAGGGCAAAGGCTCTAACTCACCTTCGCATCTCCCATAGGCCAGCTCTTTACCATGTACGTATGTACGTCCATATGGATGCATATATGTAGGGATGGGAAGATATGCGTGCAGGCTGGTGTTTATGTATGCTGTAGTGAGCTGGTATTCGTTTGTTTGTTTTTTGAAGATTTTATTTATTTATTTGAGAGAGAAAGCATGAGCAGGGTGAGGGGCAGAGGGAGAAGCAGACTCCCCGCTGAGCAGGGAGCCTGATGCGGGACTTGATCCCAGAACTCCGGGATCATGATCCGAGCCGAAGGCAGACGCTTAGCCGACGGAGCCACCCAGGCGCCCAGTGAGTTGGTATTCTTAAAATGATGGAGATATGTATCAAAGCGAACTGAAACCATTTAGACACAGATTTTAAACCACCTGAAAATGATTTGTCCAATTTTTACAGTGCCTTTTTAAATCAACACTGTTTCCAACCCAAGGATGAAGTCTTTGGTCTCAACTGATTGATAAGACTCTGGCAGAGCCCATGGGCAAGAAGGTCGAGTATACCCTGTGCTTTTATGCCTATCTGTGGAAGCTCCTCCTTTCATCCTTCATCCATGCTTAACCTAACTACACCAGGGCCTGCTAACATACTTTGCGAGGCTCAGTGCAAAATAAAAATGCAGGTCCCTGGTGTGAGGCTGGGAAGTCAATCTCCTCTTTCCTGAGGCTGCTGTTCTAATCCGTGGCACATGGGTGGTCCCACAGAACTGCATCCTCCCCACTGGGATGAGCTGAACACCTCAATCGGGGGCGGTGGGAAGCCACTGGTGAGTTGTGCACTGAGCAGACGACCTTCTCTGCACCTGACCCAGGCCCCCAGGAAAGGCAGAAAGGAGAGAGCAACAGCCACAGCCAGGCTTCCAGGGGTCCTGGGGCACCAAGGGCAAGGAGCAGGTCCTGGGGAGGTGAGGAGACAGTGTCTGGACTGCTAGAGGCTTCAAGCCCCCACCGCCCCCCACTCAGATGCTCTTGTTGTTCCATCAGACTTTACTTACAAGACACAATTTCAAAGGTAAATTATTAAGAATTGCAAGACAGTGGCCTCAGAGCCCTAGTCCCCACACATTGGGGGCCCCTCTGTGTGGGGAGCCCCGTGTGCCTACAGTGTCCAGGCCCATGAAGAAGGCCCTGCCCTTGGCTCACTGTCAGCTCCCGTTGACCATTCTGGGTTGCTAGTTTTCTGTCAAGGGACTTCCTTATAATGGGTCCTCAAATTTTGAAAGCTGAACCTAAACCTACATTGGGAATCCATTTTTCCAAATCAATACACATTTTGAAAATAATGTTTGCGTCCACAGAGGAATTTAGATACGGTCTTTTTCCCCCACAAGAAACTGAACTTACAAATCATCTTTGCCTCTATTAGACATCACTACCAATGACCACATAAATATACCATTTGGTAGAAAATTAAGATAAAACATTGCTTTGTTTCCTATGACTTCCCAGTTACCTATGCCTAAATTGGGAGGACAGGGCATGAATCCCTCAAAAGGGAAATCATATAAAACATGTCACATATCTTTTCTCAGTTGTAGACCTAGCTTTTTTTTTTTTTTTTTTTTTTATGTGACAGAGAGACAGCCAGCGAGAGAGGGAACACAAGCAGGGGGAGTGGGAGAGGAAGAAGCAGGCTTCCAGCGGAGGAGCCCGATGTGGGGCTCGATCCCGGAACGCTGGGATCACGCCCTGAGCCGAAGGCAGACACTTAATGACTGCACCACCCAGGCGCCCCTGTAGATCTAGCTTTTGAACTGTGTGCTTTCACTTAAAAAAAAAAAAAAAAGACACAGCCTTTCTCTTCTCTCTCTTCTCTTCTGGACCATCACCAAGCTTGCCAACAAGGGGACATGATCTAAATACTCCAGGACAATATGGCTTATTGTTAGAGTTCTCCCACATTAGCTACCCATGGTACAACGTGCAAGAATGACTGAGAACTGACTTTAAATGTGCTTGAAAAATGGTCAAAGTGGTTAAATTAATCTGCTTTAAAATTTTGGTACAAGCTTAGGTGAAAATGCTATCGCACTTGTGTGTGTGTGTGTGTATGTGTCCGCACGTGTGCACGTGTGTGCATGCATGAGTATGCATTTGTGATTTGGAGTGGGAAGATAAGGCCAAAGCCAGGGAAGTTAATCCACCTTTTCCCACCTAACACCCTGCCTGTAGCACTGCGGCATTCAAGTGGTATGGGGTAGAGGTCATTGCGGTTCTTGTTGTAATATCCCATTGACAGGGCTGCCCCATCAAAAGTCTCCTTAGGAGATGTTAGACTGTTTCAGTGTATCCAGGCTCTTGGCTGAGCAGCCCGATGTAGATACCTGGAAATCCAAGCCTGAAAGGGAGGGGGGATGTCAAATAGAAAATGCTATGTCATGGTAACATGAGCCCCCAATCCTGGCTTGGACCAACGTGTCATGGAAACCACCATGGTAGACCATCCCCCTCTTCTCCTCCAGGACCCTAGATGCCTTCCAGAGGCCTGAACTTGACACCACCCTTCAGCTGCAAGGAGGCTGCTGATCTGATGTTCTGAACAGGATTTCATCATGACTCACAACAGAATAAATCATTATTTCAATTGGAAATGGTGGCCTCTGGGTGCAGTCGCTTCTGATAGAATAGGCAGAGTACAAGATCTCAGAGACCACCGCCGACCCCACTGCAGAAACTTGTGGTCCTCCCTCTGCAGTGGTCGCAAATATCAGGTGGTTTGGTCATCACAGACCACAGACTTTCCAGACTCTGGGATGTCGCAGAGCAGCCAAATGAAAGGAGCGCATTAATAGTCGTGTGAATAGAAGGATCTTACCATTTAATTTTGCCAAGCAAAAATACCTTTAAAAGCTGCCATGAACTGTCATTATCAGACAACAAAGGCATTTTAATGCCCCTCTCTTATTCCAAAAGGTGCGTTTACATTTATTTATATATTTTTTAAAGATTTTATATTTAGTTGAGAGAGAGAGAGAAAGCACAAACAGAGGGAGGGGCAGAGGGAGAGGGACACGCAGACATCCTGCTGAGCAGGGAGCATGATGTGGGGCTCGATCCCAGGACCCCGAGATCATGACCTGAGCCAAAGTCAGACCCTTCACTGGACTGAGCCACCCAGGCGCCCCACGGGTGTGTTTACATTTAAAAGACAATCCTTTAAATAGAAAAAATTCAGGCTAATGAAAAACTCACTGCATTGGACTTTTTTTTTTTTTTTCATTTTCCATTTGAACAGTGTCTGTTTAGTTTTAGGGGACACTGTGTGTCACAGCATCGGGGAGCTTCTCGTTGGCATGGTAGAGTTTAAGGAATAAGTATGCCTCTCCCTATCCTCCTCCGCAAACAAAATATGTCTGACACTCTGAAAATGTTTCTTCTTGAAATAACTAATCTCTCTTTTCCTTCAATCCTTATTTTTAGAGACAGAGATATATTTTTCTTTATATAAAGTTCTATGTGCTAAGTAATACATTGATTTCCCTTTTTTTTTTTTAGATTTTATTTATTTGAGTGAGAGAAAGAGAGAGAGCACACAAACAGCAGGGAGGGGTAGAGGGAGAAGCAAACTCCCTGCCAAGCAGGGAGACTGATGTGGGACTCGATCCCAGGACCCTGGGATCATGACCTGAGCCAAAGCAGATGCTTAACCGACGGAGCCACCCAGGCGCCTGACATTGATTTCTTTATATATATTATTTTATCAAATCTTACAATAGCCCTATAATGTAAGTTTATGATTGCTATGTCCACTTATACAGGAAACTAAACTTTATAGAGGTTAATTCACTATTACTCACATAACAAATAAATGACAAAGAGGCGACCTTATCCCAGGCCATCTGGTCGATGGAAGGCCCATGTCTCTATCAGCTAGGCTATCTACTGCTCAAATATCTTACAATAGCGACCATTTACTGAATACTTACTAAGGGCCAGACACTTGGCTCCGTATTTTATGTACATTTTCTCACTTAAACTCCATGGAAGCCCCGTGTTATCAGGATTCTCATTCCCATTTTACAGATGTGTAAGCTAAGGTTTAGACAGGTTAAATAACTCGCCTATGGTCACAGAGCTAGTGAGTGATGGCATCAGGATCTGAACCCAGTTCTATTAGACTTTAAGGCTACACTACCCCATACATCAAATGCAAATGCTCTGGGGAGACAGAACACAATAAACCCCCAATACGTGATAGAAATGATGCTTTTCAGATATTTTCCTAGTGGAACTTGGCTCCGGAGACCTCTAGCTTCCACGTCTGGGAAGGGGGGTGATGGAGGAGTGGAAATGGCACGCGCACGACGGGAGGAGGGTGAGGGTAGCTCCCACCAGGCACAAGCCTGTTCTGTGCCCCATTTTTTCCCAGACAGACTCTGACAAATTCCTAAGAGATAAACACCCCCATCTTTCTTAAAATAATGTTCATAATGAGCTAGCTACATGACAGCTGCATTCTTAGGGTCTCTATTCTCAACGGCCAGCAGCGTCGGCATTACCAGGGACCTTGTCGGAAAGGCACATCTGCAGGTCCCAGCCCATCCAGGTCTGAGATCCCCTGAATCAGAACCTGCATTGTGACAAAATCCCCAGGTAATCCACACCCATAGTAAAGTGTGAGAAGTACTGGTTTTGAGCTTAATAAGTAAGTCCTTCCTTCCTACCCACCCCCTCCTTCTTTTCTTCTTCTTTCTCTCTCCTCCCCTCATCCCTTCTTTGTTTCCCTTCTCCTTTCTCCTTCCCTCCCTTTCCTCCCTTCCTCCCTCCCCTTCCTTCCTCCCTTTCCTCTCTTCCTCCCTCCCCTTCCTTCCTTCCTTCCTTCCTTCCTTCCTTCCTTCCTTCCTTCCTTCCTTCCCTCTTTACATGGGTGGCATTTAAGCACAACTCTACTGAGAACACCTAACTTTCATCAGACGCTCTCAGGAGACTGTTGTATCCTATCCAACAGATGTTGGGGCAGGGCACGTGGGAATGCAGGAGAAGAACACATTCAAGAGGAACAGTGTCACAGTAATAACCCTCAACAACTCTTCACCCCCCGCAACCCGTGGGAGGACTCCCAGCAAAGAGGTTCGCAGCAGGAAGAGCGGGTCCTACATTCTTAAAGGGAAGCATATTTATCCTTTTTAAAACACAACAAAACTGATGCCAAATGCAGCCCAATATTCTTGCTCTGTGATTTATGGCAATTTTCCTGACACTTTCTCCCGCCGTATCCACATCTTCGCTTTTCCATTTGTGAGGATCTGTGAAGATAAGAGTCTGGCCTCTCCATTTCAGTTATTTACTCTCAGAACAGCACATTCTTTGCACAAGTAGCCAGAGCACCACTTTAAAAAAGGGGAATAAAAATTTTAAATCTCTTCAAGCTGAAATAAAACCGCATTTCTACAGATTCTCCGAAAGGGTAGCGTTTGCAATCACTCCTGCGTGCAACTCAAGATTGGTGGAAGAAGGGTCATGCACAACTCAGCAAAGGACAGGAAGGAAAACCTCCCAGGGGAACCGCGTCACGTGCCATTGTAGTGTCACCCCGAGTTAGCAACCCCTTATGGTCGCGGAGCCTCTGTGAGGAATCTGTGCGGGAAGAGGCAGAGCTCACTGGGGACAAGTTACTGAGTGCTACCAAACCTTCTTCGGAGAAGGGGTAACGACACGGTGCAACTGTATTACGATTAAGCGGATCCAGGATAGAAAATCCCAAATCATGCCCCGTCCATAGATCGTTGGTTAGATGGTTTCTCCCCCGACAGTTGGTTATGAAAAGCCAAACAGCCAAACATCTAGTCCGATTCCTGCATCCGTGACCATTTTTCTCTCACTTAGTCTATTTATCTCTTGGCATTCCTCTAATTGAGAAAGTATCTATTGCTAAAAGATGCTATTACCTCGAGTGCACTCATAGAGTGTTATATCACTAACAGACTTAGGTCATATTCTTTTATCCTTTTAGCAAAGCATTATTTTGTTGTCCTCTTGTCCTGAAGAGTTTGTTCCACTTAAAGACGAACAGAACAAAAGCTTCGCAGAACTTGTTCGTACCGTTTTGTATCATTATTTTCACTCCACTACCTGACAGTATCAATGTGTCACAATTTCTATTTGTTATATTAACTTATTTTTGGATCTGTGTCAGAGCTCATAATGTAAAAATGTGCTTCCCAAACATGACTTGGACTCAGACAAGAACCGTAAGGTTTTAGGTCCAAATACTTTTAAGATCTACTTGTTGAGTTTACATTTGACTTGCGAATGGTAAGGTCAGAACTGAAACAAGAAACAGAGCCAACCGCTAACTGCAATTGTGAGAAGGTGAGATAGTGAAAGAAAACCTATGCCATCATTTAAAAATATATACGGATTTCTTCAAATCTCGGATGCCATTGATGTATAACTCATGAATATTTTATGTTTCACTAAGAAAGCAAAAAAACTCCTGATTAAACCACACCACTGATGATAATACACAGCCCAATTTTTATCCCCAGATCTTCCTTTTAAGATATCACATTAAAATATGAGGGAGAAGTTGTGTTTCTCAGAATGAATAAAATACATGAGTATCAATTGGCTTTATTTTATCTATAAGTCTGGGCACAGAAACATGCAATAGAATTAAGTGGAAATTTTACATACAATCTTCAAATACCCTCAAAATTTGGTGAGTTGGAATTTATGAGTGGAATATGGTAGTTGGATAAAATTCCTTATTTCGAATGAAACAATCCAAACAAGAGAGGATCCAAGGAAGATGCCAGAGAAAGGTAACAGTTACAGAGCATCAGATGAGAGTCTGGCAACATACTAGAATATTCTACATAGGTCACCTCCTTCAGTCCTCATAGCAACCCCATGACATTAGAATTCAGGTTCTGAAAATTTAAGTAACTGACTCAAATCCACAGCTTATTTAAAAACAAAAACAAAAAAAGAGGAGGAGAAGCTGGGATTCAAACTCACATCAGGTCAAGTTCTTGTGTTCTTTTGATTCCAAACCGCATTGTAAGCAAATCTTTGGTTATATGCTAATCCAAGAATGTGTGTAATGAGGAGTGTCTAGGTAGGTCAGTGATTTAGCAAGAACCATTATGTAGTTGAACTAATTTTGATTTATAGACTCATTGAAAGGAGGGAGAATGCTCACCATGGAAGCCGAGAGGCATCGCGTTAGGAAGGTGTTGGAAGGAATGACTCAGAGGGTTTGGGCTTAGGTCAAGTGATTTGGGGAGGTTCAGGGAAGTGGGACTTTGCTCCAGATAAGAAGTGGTGGCAATTTAATGATCGAATGTTTTAACAAATCTTGTGAAGAAGATGGAAAAGGTCAAGTGAAACTGACCTTTGTCATTGGGGAGAGCACAGTATGCACTCACTGTAGCCAGGATGGGTGAATATTTGGTCATTTTGTAGTCTGGACAATGTTTTTGTGTTTGTCTGTCTTCAGACATGATTATGGAATGACCTCGGTTTTGTCCTGACCCATCATGGTCAGAGTGGTCCTGTTTGATGTCGCTGTTCTGTGAGATCGTTTGTGGTCAGGAGGGGAGTGCCAGGCCAGCTCCTGGATGTCGGGGATTTGAGGGTATCCGATGGATACCAAATCAGATGGAAGATGTGGGTGATGTTATCTAATGCAAATTATAAAATGTTTGTTCGAGAGAAGTGTTTGGTGAAGAAGGGTTTCTCCTGGAAGTATCTGCTAAAAGCTGAACATCTGAGAAGTTTCCGGTTGGTCTGTCTGACAGTTTCATCTCTCGGGAGGCTTAGCAAGCAGGAGGCGGTATTCTTAGTTTAGACTTAATTCCCAGCAACAGGGCCACGCTGAAGTAACAGGATCCTTGGGATAATATGACTGTATTTCTAGACGGTTTATTTGTCAAGAACAGAAATGTGGAGCAGAGTCAGATGTCTAGAAAGTCAGATTCTGAAAAACGCAAGAAAATCATCTTCATGAGCCCATAAATAGAACTCACAAAAAGAAGGAAACAGGAGTCTTTAAAAATAATATTCTGACAACAGAGTGTGGCATCAAAATCACTTGTGTTTTTAGCTTTGCCTCACAGGTGCCATCTGTGTGACTTTGGGTAAGTTACTTAACCTCTCTGATCTTAAGTTTCCCCAACTGTAAAATGGAGGTAGTCATAACAGCTGCATTACAGCTGTGAAGGTGAAACAGACTGCGGAGAGCCCAGCGTTGTACCTGGCACGTAAAAAATGCTCAACAGTGTTGCCTGTCATGATCAATTATGATTGGAATATTGTTACAAAGGAGCTAGAGAAAGAAGGAAAGTAAAGGAAAACCTGTGGCCACAGAGGACACCCTGTAGTGAGGGGACACTTCAGAGGAGCATGTAAAATCAGACACATGCAGCCAGTGTCCAAGAATGAATTCAGGAAGGAGAAGACAAGTGCCGGGAGACTGGAGAATGAGGATGCTTTCTAAATCTAAACGGTTATATCTAAAAACTCCTCTGAGATCCTGTCCAGTATTTCTCAACAGCACACCTCCCACAGGTCCAAAAAAACTCAGCGTCTCCTCTCTCAAAAGCTCCAATGTCTCCTAACTGCACGATTGCCACTCGTGTCCGCCCTTCTAATCACACATGCTCCAAAAACAATCTCTAAATTCCCTTTGCCTGGTCAGCCCCGGGGAGGCATCTAATAAGACCATGAGAGCCTTACAACGAGGAGCACAGGCTCTGAAATCAGGTTGCCCATCTCTACTACTTACGAGACGTGGGACCTCAAGCAAGTTGCTTAATCTTACCCAGCTCAGTTTCATCATCTGTAAAATTGAAATAAGAATGGTACCTTGTTCAGAAAGTGAAGATTAAGTACACTAATCCACGCAAGTAAGTTGCATAATCACACGTTCTGGCGCCTTGTAAACACTCAGTAAATGTGAGTTTGCTCATCGTCACCATTAGGTTTGGGGGGAGACAGAAGCCCAGCCTGGGGTGCCCATTGCTAAGTGCATCACCCGGCGAGGCTCCCGAACGCAGAGCAGGCAGCCATCCACGCAACACCTGGGAAACCTGGTGACACCTGTTGGCCTTGACTGGCTGAGCATTCTCCTGCGACAATGTCAACGCCTCGAGGCCAGGGTAGAGCCCACGGGTGTGTCAGGAAAGGAACACAGAGGCAGACAGGAGCGGCAGCTGACAGCAACCTCCCCCAGTGCTTTGCAAAGGCTCCTTGGGTGCCAGGAGGACAGGCACCGATGCAAAGGAGACAGAACTCAGGACAGAAGTACCTGCGGTCACGTGGGACATGTCGTGGAAAAGAAGAAAAGACATGAAACTCCTGGAGCAGGAGGTATGATTTGCAGGGCAATATCTGGCAGGGATGAATTTGGCCAAAAATGCCTCCGTGGTGCTTAGGAATCTACACGTAGGCTGGGGTTGTGTCTGAATGTGAGTCCAAGTGAGTCCAAAACAGAACTTGGCTCTGAAGTAGGGCATAGAAGCACAGATGTGTGAACAGGTGGACTCGGAAAATAAAGACCAAATAAATACATAAGGACCAGGTAGACCAAGCCACAAGAGGTTGTGACAGCCCCCATGGCTAAGCAAGTGGCAAATGATTGCTTAGAGCCCAGCCTGGATTCTGTTTGCATTTCCTACTTTATTTTATTACTTGATTTTTATTACGGTAAGAACACTTAACATGAGATCTACCCTCTTAACAAAATTTTAAGTGCGCAATATAGTATTAACGATAGGCACAATGTTGTGCTTAGAGAATTTATTCATCTTATGTAACTAGCACATTATTCCCACCCAACAGCAACTCCCCTCTTCTCCCCTCCCCTGCCCACCCCCCAGCTCCTGGCAACCACCATTCTACTGTCATTTCCATGAGTTTGACTATTTTAGGTACTTCATGTAAGTGGAATCATGCAGTATTTGTTTTTCTGGGACGGGATTATTTCAGTGAGCATAATGTCCTTCAGGTTCATTCGTGTTGCATATGGCAAGATATCCTTCTTTTTTTAAGGCTGAAAAGTATTCCATTTTCTGGACCCACCACATTTTCTTTATCCATTCATCCATGGCTGGACATTTAGGTAGTTTCCATACCTTGGCTATTGTGGACAATGAGCTATCATCTGACACCTGTTAAGATAGCTATTACCCCCCCCCAAAAAAAAAAAAAGATTAAAAAAGTGTTGGAGGGGATGTGGAGACACCGGAACCCTTGTACGCTATTGGTGCGAATGTAAAGTCATACGGCTTCTGCGAAAACAGTAAAAATTTCCACCCCCTCCAAATTAAAAATAGAACTGCCATCTGGTCCAACAATCTCAATTCTGGGTATATGCCCAAAAGCATTGAAATCAGGATCTCAAAGAGACCGTGTCCTATGTTTATTGCTGTATCATTCACAATAGCCAAGATATGCTCGCAGTTTCTTGCAGGTGCCCTTGATCTGTACTTGCTCTCTGGCTCTTGTTCTGTGGGGCAGCTGTCCTTGAGGGACTCTGAGGCCCAAGACCTGTGTCTGAGCTCCAGGATCACAATGGGCTCTGAACGCTAGCCTCCTCATCTGATAATGGTGATGCTGAACAACGCTTTGATCATTCACTGTTCACGATATTAGGTGGGGGGTATTTTGCAAGATGCTAGGGACGTGTAAAAAGAATACTGTGTGGTACCACTTTGCCTCATCATTTAATCAATCCACTCATTCCCAAAACATATTTACTGAATGATGACCAGGCATGATCCCTGGGCCTTTGGGGGCTTTCAGCTCGCCAGGAAGCTATGCAGTAGACTAACAGTTAAACAAAGAATTATTTCAGAAGACCCCCTGAACAAGGCTCCAGGGAACTGTAGGCAACGAGGGACAGCCCCCAGGATGTTCCTCTCCATTTGCACTTGTTGCCCCATCAAGAGAAAACATTTGGGAGTACTTAATCCTATTCCTATCAAACTTCCTTTGAGACATACCCTTCATGTTTAAAACTCTAAAGCCTGGAAGAAAAAAACCATACAAAGCCTGGAATATAATCATAATGGCTTGTACGATCGAGAAGGAAGTTCAACGACGTGGATCCTTTAAGCCCACCATCTCCAATGACTGCTTTCCCGTGCTGGCCAGAGGAGTAACAGTTCAGAGACTCTGTGTGGGATCTGTTTACCCTCAAGATTATTTACTGTATATCTTAGCTGGGCTGAGGCCCCCTCCTTAGTTCATTCTTGCTCCTTTGCCTGCAATCCTTTCTTCTCCATAGCCTATTGTAATGCTGCTCTAATGACCACAGGCAGGTGTATGCGTGCCCATCTGCAACTTCCTTAGGTAACAATGGATAAACATCAGCTCGAGAAATCCCAGGTCTATATTATTTATGAAGCAGCAATTCTCCTGTAAATAACCCAGTTGTTAAAATGATATGTATCTATGTAATTGAGTCTTCTGTATACAAATAAATAAGACTTTATTGCAATGTCAGAAGTTAACAGACCAGTCAATAAAATCAATAACTCACTTTTTCTTGCTTATATATCTAACTTTTCTCCACCTTTCCTATGTCCTCTGTTTGTTCTGGTTACATATTACTGCTCGGAAGAAAATACAGCTCTGTGCTCTGCTTATTAAATGGTAGGTGAGGGGGGAGGCGGCAAACAGAGGGAAAAAGAAAATCGTGGAAACTTCTGCCCAGGCAGCGTTTCAAGTTTCATGTCTATTTATTTAAGGAAACGAAAGAGTGCAGGTAGTTCTAATAGGAGTGCCCTACCGCAGGCACAAGTGAATCAGGCCACAGCCACAGGCTTGGTGAGCGTCCAGGCTGGTCTTGTTTTGTCCCCTAACTGCTGTCAGAACGACGCTGCTGGATTAGAGCTGCACTCTTTTGCAAGCGCGGCTGAAGTTCCTGTCAGCATTTCCCTTGTAAATCCCCAGTTTTGAGAAGTTGGTATTCAGCTGGAAAAACTTGGTCTGCACAAACCTTAGCGGGTCGTATCTCTGAAGTAGGGAAGAGGTTATTTGGAGTGGGTAGGTTATTTTTTAAAGCAATTTGCTTAATTGATTTGGCCCTTGTTGAGCTCACTAAAAGAGCTTAGAAGGACGGCTTGATATTTTTTGTGTGCTTATTTTAAAAATCCAATTAAACAAATTGGCATCGATCCAAATTTTCTGCACCTGAGGGGGGAAAGATAACCAAAGGAAGAAAGAGAAAAAATTAATGGATGGGGGTCACTCTAATCTTCATGATGGTTCTATTGCTGTGCAAATAAGTCCATGATTTCATGGTCCATTTGCATGGACCAGCTTGTCCTCTCCCACGGACTAGATAGATACATGAAATTTTCCCTCGTTATTATCTATCAGAACAGAACTGGGACTCTGGGGAAAGGAGGCCCCTAGCATTTATAAGATTTGATGCGGAATGTAGGTATCATCCCGGACTTACACAGCCTTTAATCAGGCTGGGTGGAATCCTAGATTCTTGGTGGTTTTATATTAAGAACACGGTAGCGTTCATACTTTGGCTTGGTGCATGAAATACTCGTTCAGATTTTCAGAGCACATTCTGTATTATAATAATAAGGAATTACCTTCATCATGGTGGATCATGACTAGCAATGCCAAGTTTTAAATTTAGTCTTTGGCAAGGTAGGAGAAGGTAGTTATAGGAGAAGTGGTCTACAAGAACTCTTGGCATCGTGGGGGCTAAGGAAACGTGGAATTATCAGTCTAGAGAATACTGTCTATTGATGCCAAGCCAGGTTACAGAACCCATGATTTTCCTCACTGGATTTCTCCCAGAATAAAAAGTTCGGGTTTGGGTATAATGCGTCCAAAGTGCCCGTGGACATGTTGATACTGCCAGATGCTCAAGGAGAAGGGGCTAAGTGCAGACACGGACTCAGGGGCCATCAACAAACAGGTGCCATATAAAAACCAGACAGTGGATAATTCCCAGGACAAATGTGTTAGAAGAGCAATGACTTAGAGATGCGATTTTGGGGAACAGCAACAGCTGGTGATTACAGGAAAGAGGAGCCCAGGAGTTCACCGAGGGCAGAAGAACCCAGGGTTCGAAGTCAAGGCCAAGGAAGGAAAGACTCAGCCAGAGGATGGTAGCATCGGTCATCCCAAATGCTTTGAGGGGTCAAGTAAGAGAAAAGAGTGACTTCTAATAGGGATTTTTTTTTTTTTGTAAATACGTTAACACATACTAGCTACTTAAAATATTATTTAGAGAGACAAAGGCTAACATGGGCACTTTATTGGATTAATGGAGACTTAAGGCTGCATTTCAATGAGTGGAGGGATGCAGAGGAAGTGCACTATAGACCATGTGTTTAAACAGACAGGTTAGATCAGTGATTTTCAAAATATGGGGTATAGTCTTTAGGGGGTTTGAAATAAGTTTAGTGAGCTGCAACCGGCATTTAGGAAAACACAATAGTAAAGAATGTAATAGAATAGGGTAGACTAAGATAGAAATAAAATATTTAGCACATATTAAGAGCAAGTATCATTTTAAGAAATTTTAGTTCGGTCACATTTATGTATATTCTAAGTCCCAATGTGTAATGTATTTTGTACTGCAAATCGAAGTTAAAAAGTTTGAAAATCTTCTGGATTAAAAAGCAAAAAGGATATTTTGGAGTAAAGTTTTTTGTTTGTTTTTTTGTTTGTTTAAAGAAGGTGGAGACTAAAGCCTGTTATAATCTGAGTAGAAGGAGATCGTTAAGAAGGAAAGGTTTAAAAAAACATAGTAAGAAAGTTGGTGCTCCTAATGGAATAAGGACCTCAAACAAGTGGGAGGGATAGACTCAGAGCTCAACCAGATGCTGGCTTTGAACACAAGGAAGGAAAAATCACTCTTGGGACCAGAAGGAAAGAGAACGAACATGTTTGGATGAAGCAGGGAGAGAAGCAACCTGATTCCTTCAATTTTCTAAGTGGAGGACATTGGCTCATCTGCCGTGAGAGGTAGGAGTGGCTTGATTCGAGGGGATGACTGGTGGTGTTCTAGACAGCCACTGAAAGCAGTGCGGATGTAAGCTCTTTGTGAACAAGTAACAGGATAGGTTAAAGAAATTGCCGATTTTGTGTGGTTCCGATCAGCAGAGCCATATGTTTGTGTAGTGAATCGAATAGTGGCTCCCCAAAGATATATTCACCTCCTAATCCCCAGAAACTGTGAGTGTTGCTTTTTTTGGGTGGGAGGATAGGCATGGTAAGAAGAAGGGCTGAGAAATGGCATTAGAACAAGGTCAAGCTCAGCCCATGATTTTCGAAATGGAAGAGTGCCGAGTGACAACAGAGTTAGGTATGAGAGTGCCCATCCGCAGAGAGAAGATGATGTCCAGTAGCATGGAGGGGGTCAAAGAACATCGCCTTCAGTAACAGAAACAACATCTGTAGTGTATCCTAGAAAAGCAAGGTTCTCAATGGGATACAACAGAGGAGTCATGGCGTATCGCAACATTTGGGGGATGTGACAATACTCAGCGGCTGATGCCCTGGTGTACAGAGGGGACAAGAATGAGCAGTCTCTGCTTGAAAGAACTGCAGAGAAAGCCACACCTGTGATAGGCAGCCAAGTTTCTTTTAAAGCCAGAAGGTAGAGAACGCTTTCTGCAAGCAGAACACTTATTCTCAACCCTGGAAGGGATACACGTTAGAATCATACACGTGCCTTCCCCGTGCATGCTTAGGACCCAGCCCCAGAAATTCTAGTCTGATTATCTGGAGTGGAACTTAAATATTGGTATTATTTATTTATTTACTTAAAGATTTTTATTTATTTATTTGAGAGAGAGGAGGGGCAGAGGTAGAAGGAGAGAGAGAATTCCCAAGCAGAGTCCAGAGCCCGAAGCGAGGCTCAATCCCAGGACCCTGAGATCATGACCTGAGCCAAAATCGAGTCAGACGCTCAATGGACTGAGCCACCCAGGCGCCCCAAATATTAGTATTCTTTAAAATGTTTCAAGTGATGATATTGATGGGTAGTCACTGGAGAACCCTCAATGGGACAAATCATCCTCAAAAGGTTGATCTAGAAGGCAAAAGGAGAAGGTTGGCGGGAAGGTCAGCCGTGGGTAGTTGTAAGGAGAGGAGGGAAACTGAAGCCAGCACGGGGCCCCGTGCAAAATGACAATGCAGCATCCCTTGTTCAAAATGATTAGGAATTTCAAGACAGTGACAGCAGAGCCTGAAAGCGAACCCAGGTCCTTCTGAGGGTGGGGCCTGTGCAGCTGCCCAAAGTCACCTGCCTGTGGCTGGCCCTGTCCCAAGCGGAAGGCACGTGACCAAGAGGGCAAAGGTGTAACGTGGGAGTTTGCTGGACAAGTCTGGGATCTACCCTTCGGTGCAGGTACCATCTGAGCGTTAGCAGCATGGGGGCCTATCGGAGCCAGTCTTCAGTAGGCAGGTGCACGGAGGGGCCTGTACATCGTGCCTGGCAGCTGGAGCGCCCTGTCTGCTAAATGAGCCCGTGGAACGTGCTTGGTCACGGAATTCCTCCTTTTGTCTTTGCGTCAACTCCAAAGGTTTCAGTGGAGATTTCAGACGCAGCATTTATCCTCTGACTACTTTTTAAAAAACCTACTAGCTCAGTAATTCTTCAGGATGGACCCTCCACGGAGGACCCCGTGGGCTTGTTGCCGCTCTCCCGCGTGCCCGGGCTCGTGTGCAGCCGGACTTCGATGCTGCTGTCTTTGTGCCGTTTCTCCAGCAGCAGTTACCTCTCAGTTGGAATAACGGTGACTCGGCCTGTCTTGCTACCTCCTTCCAACACCAGCTCAGAATTTACTCTTCTGGGGAGCTCTCCATTACCAGCCAAACATCGCTCAGCCGGCCCCTCCTTCTGCTACTATTGATCCCTTTACAATTGGGCAGCACTTTTAATTTTTCAAAGAGCTTTCACATGCATTTTCTCATTTGACCCTTACAACAATCCCGTGAAGTAGGGAGAGCAAGTATTATTATCCCCATTTGGAAGACGGGGAAAATGAAATACGATGCACTTAAGTGGCAGGCCCTGAGTGATGTGACACGCAGGAGGTCCGTGGCGCCGTCGGGCCTGAACTGGACCCTCCCCGCTCCCCGCCAGCACGGAGAACCTGCCAGTGGACGGGGAGCCATTGTAACGGGGGCCACGTTAATTTTTCAGTCTTAATACTTGCTGTAAACACTGCTCTTCTGCTGCTCCAGGCTCCTACAACTCAGAGCGTGGTCTGGGGGCAGAGAGCAACTGCAGAATCTCAGATCAGCCCAGACATACTGGATTACAATCTGTGGTCCCCAGATTTAAGACCCCTAGTTATTTGCGACAACGGGGATGGAGCTCTAAGGCATTACACAAAGTGAAATGAGTTAAAGAAAGACACATACTGTATGAGCTCACTTACATGGGGAAATCTAAAAGAGAAAAAAAAAAAGCCCAATCTCATAGGAAAAACCATCCGATTTATGGTCACCAGAAGTGGAGGGAGGGAGGAGGGGGATTTGGAGGAAGGTAGATGAAAGGTACAAACTGCCAATCACCGGGGAAGTAAGGACTGGGGACGTAGAGACGCGTGATGACTGCAATTAACACTGCCGTATGGGACATTTAAAGTCACCAAGAGAGTAGGTCGTAAGAATTCTCATCAAAGGAAAAAAAAATTTTTTTTTGTATCTATATGAACTGACAAATGCTAACTAAACTTATTGCGGCAATCATCTCATGGTATAGTAAGTGAAATCATTATGCCAGGCACCTTAAACGCACACAGCGCTGTATATGTGTCAATTATATCTCAATATAACCAGGGCAGAAAAGATTTCCAGGTGGTTTCGAGGACTGCGAGCCACTGCTGTAGACTGTGTGTGTGTGTGTGTGTGTGTGTGTGTGGTCTCTCTGTGTCCCACGAACAACAATATCAATAGCAAAGCCTCACACTGGGTTTACACAGAATATATACAAATTCAGTTACCCCCCAAGCCAGCCCCAGCTGGAGAAGGAGAGGGCGCCGCTGCGACCTCCCTTTTACAAGCAGCCAACGCAAGGCATGGGGAGGTTAAGTGACTTTGCCCGACCCAAGTAAAAGTGGCACAACTGGGATCTGAAGCCCTGGAGTGTGGCACCGGCGTGCACGTTTTCGAGCACGATGCTGTTCCACCTCCCTGGGGCAAGAAAGGCGTGCCCTATCTGGTCTTTGGGGACCGTTCCACAGCACTTAAGACACCAGTCTCAATATAGTCGTGGGGACGAGGGTTTTCTTCACCGACCAATAATCCTATAATAAAGTGGAATATAATCATGTTATCATAATGCGACGGTCTCTCCAATTATCTGGAGGCCAGAGCCCTGGAAACTCAGGCTTCCAGAAGACCTTCAGAGCTGACCCTGAAGCAATTTAATTAAGAAAAGGTAGCTTTCGCCCTCCTAATGAATCTCCGCTCAGAAGGCCCCTCCGCAGACACGGGTCATTATCCGTTAGACATCTGTAGAGCAGTGATGATTGAGGAAGCATATTTTGGGAAGGGAAAACTTTCCCACCTCCCCTAGTCTTGCCTCATGGGTCCAAACTATGGAGCAGATGCTAACTCACCAGAGAAAACATGACAACGGAGGGGGCCCAGCGATGGTATTGAGTAACCCTTGGGACAGACACGCCCAGGCACTGTAGAGAATTCTCATTCTCATTATCCATCACAGTAAAGAGAAAATCAACATTCTCTACAGCTGCGATTCGTCTCGAAATCAAACATAAAGACTAATCTAGAAAAAGGTGAGGATGCTTTGGTGATTAAGCCATACTTGCTCTCTCTGACAAAGCATTTACAAGCTGAGGGACGAACCCTCCAGACCCAAACACCATCGCATGGATCTTGGGCTGGGAGATGTTCCTCTTTCACTCTCTATGGGAGCGAGGAGGCGGGGTCCTGCACGGGGAGGGGGCTGCGGGCCAGTGGCAGTGGTGTGGTAGGGGTAAGCGTGTCGCTTCCGGCCAAGAGAAGGCTGTGGACAGATCAAAGAAGAGAAAAGAAAAGTGGGAATGGGTTTGGCAAAAGTACGCTCTTTGATTTGCTGACTGACCTCAGACAAAGACAGCTGGGGACAGAACTGTGAAGTCACAGGGATCCTTCTGGGAAGTTGTATGGGGACAGAAAGGACAGGGGTGGAGGGCAGGCAAGGGTGAAATCCAGGTGTCCAGTTTGGGGTCCTTATAGTGGATGATGGGAATGCCAGCTACAAGATGAAGAGATCAGCAAAGAGAGCACGATTTTTGCAGCTTCTTAGATATTGGAGTTTCTTCCACCGTTAAAAAAAAAATCAAAATTATATTTTAAGATTACATCGGTATAAAGACAGAAATAATCTGGGCTGGATTCATTATTATATTTATTATTACATGTGTTTATTATTATTACATGCTATATTTGTAAATTGCAAATACCTTTATTATGTTTGTTTTTCTTCTGATACTAAACACAACTAAAATTAAAACATTGTCATTGGCCCCTAAAAAGTATCATGGTTACCGGGCTTCACCTGTTGTGTCTAATGAAGTCAGCTCTAAACATGTGTCCTGACTTGCCTGGAATAGTTTTGGCTTATGTTTGTTTTTGTGGCTTCGTTGTTAGTAGTGTACCATTATCACATTCGAAAGTGACCTAATTTGGACAGTCAAACATATGGTTACCTTACAGTGATGCCCTATGCTTTGGACACACTTAGTTTGAGGTGCCCATTGGAGTATCTGATTGGAAGGTACGACTGGAAGTCAGACTCCAGAAAGACTTGGAGTCAAAATATAGGGTGTGAGTTGTTGGTATTTAAATTCCATTAAAGCCATGGGACTGAAGGTACGAGAAAAATAGCGGAGGAAAGGCAGTACCCCAGGAAAGCACACTCCACGGAGGGACAGAAGAAGGACTAGTGAAAAAGAAAGAGGTAGATGGCAGAGGGAAGAGAGAACAGCATGAAACACTGAAGAGAGGTCACGTGAGAAGGGGAGTCAAGTGTTTCTGGCTTTGGCTACAAGGAACACGTTGCCGCTCTGGGTGAGGGAAATGTGACTGCAGCGGTTGGAGGGGTCCAGACGACAGTGACTTGAGGAGGGCATGGGGTGGGGGAAGGGAGGCAGACACTAATGCCGGTTCCTCAAGTGTCTGGGCCCTGATAGGGAAGATAGAGATTGGGTAATAACAGGAGAGGGTGTGGGGACTTTGTTTTTCTTAAGATAAGAAGGACTTGAGTAGATAAAAGAGTAGCTATGAAGGAGCCAGTGGAGAGCGATCAGGGTTGAGAAGAGAGGAGCAATCACTTGGGGAGATTTGACTGGAACAGGAACACCTTCTCTACATGAACAGGAGCAAAAGACAGGTGTGATTGCAGGTAAGCTTATGGGTGTTTTCCAAGCACAATGATAATAAAGAGATCACAATGATATATGAATGCAATGAAAATCGGATAGTGCTGGTCATGATTTTCTAATCACAATTACCCTTAAAAATAGGACTCTTTGCATACACGATATAAAACTACTGGGGGCTAACACCCAATTTTCAACACTCCAGAGCTGATAGAGAGAAGTGGCAACCATTAGGAATTCATACTTTCTTGTGACCTCTGAATTCAACAATGGGTTCCAAGTTACGTCTTTTAAGTGCAGTCTGCCTGGAGATGTCTTGATCAGCAAGAGTGCTTGTCTTTCATATAGTATTTCCATCAGCCTCTGGAACGTTCTCTAAGAGCAAAGGCTATGTGTGCAGCCAGGGTCCTTCTGCTTTAAGGAATACAATCCACCTCCAGGGTGAACCTAAGGGAGACCTCTTCATTCAGATCCCCCGCATGGGCGCTCCAGTGGGTCTCTTCCTTCATCTGGAGGAAGCACTGATACACCCACACTTGAACTAGCATGAGAAGCAAGCTCTGGGGCTCAGAAATTTCTGCCAAACCCTTCGATTGTCTCTGTGTCAGGCTGGAATACTAGAAGTTGAGAAGAGAGGCAGAACAGGCTTAAATCTTTCCTAAGTCACCCAAAGCAAACTCTCACGGCAGCCAGCAGGCAGAGAAGGTAGTTATGCTAAGAACCTGTGATTCCCTCTACATTCCCACCCAACACTTGGAGGAACTATGTTTGGAACATATTATCCAGCAGGCCCCAGGGAAATAGTACAGACCTAGGAGAGGCCCAACATGAGACACAGAAAAGGACCATCATCAATTTATAAAAATAACAAAGAGGTACATGATTCCATGTTGCTTTGGTTATCTAGGCAATGGCCTCCATGAGAAGCTATGCATGAAAACAGTGATTATCTTCTAAATAATTCATTCTTAGGGAAAATAGTGACAAGATTAACAGGGGAAAATCATGGATACTGAAACTCATTGGTTAAATTAGAGTCAGATCACTAGCTACACTTTTTTGGGATTTCCTACATAAAATACTTATTGAGTACTTCATGGATTGTCTCATGCATCCCTACTCCACACAGAAGTTACTGTTATTGTTCCCATTTAACAGATACATAAAACTCATAAAGAAATTAAGTAATTTGCCTGAGGTTAGCTAACCCGTGACAGAACTAGCTCAAACTCTAGATGGAATCCACCTTTTTATTGATTGCCCATCTCTCTACAGCTGTGCTCTCCAACATGGAAGCCACCAGCTACACATAAATACTGAGCTCTTGAAATGTAGCTAAACCACATAGAGATGTGCTGTTAGGATAAAATACATGTCAGATTTCTAACGGTATGAAAAGAATTTCTAAAATACCCTATTCTCAAGTTTTTAGACTGATTGCATTTGAATTAATATATTGGGATTTTTTTTGGAATAACTTAATTAAATTAATTTCCTCTGTTTCTTTCTACTTTTTCAATGTGGCTACTAGAAAATATAAAATTACATCTGTGTCTTGCGTTTGTGGCTCATGTCCTATTTCTATGGGATAGCACTTCTCTATAGTTTTGAAGAGGGATTTGAAAGGGTAGACCTTTGGCAAGTTTCATCATCAATTTTCTGAAACTTGGGGGAGAGATAAGTAGTAACTGATCCTCAAGTGTCTTCCTATGCTTCCTGGGTTACATATGTCTTGGGAAATAATATTTTAGTTACGAATCACCTTCAGGATATTAAGTTCATAGAGTAGTTCTGTAAGTTCTGTTGAGTAAGCTGTTTATGGCTATGCAAGCAAAGAATTAAACTGATGTAGAAGTTCAACCTAAAACATTTCATAAATAAAACAAGATGAAATCAGAGAGGAAGACAAACCATAAGAGACCCTTAATCATAGGAAACAAACTGAGGGTTGCTGGAGGGGAGGAAGGAGGGAGGATGGGAAAACTGGGTGCTGGACATTAAGGAGGGCATGTGATGTAATGAGCACTGGGTATTATATAAGACTGATGAATCGCTGATCTCTACTTCCAAAACCGATAATACATTATATGTTAATTTAATTGAATTTAAATTAAAAAAACATTTCATGAACAATCGGTAATAGTCTACATGTCCAACAGTAGAGAATGGTTATGTAAATTATGGAATATATGCGAGTTGAAAGGTTTTTTAAAAAAGATTTTATTTATTTATTTGTTAGAGAGAGAGAGAGAGCGCAAGCAGGGGGAGCAGCAGAGGGAGAGGGAGAAGCAGACTCCCCGCTGAGCAGGGAGCCCAATGCGGGACTCTATCCCAGGACCCTGGGATCGTGAGCTGAGACAAAGGCAGATGCTTAACCGACTGAGCCACCCAGGTGCCCCACAAAGTGAAATGTTAAATAAAATATTAAACATGATGCTTCTAAGATTTTACAGGAATACTGGAAAATGTTCATGATCTAATGTTAAATGCATAGTATATTATCTTAACTTCGGAAACATCTATGTACAAAGAGAGTAGAAGACAGCCCACTGAAATGTTAACAGTGACTATCTCTTGGAAAGAAGAAGTTTGGGGCGATTTTTCTGAAAAAACTAATCTCTTCATAACTTTCTGATTTTTCTGATTTCTCTACCAGGAGCAAGTGTTTCTTTTCAAGAAATGATGCTTTAGCAAAGCCAGCAATCTTTCCTTTTCCAGACTCTCTGCTCTCCTTCCCCACTGCCATTAAAAACAAATAAACAAGCGAACAAACAAAAATTGCAAAAATTGAGGAAATCTTTAACTCTTCAACAATCCCAAAACTGTGCAGCACGAAGGAAGTTAAGTTAAATAAAGCCCTGTCTCATTTTACCAACCCTGTTTCAAGCAAATCCATTGGTGCCACTTTCCCAACAGCATTTGCTCACTTTATGTCTCTCGGTCCCATTTTGGTCATTCTTGCAATATTTCAAACTTTTTCATTATCATTATTTTTATGGTAATCTGTGATCAGTGATCTTTGATGTTGCTATTGTAATTGTTTTGGGACACCACAAAAATAAGACGGCAAACAATGATAAATGTTGTGTGTGTCTGACCCCTCCTCTACCAACAGGCCATTTCCCATCTCTCTCCCCCTCCTTGGGCCTCCTCGTTCTCTGAGACACAATACTATTACAATTTGGCCAATTAATAATGGCTTCTAAGTGTTCAAGTGATAAGAAGAGTCGCACGTCTCTCACTTTACCTAAAAACCTAGAAATGATTCAGCCTAGTGAGGAAGGCATGTGGAAAGGCCAAAAGCTAGACGGGTTGAGCCAAAAAACCAAGATGTGAATGCAAAGGAAAAGTTCCTGAAAGAAATTAAAAATGTTACTCCAGTGAACACATGAATGATAAGAAAGCAAAACAGCTTTACTGCTGACATGGGGGAGTTTGACTGGTCTGGAGAGAAGACCAAACCAGCCACAACATTCCCTTAAGCCAAAGCCTGATCCAGAATGAGGCCCTAACTGTCATCAATTCTGTGAAGGCTGAGAGACGTGAGGAAGCTGCAGAGGAAAGGTTTAAAGCTAGCAGAGGTTGGTTCGTGAGGTTTAAGGAAAGAAGCCGGCTCCATGATGTAAAAATACAAGGTGACACAGCAAACGCGGAAGTAGAAACTGCAGCAAGTTCTCCAGAAGATCTAGTTGAGATCCTAAGTCATGGGGGCTTCACTAAACAGCAGATTTTCAGTGTAGATGGGACAGGCTTCTATCGGAAGATGATGCCATTTAGGACCTCCATAGCTGGAGAGGAGAAGTCAACGCCTGGCTTCAAAGTTTCAAGGACAAGATGACTCTATTAGAGGCTAATGCAGCTGCTGACTTTACGTAGAAGCCAATGCTCACTTACCATTCTGAAAAGCCAAGGGCCCTTAAGAATTTGCTGAATCTACTCTACCTGTGTTCTCCCAGGGGAACAACAAAGCCTGGATGACAGCACATCTGTTTCCAACATGGTTTCCTGAATATTTTAAGCCTAGTGTTGAGACCTATTGCTTAGAAAAAAAAAAATTCCTTTCAAAATATGACTGTTCATTGACAATGTACCTGATCTCCCAAGAGGTCTGATGGAGATGGACAATGAGATTATTGTTGCTTTTCTGCCCGCTAACACAATATCCGTTCTACTGCTCATGGATCAAGGAGTAATTTCGACTCTTAAGTCTTATTACTGAAGAAATACGTTTCATAAGGCTATTGTTACCATTGGTAGTGATTTATCTGATAGATCTGAGCAAAATAAATTGACTATCTTCTAGAAGGGATTCACCATTCTAGATGCCATTAAGAACATTCACGATTCATGGGAAGAGGTCAAAATACCAAAATTAAGAGGAATTTGGAAGAAGTTGGTTCCAACCCCCACGGATGACTTTGAGGCGTTCAAGACTTCAGTGGAGGAAGTCACTGCAGCTGTGGTGGAAACAGCAAGAGAACTAGAATCAGAAGTGGAGCCTGAAGATGGGGCTGAGTTGCTGCCATCTCATGATCAAACTTGAACAAATCAAGAGTTGCTTCTATGGATGAGCAAAGGAAGTGTTTCCTTGAGATGGAATCTACTCTCAATGCAGATGCTGTGAAGATCACTGAAATGACCACGAAGGAGTTAGAATGTTACCTAAACTTGGTTGATAAAGTAGAGCAGGATTTGAGAAGACTGACTTCAATTTCGAAAAAGCCCTACTATGGGTAAAATGCAATCAAACAGCATCTCATGCTACAGAGAAATTGTTTGAGGAAGAAAAAGTCAATCGATGCAGCAAACTTCATTGCTGTCTTATTGTAAGAAATTGCCATGGCCACCCCAACCTTCAGCAACCACCACCCTGATCAGCCAGCAGCCATCAACTTTGTGGCAAGACCCTCTACTAGTCCTAAGATTACGACTCACTGAAAACCCAGATGATAGCATTTTTTTAGCAATAAAGTATTCTTTAACGAAGGTATGAATGATGCTTTTTTTTTTAGATATAATGCTATTGCACACTTAATAGACTCCAGTATAATGTAAATATAACTTTTATGGGCACCGGGAGATCAAAAAATTCATTTGACTGGCTTTATTGCGCTATTGGCTTTATTGTGTGCTGTGGAACTGAACCCACAATGTCTCTGAGGTATGCCTGTGTAAGGATGTCTTTCCTGACTTTAAAAATTATTAACACGTAGACGTGTTAAAGGCTGAAGTGATTTTCAAAGAGAAGATTGAGTAGTTGGTGCTGTTGCCGAAGACAGGGCCAAGGACA
Source organism: Ursus maritimus (assembly GCF_017311325.1). NCBI lineage: Eukaryota > Metazoa > Chordata > Mammalia > Carnivora > Ursidae > Ursus > Ursus maritimus. The sequence goes on along the minus strand of NW_024425563.1, from coordinate 89,721,193 downwards.
GGCTACCATGTCTTCCTATCTGAGACCGCATGGAAAGAAACAATGGTGGGTGTCCTAGGGCTAAGTACCTGGAATTTGGATCTCTTGCTGGAGTCTATTAAAGACGGCCATTAACCAATTGAAGGATTATTTTTGTTTTATAGTTGAACATCTTTTTTTCTTTAATCCGACAGCCTCCTCTTCTTTCTTTTTGATTCAATTTTTTATAAGACAGACGGCGCTGAGAGATGCTTGCTAAAACTGTCTAAGAAAAATCTAAATCTAAGTATTGGAAATCTTATAACTTACAGATTATTTGTCTTCCAAATTAAAATGTACCCTGATACTTAAAAGTCAGGTATTCCGTCTTTAAATATAGCTACTAAAATATTTTGACTAAAGAAAAGTATTTAATTTCTAGCTAATAATTTCATAGCAGAACTCATGATGGTATCATACAGCAGAACTTATAGGATGAAGCTATACTCTAAAATACATCCAAGATATAGGTGAGCTCCATTTTCATTCTGATTTTTATTTCATATTTGCTAAAAAGTAATTTAAAATGGTTAATCATTCTAAGGGGATATGAGGATTCTTGGATTAAATGAAGATTAGGTAGGTCTTAATATGTCTTCTGTCTCTATTGTTCCTAGTTTACGATTAAATACATATAAGCATTTTGCAACATTGAAATTGCATGGTTACGCTGTTCGAAGCCAGGAAATTGGAAATTTTCAGCTCTCCTGGCCATATGAACTCATCCATAGTACACCGATTGCATTGTACATAGTACACACGTAAAAATTCTCTTCAGACTTTCATTCTCAAAGCATAACGACTTTTAAAAAATTAATTAATAAAGGAGAGAAATTAAAGGGGGTTTCCATTTTGTTTTTAAAGAACAGGAATTTTCTCTGAGAATAAAAATCAGGAGGCATCGAGATAATGGTGTAAAATTTAGATGCTGGATCTAATCAGATCTCGAGAGCAGTTGTCCGAAGGAAATAAAACTCTCTTCTGCTGTTCAAACTTCCTCTTCCCTGATCTGCATTCTCTTCATGGTCCAGACTTTCTTTGCCGGGGCGGGGGGGGGGTTGCTATTGAAATGTACATCCCCGCTAATTCCGTGATGCAGAATTGTGAAACATAAAATAATGTACTGAGGCAAAGCATCACGCCATCCATCACAACAGACAAGTCGGGAAACAGAAAAGCACTGCATTTTCAGAGTAAAATGCAATATAATGACCATTGCTTTGAAATGGATCAATCTGGCCACACCGGCACAGCTGCATGGCATTCAAAGCAGCAATCACAGCCAGCTCTGGTGTGGTACTTTTCTTCCCGATGTCATCTCATTTTATCCTCTCGGAAAATGGCAGTGGGGACAAAAAGATGCAGGAGACACACATCGGGTTTTCCTCCAGAGCCCTTTCTATTGTGTTAACAACTCTCAATTGTGCTAGCAATTTTCTCCTGGCTTGTATTAGGAATTACACGGGCACAATTTGTGCCTCTCCAGGTAAGCTTGCACCTGCACCCAGCCTCGTCCCATTTCCAGCAAGTTTGTAACTCAGTCACGGCCATTTATGTTAGGCCAGAGATGGGCAGAAAGGCCTCATGACCAATGGTTTTAACAAATCTATATTGCTTAACCTAAGTCTTTCACTTTTATTATAGTCAAGACTTTCTGCCTTGGGATTTTTTTCTAATGCAGAAAGGAGGGAAGACGTCTTATGCAGACAAAGGAAGGCATCTATATTGTTTGACTATGCTAACTGGTGCTCAGGTTATAACTTCTGGTATAGCAGAAGGAGTAGCAGGTTTAAAGAGAACTGAGTTCTAGCATCAATGCAACCATTAATTATCTTGGAGACCTTAGACAAGTCATTTGAGACAGAAAATAGCACCTGCTCTGTCTACCCTGTAAGGTCGCCATGATGCTGAAAAAGAGAATCCAGACACAAAAATGTGCGGACGATGTCAAGGATTTACACAAATATGAAGCGTTTTGTCATATTATGACTCTTAAGAAAACAAACATAGATTCTAACTGATACTTGACCAAAATATCTAGTTTTGTTTTTTCTAAGACTTCACAAATTCTTTTGTAAGATGTAATACGTTTAACCATCGTAGATACGTTTTCTGTAATATCCCTCTCAACTTGAAAATTCCTACCGCATGCCATCCACAAAAATAAATTCCAGATAGATAAAATATCTGTTTGTAAAAAAAATTAATAAATTTGAGAAAGTGCCAAGTGGAAATATAGGCATAGTTTTATAGGCCTGAGTTAGAAAAAGCCTTACTAGCATGACTTAACCTAAAAGTCAAAAGAAAAAGTGTAACATATGTGACTATATAAAATTTATAACTTCTCTGAGGCACACATGAATTTGGAAGACAATAAAGAATTGGTATATAATCTTTCCGCATATATAATCGGGCACTAACATTCATAAGCTATAACACTGCCTATAAATCCACAATGAAAAGATAATCTAATAGGAAATAACAAAAGACATGAATAAACAATTCATAAAGGAAATATAAATAGCTAACAAACAAGAGAAAAGTGCTTAACTAGGAATCGGAGAAGGGTATACAATGGTGCAGTCCTTTTGAAGGGAAAGTTTGTAGTGTCTCTGAAAGTGAAAGACGTCCATACATGGGACACAGAAATTACATTTCTAGATGTCCTTTCTGTAGTAAGAGTCACATTAAGACGAAGATGTTACAGAAGCATTTTTATGGAGACATTATCTTTACAGGTAAATATTCTACAAATGACTCAAAGATAAACCAATCAGTAGGAGACTCCTTAAATAAATTATGCATCACCGATAACATGGGATACTAGGACACTATGTAGATACTAGACTAGTAAAGCATAGAAAGATGTGGATGATGTTTTGTTGGGTAAAAAAGAAAAGTTCCAAATGATATTCCCAGGATGAGCCCACTTTGTAACAAAACAAAAGTATTTTTTATAGGCCTATATATTATCATCTATCTATCTATCTATCTATCTATCTATCTATCATCTATCTATCTATCTATCTATCTATCTATCTATCTATCTATCTATCTATTTATACGTATATAAAAGTTTGGGGGCACTTGGGTGGCTCATTCGGTTAAGCATCTGCCTTTGGGTCAGGTCATGATCCCAGGGTCCTGGGATGGAGCCCCACATCAGGTTCCTTGCTCAGTGGGGAGCCTGCTTCTCCCTCTGCCCCTCCCCACCCCTCATGCTCTCTCTCTCTCTCTATGTATCTCTCTCTCTCTCAAATAAATAAATAAAATCTTTAAAACAAATAAAGTTTGTCTGAATATGCACAAGGTCTTCAAGAATTTAAACCAAAATATTCAAAATGTTTACTGGAGAATGGAACAGAGGAATGAGGGAAGAAGCCTATCATGTTTTGACCACGCTACCAAGAGCATGTCTTACTTATAAGTGAGCAGCAAAGGCCACAAAAATTTCCCAGAATCTTGTTTCTTTGTATCCATATATAAAACTTATTGAGCTAACATTAGTCTGTAAGGATGCCCCCTCAAGGTTGGGATCCTATTGGTCAGAGAATTATCTTTTTTATCCTCCAGAAAGTCTCTTTGCAAGTTGAACATTCCAACCCTGCATTCCGCAGGTAGGTTTAACAGTTCATCAGCCACGAACAAGGATCAATTAGGGTAAACAAGGATCCTAGGGGAAGGAAAACGCTTCAGAGAGCCCAGGAGTGGGAGCAGGTAAGGACAAAGTCCCAGTTCCCTGGGGGTGTGATTTTTCTAATCACTAGTGATATGATCCAGCTTTTACAGGTGACAGACTGACTTGGGCTCTGACAAAAATGAAAGTCTACTGAATCTCTCCTTAAACACGTCTTCCTTCTCCAAAAAACTGTTTTTAGTATCTTGTGGAACATTAATTCCCGGGGAACTATAATTTAGTGGGAAAATAAAGTTTCCATGATCAAATAAGTTTGGGAAATACCAAGTCAAGTCAAGTTTATCTTGGTGAGAATGTCCAACTCCTTCTACTAATATGTAAAATGTACTATGAACATCTCTAAGGGATGATGGTATATAGTATTATACAAAGTTATTTTTTTATTTTTTAAAGATTTTATTTATTTATTTGACAGGGAGGGACACAGCCAGCGAGAGAGGGAACACAAGCAGGGGGAGTGGGAGAGGAAGAAACAGGCTCATAGTGGAGCAGGGAGCCCGATGTGGGGCTCGATCCCAGGACGCTGGGATCACGCCCTGAGCCGAAGGCAGACGCTTAAGGACTGAGCCACCCAGGCGCCCCTATACAAAGTTATTTTTAATTGTGGAACCAACAAACCAAACCACTCTCTGTAGAAAACTAGTTTGAAAAATGGGACCTAAAATGATAAATATCCTAGGTCTTGGCAGCAAGGCTCATTCATTTTTTAATTAATTCAACCAACATGGATGAAATACCTTGTTTGTGTTTGACACTATGCTGGGTACTGAAAATGTCAAGAGATACGACACAGTCCAGTGGATGAGAGAAACACAAAGAGATATTTGTGGCTAGATGCAATGACAGAGAGATACCAGGGACAGAGAGTTGACATGAGCAGTCCTGAAGGGGTGGGGAACGGATGGGGAGAGTTTCTTTGGAGGCTGTGCTTACTAATCTCCAATCAAAAATTCTCACCTAGGATCTAAAACACTTGACATGGATTTGTAAGTTGGGATTGAGAAAAGTTTTACTCATTATGGTTGATCAATTTCTGATTTTCATTATATTTATTGACTGTTAGTCCTTTTTTTTTTTTTTTTTTTTTTTTTTTTTGCCTTTGGATCTTTATTCACCTAGATCCCCTATTTGAAGAACTCTGTTTTTCTGCCCTCTTCTTTCTCTTAGGTTCTCAGGTTTTACCACCATCAAGAGCTTGACTGATTTACTCTCAAAGGCATCCAGGTCTTAGAAAACTTTTATGCCAAATAAACTGCACTTACTTAAGCATAATAAAATCTTCATCTCATTTTTATTTACCAAAACACATATGAGGGGCACGTGGGTGGCTCAGTCGGTTAAGCATCCAACTCTGGATTTCGGCTCAGGTCATGAGCTCAAGCCCCGTGTGGTGCTCCACGCTGGGTGTGGCACCTGCTTGAGATTCTCTCTCTCCATCTCCCTCTGTCTCTCCCGACCTCCAAGGTGTTCTCTCTCTCTTTCTAAACACATGAGCACACACACACACACGACTATCCTTTAGAGTTACAGATTAGCATATTTTTACAAAGGTAATATAATTTCAGCCTAACAAAAGAAATCTGATTTTCCAGGTGCTTACTATGAGTAAATCTGTAATTCTTATTTGGCTCTTGAAACAATAAAAATGGTTAACAAACTCCACTATTGCCTTCAGAGTCTCTAGGGATCCAGGGACTCAAGTAAAATATCACTGTTTTAGGCAATTAATTTTATAACTCGTACAACTTTAATCTTTCATATTTTAGTGGAAATAGATTCCCTGGTACAGTCTTCAGTCGGTGCTGAGGGCAAAGAGTAGGGAAGTTTGGGAGTTGAACATATTTCTAGTACAAGGGAACCTTAAATAATTGATTTTCTAGCCCTCTCTGTACCCAATCATGTATTTTGCAGTGGTGGGGGAGGGGCGTCCTGAATTTTTTTAAAGAACCTAAACAAAATTGTCACATTGCATAATTGCTAATACCAGGAATTCTTTGCATGATGGGAAGAGGTAATGGCCTGCAAGTTGTACGTATTTCTCAGAACGATCATCATTTTCTGACTTAGTAGGTTTGGTTTTTTTTTTTTTTTTTTTTTTTTTTTGGGGAAACCAGCGTTTTTTTTTTTTTTCGGTGAACTCAGTGTTTCTAAGTGGTAAAATTCAAGCACAGGGTTCTGGGAAGCACCTATGCCAGGTATGGAGCAGTTTACAACTCATTTACACAGATTCCCCTCCAACATCCTCCAGCCCGGTCTGGGAAACGCAAACACTCCTGTTTCTCATTCTAGAGCTCTCACTTTGATACTAATCGTCTGCCTGGCTCTCACGTCCTGTTATTTCATTTTTTTTTAAACAGGAGAAAAACAAACATGTTTAGTAATACGTGTACCTTCTATACACATGGGAGATACTCAGGAGAACTGAGTAACTCCCTCTCACCTCTTTTTAATATGAAAAATTAGGGGCTACTAAGTTGGAGAAGCTTCTGCTTGTGGTTGAGTTGGGGCTGGGGACTATGCTTCATGTCTCCACATGTTTTAGTTTGCCACAGGGGAGGACTTAACAAGTAGGCTGGAGATGTATCAGATCAGTAAAATGATAGATCAGATTAATCATCCCCTAAGACTGGGATACCAGGTATACAGTGGTGCCTCTTGTGACCCAGAAGCCACAGCAACCACAAAATCAACGGAAGGAAAAGGAAGTCGTGCCGAAAGATCACAGGCATAGTGAGTTTGAGGTGTCTGTGGAATACCCAGGTGGAGATAGTCTGGACACGGTTAAACAGGTGGGAGTCCTATGCTCCAGATATAGGTTTGAGATAGAAAAACTCATATTGGAATCATGCAAGTAGGAATGAAAGCTTGGGACTAAAGAATAAAGCCCAGCAAGGGCATGGGGACAGAATCCTCGGGAACACCGGCGGAAGTGGAAGGCGAAAGAAGGAAAACCAGTAGAGACAGAAGAAACTATCAGAAACAAGAAAAAAAAATAGAAGACTTAGAACAGAACAATGCCACAAAGCCAAAGGAGAAGAGAGAAATGGTCACAAGAGAGCCTACTGTGTCCAAGTCAACGAGAAAACAGAGAAGGGTCCGCCGGCTTTGCCAACAAGGGGGTCATCGCACAACGACCCTGTGTGGTAGTTATGGTAAGACTGGTAAATGTGGACTTTGAAGCTATCAGCACCTGTGCTGGGGTGTCGGCTCTGTCGGCTGCGTGAACCTGAACTAGCTATACAACCTCGCTGAGCCTGAGAATCCTCATGTCCAAAGTGAAAATTCTGCATTTACGTCTGACTTTCAAAGAAATCTGCAGAATGAATGAACCTGCATAGAAAGCCTTTATTACAGTGCGTGATACCGTTTTTGTAGAACAGATTCTCATTACATGTTGGGTTTCTTCCTCAAAACGGGGTCTCCACCAACGTTCGCGTTTGAAATCCTGGGGCCGGTTTCAACTCACCCCTTCATCTTGCATGTCTGTTAATCATATACTTTTGTTTTATCTCTGTTAGCAGCTCACCTCACATCCTTATTCCCACAGCCACCAACTCTGCAGCGTCTCACTACCGCGTGCCCGCACTTTGGCAAGTCGCACTCCTGACTGCGCCCCCTGCCGGCGCCGGTCCCGGGCTCCCGCCCGTCTATGTCCATCAAGCATCGCTGTCATTAAGCGTTTCCACCCCTTCAGTGCTCTGCACCACTCTCAGGAGAAAGCAAGAGTCTTTAAAGGATTTTCTAAGTCCCCTACCCCAGGCTCTGGACCTTTCAAGGTGACCCTCACCTCCCAGGATTGCTCAAGTGGCCAAGTAAAGTCAGCCACAGCCTTTCCAACCCCTCCCGACTGAGTCACCTGCACAGTCTCATTTGTGGCCCTGTGCCTCTGCCCCCACCCCAGACCTGGAACGCCCTCATTCTATTTGTCACAGTCAAGCCCACCTTTTGAGATCCAGTTCGAGCCCCTGAATTCCACAGATTGTTTTCTCTTAATAGCTCTGAGGGCATTTACCGTCCATGATGATTTTTTTTTTTGTGTGTGCATTCAGTGTAAGCTGTTTCATTTTTCTATGTCATGCAGACTAGAAGCTCCTTAAGGACTAAGATTGCATGTTACACCTCCTTGCTCCCTTTCACGATGCTTAGAGTTACCCTGGACAGGTTTTGAATGCTTGACAAATACTTGTTAAAATAAAATGAAAATTCTGAAACAGCCCAAAGCTACTTAATAATTGTTTTAATGGTGGCTAGCTCACAAAAACTGTCACTAATAAATAAAAGTCTTTTTAAAATTCATAAATAGTGCAGGAGCATGAGATTAGTGCTAGAGATACATGAAGAAAATAATCTTTCTAGGGTGCCTGGGTGGCTCAGTTGGTTAAGCAACTGCCTTTGGCTCAGGTCATAATCCCAGAGTTCTGGGATCGAGTCCCACATCGGGCTCCTTGCTCAGCGGGGAGCCTGCTTCTTGTTCTCCCTCTGCCTGCTTGTGCTCTCCCTCTCCCTGTCAAATAACTAAATAAAATCTTTAAAAACAAGAAAAGAAAAGAACCTTCTGGTGCAGAGGTGAAACTAATAAGGTATGTAGATTCCAGCACAGGTATGATACGAAGAGTGCCCAACCAGGGTTCAGGAAATTGGCCTTTAATCTATACCAGTCCTTCACAGCTGTACTCTGGTCTATGGGTGGGCTGCAAACCCTAGCAGGCTGGGCTGTCAAATTTTGATGAATGTATATCATTTACTTGTCCTACAGCTGAAGAGATATTTACTATGATGTCCATTAGACAGAACTGGGAACAGAGAAGTTCAAAGATATAAAGTAGAATGGGATAGTTGCAAGTAAGAGGCAGCAGATAAAACTTAAAACCAGAATTCCTATCTAACAGAATGTGCCAGAACGATACACCTCCAGAAGAGACAGCGTCATTTGAGCACAGAGCAGCACTAGCAAGAGGGCGATACAATCTGCCAGGGAGATCGAGTGATCATTGTAGGCGGGTTGTTTCTTTTAGTGTTGGTTCTTTGTTCTTTCTTATTTTCTTTTAACGGGAATTGCATTTTTCAGTTGCTGAGCCACCAAAAACTCTAGTCTAATAATATGGGGCAAGAACATAAAAAACCAAAAGGCCAAGCACCACAGCTATAGGCAAAGCAGTGGGTCCAGGGAGGCAGGGAAGTAGGGAAATGGGGGGCGGGGAGGTGAGGGAGAATATGCCGAGTCAAATCCGTCACTGACGGTGCCGCCGTATGGACTTGGACAAGTGACCTAAGTTCTGTGACCCTCAACTTTCTCGTTTGCAAAGGAAGGCGACTCATTCCCTCCTGGTAATGTTAGAGAAAATTGAGCTCAATAATATGTAAAACACTTAGGCCGTGCTCAGCATATCGCCAAGGCTTAGAAACGGCTGCATTATTATCTCACCTCTACTTTGGCAAGTCGCGTCTCTGCATTCTCTCATATGCATGGAATAGGGAACGTACATGATCTCGAAAGTTCTCCTCGGGCCCTAAGTTCCATTAGCTTTCCTCCCATCAACCCCAGCCAACACACAGTCAAAGCCGGGCTTACAAGGGTTAACATATGAAGGAGGAGTAGTCCCACCTGGGGCGCACTTTAGGAGGGGCTGGGGGGGTGTGGCTGCCTCTCCGTCAAGTACATTAGATTACCGGCAGGCTGGAAAAGCCTCATGAAAACCCTGAGCAGGCCTGCCAGTCAGAGTGGCCTTAATCCCTGGGAAGCACAACATAATCGTTGATCCCGGTGAGGTTGTAATCTTAGGAAATACAAACTCTTTGCATAATTGAAATAAAAAAGTCAAGGATGACTTCGAAGAACTAGAGAGAATAGATGGTGTGGTGATTGATATGAATGAGAAGGAAAAGCAGGGCCCTGCCTGATGTCAAGGTGGGAACGGAGGGTGGAGAGCCTTCCCTGGCTCATGATAGGACCCACATCCCTTGGGAAGGCCTCCCATAAAGAAATACTTGGTAGACACAAAATCCTTGATAGAAACCCGCTTTGAACCTCAGGGGTAGACTTGAGCTTTCCTTCCCATCTTTATTGCTCTCCTTTGTATAAACAGGTAAGGCCCGAGTGCCCTGTCCGTCCCTTCCCCGACACGGGATGACACCCACACACACCCTCTTTGTGCGCTCTGGCCCTGCCTCAGCGCAAACTCTAATTACTACCAGCAGCTCTGGGGGGCAAGTGCCTCCAGGCTCCCTTCCCACCTGACACGGGGCCCAGCGTTGAGCCGGACTCAGTGAGCGCACAGCCTGATTGCGGACAGGGCCGAGGGGGGCAGTGGTGCTCATACCCTGGCCCACCGAGTCCTGCCTGGGGCTCCCGGGAATGCGCTGGGGCTTCCTTTGGGGGCTGATGGGTTGGAAGAGCAGCGGAACTCTGAGTCCCATCTCCGTCTTAGCACACATGCTTGTATCCATTTTTTATAGACATGATTTCATTTGGAAAAGCATGGACGTGAGAAGAAAAAGATGGCGAAAAACATCAGTGATTTAACTGTCACATGCGAAAGAGGAAACTGAGGCCAGGAGAGGTTTTAGGGGACTTGTTTAAAGTCACCTCGTAAGTAAAGCATCAGGGTGGGAACTAGACCCCGCATCTCCCTCTGCAACCCCGCCCTCTACGGACAGCGCCTCCTGTGCGATGCCTAGCTCTCTGCTCTCACTTCCACCACCGCGTTCTCTAGAAACTTCTCCACGACGCTGGTCAGCTCCAGTGGGCAGCCTGCTGTGTCCACTAGAGAATCAAGCAGGGGGATCAAAGCCGCTCCTTTGAATCACTACTGATGGTTTAGACACGCTTCTTGGGAGCTTTTTAGAAATCCTCTAACAGACCGGGGCTTGATACTCATTTCGCCTCAGTCCGCGTTTCTTTGACCACACCGTCTCTGACACGTTGCATTTATAATGGTCTCTGATGAGAACATAAGAGTTAAAGACATGCTGGCAAAGGGTCGCAAGCCAGCTCTCTGAAAGCCGAGCGGGTGCTGGCACGGCAGCCTCCGGACCCTGCAGAGTGTGGGGGGAAGCGCGGGAGACACGCGGTGACTAGGTTCTACCTTTCCTGGGCTGATACGATGAATGATGTCGCAGGTGCCTGCGAAACAGTATTTATGCCCTGTCTTCGTGTCTCAAAAGATCGTAATATATGTTCTAGGGAAAAGTGATTTATTTATTGAGAAGTCTGGGGAACACTGAATCCTACCTCCCCCCCACCACCTTAGAAATTCACCAGCAGAATGACATAATGGCTCTGAGAAGGCCAGACTGTTTAATTTAGTTTATACTAAACTTCTTTGACCCCGGAACTATAGTTTTGGTCTATACCTGTGAATGTCCTGCTGAAGTGGTACTCCGTGGAACACAGTTTGAGAAACAAAGCACCACAGGCCGAAGAGCAGCTTGCACCATGGGGATCTATCTGAATTGCTGAACAGAGACTATCTGATTCTTGGGGAAAATTAGGATTACCAGAAATGAAACACTGTCAGGTTGGCATGCAAGCAGGCCTGGTTAGTGGACATGTACCACTCTCCACAGAGTGGCCACTGTAAGAAACAAAAATTTAAAAAAAAGAAAGAAAAGAAAAAGAGAGGGAAGGAAGGGAGGGACGGAGGAAGGAAGGAAAGAAAAGAAAAGAAAGTGCCGTAAGTACTTTTAATAAGTCTTATTTGCACTGAGTCCTGTCTCCCCCTCCCTGTGCCATTTCCCTAATATTACGTGGTTGCATTTACCAATTTCTCTCTTGCTACACGCACTGAGCTTTTTCATGTTCTACAGCCACAGACTGTACCCATAGCCCCTAACCATGTGTCTTATAATAATGTATCCTGGTCGCCATGGAAACTCCACGAGAGGGTATAGATGGAACAGCGGAAAGGAATCCCCACAAACAGAAAAAACCCAGCCAAAGCCTGTGTCATGATGAATGGCGGATCAGGTGCATGTTTTCTGATTAAAGGACAGCATTACGACACCATGCAGGTTATCTGAACATTGAGGAGGATGACCAGCGCATCACATGGGATACTGACGCATAGGAAGACACCAAATTCTTATCCCAAATACCACAGCCGAATGGACTTACGTAGGGGCAGGGCAGTCTATTTCCTCTCGTGCATGATCTATTTACCCTTTCCCTCTTCATCACTTTTCCCCTCGTAGTCCCTAACTTCCATAGTCGTGCTCTTAGATCATGAAGTTGAGGGGAGATGAGGCACCGTCCCTGACCAATGGGACCAGGAACCAAGTGACACCCACATGGCGTTGCTCTCAGGACTTGAAGGATACCTCATCAGTTTACACGGGCCATTCTGCAGCCAGCTACCTTGAGAAAATCACTTGACCTCTCTGGGCTCCTTTTTTTCACCTATAAAACAAAGATACCGATATGGATCTGTCTGGCAGGGTTAATACCTATGCCAACCTATCTGTCAGACGGCTGTCTTTGGCAGATTGAAAACTGGGGAAATACTAAATTTGAGTACTACAATTCTACTGACCTTTGCAGAAATGAGACCAAGTGAACACAAAGAAATATACTCAAGGCAGACGGAGATGACTCAAGTAGCGTATCCGTTTCAATGAGATGCAGGTGATACGCTTTTGAAAAGATAATGGACTTCATGAAGTGTAAGGTATTAAGCCACCTCACTATCAAGAGATTTGTGATGATAAATCTCAGCATAGGGAAGAAAGAAAAAAAGGGGGGAAAGAGTCTAAGAGACTGTGCTAGGAATAGATGGTGACCAGAACACGTGGCAGACTAGAACAGACAGCTAGGATGTGGTGAATGCCCTCTTTAGGGTTTGCTCCTCCCCCAAGCACTCACAGCTCCGATAGTCTGACCCAGAATTTTCATCATAATTTATTCCCACTTTGTGCACCAAGTGTGAAGACTTGAGGATTAATGGAAGACGTCCGTGATTGCCATGCGTTCAATTCAACATCTGCTTAACAAGTAACTGTCATGGGCAAGACACTGTGTTGGGAACTCAAGGAGGCACAGAAAGGGGGAATGTTCTTACTCAACAATTCTCCGACAAAGGTTATCCTCTGGGAACTTACAACACTCCAGTCGCCAGCCCTCCCGAGGGGCTCGCCTCTAGCAAAGAGATGTTTCCAATTCCACAACTATCATACAAGTTAGAATATTATACATGTTCTGAAAGCACGTATAATATTCTAACTCGTATGAAGAACCCAGTTCCAAAGAATCACTCAGCAAAGTCTTCATGAAGGATGCTGATGTTTACATAGAGCTTGTGAGCAGGATTTCAATGAACAGAGAGGAGCATGGGCTTGAGCGGGGATCCAGAAGTGAGAAGACCTAAGCCCAGTTTGAGATAAATACCAGGTTCAAATAAAGCAGTGTTCCCTTAGCAGAACACAGATCGGCCCCCTCTTGTAGGTGGCTGAGGAGTGGGGCACGAGTAGTGGGGACAGGGAACAGGGACACTGAAGGGTTTTGAGCTGTGGCTTGGTGCAGAGGTTCCGAGCCAAGAGGCCAGTTGGAAGGAGCCAAAAGAGTCATGAAGGAGGGATGGATGGAGTGACTTTTCTCTTAGCCTACTGTCCCCTAAGCTCTAAAATAAGCCTTCCACCACCAGTTTATGGAATTTATAAAAGCCACTTGCCTCTTCTTACTCTTCACCTTACTGGATGCTCCACACCGAATTTATGAATACTTTCAAAACTAACATTTATTAAGTGTTTGCCACGTGTTAGAGTTATAACGTGTAGCCCCATCCTCTTTTGGAAACACTGTCTCAACTTTTGGGACATTGTCCTCTCCAGGGTCTCCTGACAGCTGCCCAACTCCTACTTCCCAGTGTCCCTTACTGACTCCGCTTCTGTCCACACCGTCAGAGACACCCAGTCACGATGGCAGCCCTCTCATATTATGCGAGAATCTCAGGTGGGGGCTTGGCTTCTTTAGACTGTGCATGCCGCCCTAAGATTCTGAGAAAGCATGTCTTTCTGGTTGGGAACCTCTGGTCCTCTCTCATTTTCAACAAGTTTAAGTAGATTCTTTTCTCTTCTTTTTCTTCCCTCCTCTCCCCTTCTCTCCCCTTCCCTCCCTTCCTCTCTCCTCTCCTCCTCTTCCCAACCCTTCTCTCTCTCATTTTCCTCATGACCAAATTCCCAGTTTCAACTCTGCGTAACAGTACATTTTGCCTTGTTTTCACCCTCTGTCCGTCCTTCCCTTCCTTCCCTGCCCCTTCCCTCCCTTCCTCCTATCTTATCTATTTCTCATCTCTCATCTTTCTTTTTGTTACCTCTTCCCACTGCAGTGCCTAATAGAACACCCATTTCAATAAGCGTTCTATGCATTTTTTTCCTGAAGTGCCGTGCACAGAGTAGGTCTGCAATAATTACCTAGATGGAACTCTATGCTTCTGTGATTACCCAATAGAAAGGCACATACAATTCCAACCTTCAAAGAAGACTACATAGAAATTAAAAATGATAGGCAAGGCTATAAAAGAGTGAGTCTCTGGACAATATATTCTGAGCAGCTTGGTTATATGCAGGTGCTCCGCAGAGCTGAGACTTGGGGTGGCTTTCTGTTCAATAGCACTCTTTGGATGAGCGTTGAAGACCAGATGGGGGGAGAAAGAGAGAAAGAAAAAGCAGCTGTTACATCTTTGAAGAATTATGAAGTGCCAGGGAATGATGAGCGCCAGTCTGCGGACGAAAGGCACAGCACTGGGAATGTATTCAGTGGGACCATAATGGTGTCGCGTGGTGGCCGACGGTGAGCACGGCGTGACGTCTAGAGTTGTGCAATCACTGCGTTGTACGCCTGAAGCTAATGTGACACTGAGTGTCACTCTCCTTCAAATAAACAAATAAATAAAATTTAAAAAAGAAAAGTAAGATCAGAGGAAACCCACAAAAACATAATAATCCCATAAAAGCACTGGCGGAGGGCATCTAAACTCCCTTGGCAAAATCCATGAAACTTGAGGAATAGTATTTATCACTAATCCTCAGTCCTGCCAGATGGCATATGTAATAATTCCTTGCTATGACTTAATTTAATTTTTATTAAATTTTTTATTTTATTAATTTTTATTATTACTTCCTCATTCACCAGAGTGACTGAAAAAACACTTTTTAAAAAGAGCTGACAATTATGGAGCACCACGAGCAGTATACTTTGGTGCTTACTGGGTGCTCTTCCTCTCATCTCCCTACCATCCCAGGAGGAGTGTCTTATCATTACCCTCATCTTACAGATGAAGATACAGAAGTTCAGAGAAGTCAAGCAACTGGCTGAGGTTGGAAAAATGGAATCCAGGCAGCCTGCGTCCAACCCCTGCCCCTCACCGAGGTGTGGTTTTCTGGGTGAATGGCTGGCATCCTGGATGTTCATCTACTGTATTAAGCATCTTACTCCAAGGAGAAAAATTGGCCGCTAATCATCCAGCCTTCATTTTTTCCTGCTTTACCACAGTCCCGAGAAGGAAGAGCCGTTAGCTCTTTAGGGCGACCTCAAAGTTTGGGAGCTTACTGAAGTCACCCCTCCAACAATTCGCTGACTGTTCAAAGAGTGCATGTTTGATCCAACTCGATTCTTTGTGGTCTGTCGGGACCCAGCTGCAGGACAAGCGCTTGCCATCACCCAAACCATTCACCAGAGGGATGTTTGCAATGTGCATTTTGGGCAATAACAGGGTAAAACCTTGAAAAGGCTTTATTTGCTGAGTAAATGTAGCTTCAAATTAATTTCCTGCAATCATTGTTCGTTAATATTTAATATATTTATATGAAGGATACCACTTCACAATTCCCTATACATTCAACATTTAATAATGTAGAAACAGCTTATCTTCAACTCGCGGAGACTGGATTTGCAATAACTAGTAATGTTAAATGTATTTTTAAAAAATCAATAATAAATAAATGCATAAGCACTTCCCTCTAGTGCTTCTGATGTTATTTACAAAATTAAAAAAAAGATGACAGGCCCACCAGGGACTTTATAACCATTTCATTACCACCTCCCTAATTGTATATGGTGGAACTGCATAATCTGTTTATTGAAATTGAAATCTTTGGAACGGGTCCTCCCCACAGACATTAACAATGAGCATCTCGTGCAATAACATAGTACTTAATGTAATATTAACATTATATGCAGCAGGCCCTAACCGCTCGCTGGTCGCCCCACTGGAATTAAACATTTTTAACACTCTGTGCTCTGCCTCGGTATCCAATCCTAGATCTAATTTACAAGCTGTAAAACACAATAGTCACAGATTTCAATAAATACGAAGACGTTCTAAGGACATAGCTGGTGGTGACTAGGATGGGAGAGACCACTTTCTCTGAAGTAGAAACAAAGGAAAACCCTACCTGGAAAATGTGAGGTATTTACAAGGTCTGATGAGAAAGAAAGCCGTTCTGTTCGGGGATGCCTGGCCAGGGGACACAGAAGCATTATTTTGATGTCAGGTCAAGGTGTTTGTACCTATGTGGCCCATGGTTAAAATCTAGATATCCCTCCCCAGCTAGATATCCCTTCCCAGAGGAAAGCAGGGAAGAGAGAAGAGCCTCGGAGAAGGTGTGAGGAGGGCTGGTTTTCATCCTGAATCTTCCTGAAGGATCCTGAATGTTTTGAGCAGGTTATTTAACTTCTCTGTTGAGATTCTCATCTTTAAATGAAGGGGATGAACCGGACCGTCTTGAAGATTCCTTCCAGCTATCAAGCTCTAAAAATCTAAGACTATGATTCGTTTGCAAAGCCCACTCGGAGATTTTGTTATTTTTTCCTTTAACTGGCACCTCTGGAACCTCTGGCTTCTTTCTCAGTCACAGAGCAATTACAACAACATTTGTCTCGTGCTGTATGGTTTCACAAACCCTTTTAATACATTATCCCAATTCATCTCAAGCACAGTCCTGGGCCTACGTGGCTGTGATGAAGACTAGTGACAGGGCTAGGAGGGCAGAATCACAGGAAACTGCAAAATAACTAGCGAATAATGGAAAAGCCTCAAAAGTCAAGGAACACTCATCCAGCTAACTAAAAGATGGGGTCTGTGGTTAGGATGGCCTTTTGCAAAATGCATGTTTACCTATCATACCATAATCTAGGAATCTCGGCCACAGCCTATATAGCCTTCCATTAATCGTGCTACAGGCCGTGCTAGGTAAGAAACTCACAGTTGGGATTTGACTTGGTGATTTAGGTAAGATACAGACATTCCCTTAGGTCATTGTGTCCCTATCGGCCCAAAAGCGTATTTGATACGCATTTTTGGAAAAACGTTGAATAGTTATTTGATATGAAAAATCATATGACCTACCAGATGCAAGATAGGTGTCACATTTTATTTATTTTTTAGAAAAGATTTTTTTAATTTGAAAGTGAGCGAGAGCTCGAACGGTGGGGAGAAGCAGAGGGAGAGGAAGAGAGAATCGCAAGCAGACTCCGAGCTGAGCATGGAGCCCAACCCGGGGCTTGATCTCATGACCCTGAGATCAGGACCTGAGCTGAAACCAGGAGTCAGATACTTAACTGACTAAGGCACCCAGGCACCCGTAAGTGTTACATTTTACAAGAAGAGAAGGGAATTTGTTCAAGGAGAGGTACTCAGGGGCTTCAACTGTAAGTAGTAGTATATTGTTTAATCCAGTGATTGTTAGCCTGGTGTTTGCCATATTGTTATTTACACATTTTATCTTAAATATATAAATTAAATTTTCAGAGTAAAAATTAGATAATAGGTTAACCTTTAAAATGAACTGGGTTCTCTCAAGCCTGTCTTCTTTTCAGAAAGCTTGGGGGACAAAGATTAAGAGCATTGAATTATAATGTGAATTATACAATTGGGTGTTTGTCCTTTATTTAATTTATTCTCTGACACAGAAAGGAGTGGCCTCGAATTTAAAACATAACAGCAAACATGAAACCAGTTTAAGATAAACGCTACAGAATACTCTTGATTTAAATCTGCTAGCAAACTTTTTCAAAAGTATTTGCCATATCAGAGCTTGCTATTAGCAAATTGAGTTCTTCAGAGTGACATTATACTCTTTCAGAAACGCCTTAAAAAAACCACTGTCTTATTCTCTTCCTTCTTGTCCCCAAAATGAAAACCACTTTTTGCTACTTTCTTAGACCTTTGGAAAGCAAGACATTCCGGCTATAGTGAAAAAGATACTTAATGTTCGTTCCACCTCCCCCTCTACCTCCCCTTCCTACCACAAAAGTTAGTCTAGCTCACACAAAAAAAGAGAACAAAAAGGAAAAAAAGAGGAAATCTCTAGTACTGAACTCCTCAAAAAAAATCAATAAATGCAAGAGAAATATTGGTTTAGAATTATCATTTCTTTCTAAAGTTGCTCAGTTCCCTTCAAACCCCCAAATGCTTTACCTTCAGTCTGATCTTGCCTCGTCTGCTTTGGGGATGAGGTTGCTTTATTACTCTCTACATTGCATTGGTCATCAGGGAGAGTCACTGCTAAACCTGACTTTATGAAGAGGATCCTTCAGGTATAGGTTGTTTTGTTTTGTTTTTTTGGACCCGTGTACCGGAGTCATTTTATCCACCAGGTCCACCTCCTTTACACAAATCTGATTTTCCTGGAAGCGCGAATCAGCACACAGCATCAGTTAGATGGGGCATGCTGAACTGTTTTCCTATTTCTGTGCCCTGGGATCTCTATAGAAGCACAGCTGGCTTCTCCGGTGTTCTGGTTCTTTCTAGATTAGCAGTAAACAGATGGGTATGATCACCGTGTCTTGAAATAGGACACTTAGCATTACATCCATTGCTGTGGAGGTACTATTCTCCTCCCCAAATGCCATCTTCATTTCAACTTAGCTGGAGGGCCCTGGCCTCACCCACAGAACGTCTGTACAAAAGAAGGGCAGGAATTCATATTTCACTCAGGGTCTGTCCACACTTGGAAGTGGCTCTACCCATAGGCGCAATTTTGAATCCAATAATTTCTAAAAAATGTATCAACTATTCTCAAACGTTCAAAGTTCTTTAGAAGAGACGACATAAGCCTTGCCCTTAAGGACCTTACATGTTCATGAACTGAGACATAATGATCAGACACTTAAAAAAGCTCCTAACAGTAACAGGTGCTATTAGGTGGGCACTTATTGCACCAGTAACTAAGCAAAGAACTTTATCTATCTTAGCTCGTTTAATTGTACAGGAACTTCATGTGGTCATTATTATACCGGGGCCAAGAGAGCTTATATACCAAGGTTGTAAGGGACCACAGAAGCAGGATGCAAACCCAGTTCTACCTTTCTCAGAAGCCCGGGCTCTGCCATTATATGTGGAAGAGAATATTAAATTAGCTTTCACTTCTCCTTACCATCCGGAGCAAGGGTACCCATCTGGTCCCTTGCCCTCCCGGCAACCTGGCTGAATGCATTTGTCAAATGCAACCTCTTTGCCCCAGAGGCCAATCGTGGTACTGCAGCCCTTGCCAGGATGCTCAGACGCTTGGCTACCGACTGACACATTCTTACTCATTAGAAAAACAAGCACCATGCAAAAATGAAGCAAGAACACTGAGCAAGTAGCACCGGGCTTTCACTCGGGCTACTGAAATCTAGAGACCATCAGCCGAATCACTACACTATATCTGTTCCCTTTTTAAACTAATGTTTAAATGAATTCTCAAGTACAGGGGTGTTATGAAGACTGATTTCATTTCCCTGATTTCCCTTGAAATAGAAATGCATTCTCAACATTTGCTGCAACATGGATGGCACTGGAGGAGATTAATGCTAAGTGAAATAAGTCAAGCAGAGAAAGACAATTATCATATGATTTCTCTCATCTATGGAACATAAGAACTAGGAAGATCAGTAGGGGAAGAAAGGGATAAAGAAAGGGGGGTAATCAGAGGGGGGAATGAAGCATGAGAGACTATGGACTCTGAGAAACAAACTGAGGGCTTCAGAGAGTAGGAGGGGGGTGGGGGAATGGGATAGGCTGGTGATGGGTAGTAAGGAGGGCACGTATTGCATGGTGCACTGGGTGTTATACGCAACTAATGAATCATCGAACTTTACATCAGAAACCAGGGATGTACTGTATGGTGACTAACATAATATAATAAAAAAAATTAAAAAAAAAAGAAATGCATCACAACCCTTCTGCTGAAATCCAGACTGTCTGCATATAAACTGAGATGTTTTGAAATGACTCTTCATTTTCTCACGCCCTTGGCCCCCTTTGCCCCAAATGATGGAATGCAATCATGTTGTAGCAGAATGAGAGAAGCCGCCGTGTCTGGGCATCTTGGTTGGTGCTGGGATAGTGCTAGGGATGTCACCTCAGTCTCTGCTTGGTGTCGTGAGGAGATGTCATATCAGTTCAAGTACAGATCAATTTATTTTTTAAAGCAATAGAAACTGCCATCATTGGTGGTGAAAGTTCAGGATTGCTCTTCCACCTGTAACCTTAATCATAATAAATAAATAAATAAATAAATAAATAAATAAATACCTTTTTCTCCATCAACATTATATCGGCTGCTGCTTTTGACACTAAGTCTCCCCAAACCACCTTTGTCCAATGCATATCACTGCAGAAACCATTTCTTATTGGCTAAAAGCAGATAAACCTGCCAAAAGCCAGCGCTTATTTCTTTCCCACGAGACCACACTTGAGTAAGCATAAGCAAGCATAACTCTGTGTGTTTCCTTACCCAAAGTGACAGGCAGCCTGAGAACAGAAGATCTCCGTTTCTTAACTCGGCACCCTGGATTTGGATGATTTAACTATATATAAAGGCAGCACCGGGTTGATTTGAAAGATACATTTTATCAAGTTGTCAGCTTTCCAGGGCCAACTGTTTCAGAATCACTTATAAGTAAACTAGAAAATGATTTGGATTGTAGGAAATTCAAGCCTTACTTTCCCGGAATGTTGCAACAGATAGCTGAAAAATAGACATCGAATCAAACTCTGAAATTAAAATGTCCTGAGTGTGTCTCCCTGGCGGGGAGAGGCTGCACGGGTCTAATGGATGGAGAGGAGGACGCGGAGTCAGGGGACCTCGGAACCGATTGCCACATTGGCAGCATCTCACCGAGTGACCTTGGGAACCTCAGCCAGCCCGGCCACAGAGAGACTAGAGCTCCCGAGCTGGGGCCACTCACTGTCCGCCCACCCGCCCCCTCCCTGGGGGGCTCTGCCAACAGGAATGAGAGGCTCCTCAGTACAAGGACAAGGGAGGAGAGGCTTGGGCCCCAGACAGAACTGCGGCCCCACTCTTTGCTCACATCTTTCTCCAGCAGCCAGGATGACAGGCAAGGCCTTTGGGGATCAAATGGTTCTCATGCCATTTCCAGCCCAGTGAGATAAACAATTGCCATGCTCAGTCCCTAACGACCATCGGGGGGCTCCTTCTCCATGCACAAGCCCAGAAGATAATATTGACCCTTGGTTGACTTCCCAGGGATTCTTGGAAGAGGATTAATCACGTACTGACTGTTTAGGACTTTTTTTAAAGGATGCTGAGCATCTCAATTAGGGGAATATTTCTGATACTTTTGGACTCCAATTTTAGTCATAACCATACCCAACTTAAGCTCACAGTCAGCTACATTTTCTAACATTGCACAAGTGTGTGTGTATAAATACACAGCGCGAGCAAGGTCCCTGGGCCTGCGGGTCTCTCTTTCTCTATCTTGTGCCTTCCAGGCTACAGAAGGACAATAAAGCATGAATGTTACCCTGATAATCTCACCCGTCACAAGCCACATGGAGGAAAAAAAAGTACTTAACAGGAATGTCTGTTAGCGCCTGATAGGGAGCACCTGGGTGGTAGGACCTTGACTTACAGCCCTGCCCTGGGACTACACATGGCAGAATGTGGTAGAAAGCCAGTTCCTGTCCTCCAAGGGGGGTTACTACAGTCCCATTCTTTATTAAGTCCTGAGTGTGATCATCTTCTGTAGTTTGGGGATCACTTTCTCCTAAGCCCTCCCAGCATCTGTGCACAGTTAAGGGCCAGGGTTATTGACAAAAGGCCGTCATTGGCATGACATTCTTTTTTAAAGAATCAAATGAGTCCAGCCATCTCAGAAGCCATGGATCTGCCTTTATTTGACAGCTGGATGAAAAGAGAAGGTACAAGGATAGGCTCAGGCATTGTCTCCCTTTTCAAAGAAGGGTCATAGATACTATTCTGCCACTGGCTGGCAGATGATGCTTTGTAGAAATCTCTGTACAACAAACTCTGAAGCTCAATTTATCTACCTCAGGCTACCCCGGCTCAACAGGGATTTGAACTCGTGGTCCCAAGGACTTCTGGTCTAAGGAAGCTGATGGTGAGACAACTAAGTCATCACCACTGGCTAATGGGCCCCCAGAGAGGATACATATGATCAGAATGATTTATTGATTAATGCTGACCTCTAAAGCTACTTTAGGACAGGCATCGGAAACGTAAAACCACTTTCACTGTGCAGCGGCCACACTGCTGTTACTCAGCTTTGTAAAATGCCACGCGGGGCTGGGATCAATCATTGCCAGACCTTGCAGCTTGCTGACCTCCAGCAGGAAAAGAACCTTCCAGAAGAGGCAAAAAACCCATGTTTAATAGCAAAGACAGCAATGCCATGTCAGCATTGTATTTGAGATCATGGGACCTCAGAGGGCAGAGCTCCCCACTTCCCATAGGACTAGAGATTTCCATGAGAATAAAGGCTGGGAAGAACGAATCCCACATAATCCCCAAGGAATAAGTTGTATTGCCAGAAAAAGCTTTTATTTTCCTGAATGAGGAATCTTCCCTCAATTCAATAAATTACCTCATGTATTTTTTTCAAAAGGCATTCGATGAGATTCTACCATAAAATTTCCTGCAAGGAGGTATATGGCTGGATATAGACTACACTTTCATATGGGATCATGAATGGATGCTCCATAATCATTAAGTAATGGCAAGCCCACATCTTGCCCAGAGACGCAACGGGCTTCTCTGCCTGAGGGACCGAGAGACACAGTCACGGATGGAACAAAGCAAATGTATCACAAGCTGCAGAACGCCAACTCTAGAACGCCTCAGCAAGAGACTGATTCCTCCTAAAGTCCTTCTCCCCTGCTTGCTCACAGCTCCCTTCACCGCTACCCCCCGCCCCCCGGATCCTCAACTTCTTCTCTGCTAGGGCTCTCCCCTCTGCAAATAAATATGCTCGAGCCTCTATGATCGAAAAGCAAGCCCTCCATCCTTCCCATGTAATTCCTCCCACTCCTTCCACTCTCGCTGACAAAATTCATAGCTCTTAACTTCTCAGTCTCTACGTTAACTCGCAGCCCTGCTCACCTGTGCCCTCCCCACCCCATCCAGGGTAACCATTAACCATTCTGATGAGGCAGCGTCCTTGGGGTCAGATGCTTGGCTGGAATGCCAGGTCTGCTTAGCACTAACTATGTTAAAGTAAGCACGTTGCTTAACCTGTTTATCTGTTTCTCTTCTGCACACAAATGGGATGACAATCGTATTCCTTAATAGAGTTAATGACGTGTCCATAGAAAGCACTCAAGAAGTGATCATTGGGGCGCCGGGGTGGCTCAGTCAGTTAAGAGTCTGCCTTTGGCTCAGGTCATGATCCCAGGGTCCTGGGATCGAGTTCCGTGTTCATTGGGCTCCCTGGTCAGTGGGGAGCCTGCTTCTCCCTCTCTCTCTGCCCCTCCCTGCACTCGTTCTCTCCTTCTCTTTCTCTAGCTTGCTCTCTCTCAAGTAAATAATTTTTTAAAAGAGAAGTGATCATCACCATTATTATCAAAGTTAACACTTTGCTGGGGAGGGAATTCCACACCGGTGTTGACAACAGGAACTGAAGCTAGGACAAGCAAATGATTGTGCCGGAGATAACAGAACCCAGAGTAGAACTGTGGAACCTAAAGCCAGTGAGTAGGGAGTAAGGGGCAGCCAGAGGTCAGAGCATAGTCAAGAGGTAAACTAGCTTCTGAATCTCAATGCCCAGACCTGGCCCCGGGTCTCATCCTCTCGGCTCTCAAGGACATCCAACCTGACCTCTGAGCCACCGGTCTAGAGGGAAGTGCCCGTGGCAAAGAGGCTGATCGCGCCGTAGTCAAGATGGAAACTCCTCTGTTCTGGGTCAACCTCTCTGCCAATGGGCAGAGGGACCCGTCCCTGTTGTGAAGAACTTCTTTATGTCCCCACGAGAGCTCCTGCCAAGTTCATGGTGTGGTGAAAGTGATTCAAAAGGATATGGTTGGGAGCAGTGCCTGGGGGTGGGAAGGAGCAATGCCTCCTTTGCAAAACATCTGAAATATTTAAAAACGACTTTTTGAGGAGTGTGTGTGTGTGTGTGTGTGTGTGTGTGTGTGTGTGTGTGTGAGATTTACTGCATAACGTGAAAGTGGGTGCAGATTTTCATCTCTTCTAGTATGTGGGTCTTGTGTGATAAGGACATCTTTTGAAATGAAGGATGGGGTAGAAAGTAGGTGATTATAGACAAGCTGTAGCCCAAGGTTACCTGTTTGTTGTCTTGTTTCAAATGATTTCCCCCTATAATTTCCAGGGCATCCTAAGTTCTGCCAGTAACCCAGCCCTTCCTATCTCTCTCAGTTGCCATGTATAGGACGGGAAGGAAAATAGAAATGCACAAACACTGGAGCACTTTTTCCATGGGGGAGGGCAGGGGGTAGGGGAGGAGAGAGATCTGAATGGCGTGGAGACACATCTCCCCTGGTCTGGGGCTCTTTCCCCCTCCCATCAATGCATGGTTCGTGAAATCCATCTTTACCAATGAAAACTTGTTTGTTTGTCCTTTCTTTATTCATGTATAAGCAACTTCAGCTCAAGTGTGGGTTGAAATCGTATTTTCCCGGGATGTTTGTGTTCTCTACGCTCAGGTTCCTGAACAGCTCACACAGCCTTTCCTACAATAAAACGCATATATGTGTGTGCTGCCCTTGCTGTACGATTTACTTGATTATGCGATATTCAGTTTTCCTGAAAAACTTTACAGACAGGAAAATATTTACCTAAAATCATTTTTAATAATTTAAAAAATAATATACTTTTTTGTAGAAAATCTGGAAAATAGGGGCGCCTGGGTGGCGCAGTTGTTAAGTGTCTGCCTTCAGCTCAGGGCGTGATCCCGGCGTTATGGGATCGGGCCCCACATCAGGCTCCTCCTCTATGAGCCTGCTTCTTCCTCTCCCACTCCCCCTGCTTGTATTCCCTCTCTCGCTGGCTGTCTCTCTGTCAAATAAATAAATAAAATCTTTAAAAAAAAAATCTGGAAAACATAAATGACTGCAAAAAAGTTAAAAAAATCTATCCATAATCCCACTAGTCAGATAAAATAATGTTCTCATAATACTCCTCCTTGTATTTTTCTGTGTGTATATGCAAACACACATAGAAGTATATGGAAACTTATTTCCATAGTTAAACTCTTATTTGTATCTAGTGCTATAAAAAGTTGATTTCTCATTACAACATTATATATTTGAAAACTATTCATGCTACTAAATTCTTTATAAGACTATTTTAAATGATGTGAACTGATCATTGTAAGCATAAAAAGCAGCCTGGTGAAAAGATCTCTTGCCTGGGGATGGTCTGCTCTGCCACTAACCTGCTGTGTGACCTTGGGCAAGTCACTGCACTTCTCTGACTCTCAGTTTCCTGTGCTTTGATTGAGAGTTAGGAACAAAATAATTTCACCAACTCACCACTGCCACCTCCACGGAGGAAATTCATGACTGGAATTCCCAGCCATCCACGGCCCCGCAGGAGCCCTGGGGGAAACTTCCTTCCTCAGGCTCTGCGGTAATCTCGCTGCCCACTGCTGGGCTCATTTCTTCTTTTCCCTCTCTAAGTTGTGACCCTGTTATCAAACATATGAAGCCTTACTCACTGTATCCCATCCTCATTTTACCTCTCTTCTGCTGTCATTGTAAAAACAAATCAAGGGTGCCTGGGTGGCTCAGTCGGTTAAGCGTCTGTCTTCAGCTTGGGTCATGATCCCAAGGTCCTGGGATCAAGCCCCACATCGGGTTCCCTTCTCAGCAGAGACCCTGCTTCTCCCTCTGCCACTCCCCCTGCTTGTTGCTCTCTCTCTCTCTCTATCAAATAAATAAATAAAATCTTAAAAAAAAAAGAAAAGCAAAAAATAAATCTAAGACATCCCTCTCCGGATGATACCCTTCAATGGCGCATAATTGCTCTTCCAAAGCTCCTGCTGGACGTGGCTCCCCCACACCAGCCAGCTTTTGTGCTCACTCGCCTTCCTACCCTCCAGTGCCTTCCAACTCCCAAAAGGCAACCAGTGCTGAGGCCTGGGAGCCTCAGCATCCACTGTTCCCCCAGCCTGTGGCTGCCACATTCAACAAAAGCAGCTCATCTTTATTTAGCCTTCAGGGAAAACTACTACTGTCCATCCTCCCTCCCTTGAGTTAATTAGATCACAGTTTCTTGTGCTCCTTCTCCCATCACATTTATCCTAGTGTATGTATGTGCGTGTGCACACGCGTGCACGTGGTCATTGGATAGATATCTGTCTTCCTCTTTAGACTCTAAGCCCCACGCAGGCAGAACGGTGTGGTTCATTACCACATCTCTGCTGCCTAGCCCAGTTCTGGCACGTAGTAGACACTCAATAAGTACTTGTTTTTTGTTTTTTAAAGATTTTATTTATTTATTTGACAGAGAGAGAGAGAGACAGCCAGTGAGAGAGGGAACACAAGCAAGGGGAGTGGGAGAGGAAGAAGCAGGCTCCCAGTGGGAGGGAGCCTGATGCGGGACTCGATCCCAGAACGCTGGGATCACGCCCCCAAGCCGAAGGCAGACGCTTAACTACTGTGCCACCCAGGCGCCCCTCAATAAGTACTTGTTAAAAAAAAAAAAATGAATGAATTTTCTCTTTGCCTATTTCTCCTTCAAATGAAGTTGACCCTTGAACAATACAGATCTGAACTACACTGGTACACTGATAAGTGCATTTTTTTCAGTAAGTACGCTACAGTACTGCGGATGTATTTTCTCTTATGATTTTCTTAATCCCATTTTCTTTTCTCTAGCTCATTTTATTGTAAGAATACAGTGTATAATACATATAATATAAAAAATATGTGTTAATCAACTGCTCATGTTACTGGTCAACAGTAGGCTATTAAGTTTTGGGGGAGTCAAAAGTGATATGTGGATTTTAGGCTGTGGGGGTCGGTAACCCTAACTCCTGCATTGCTCAAGAGCTAACTGTATTTTAAATTTTATTTCCCTTTAAATTCTGTTAAGGTAAGTTTTCTCACAACCTTTCTGTATCTGGGCAGAGAAAAGGAAATAAATACAAAGAAATGCGGGGTGGATTATGTTATTCTTTTTCTTTCTTGAAGGAGACATAAAAAATAAAGTAAGAATCATCCACAATCCCCTACCTTCTTAAAAATACACACAGTGGCTCCCGAAAAAGGGGTGGAGAGGCCCATTCCCAGATAGAAGCAGGAACGTCAGGATTCAGGTACGTCCACACTACACATTTGCAAACAGGTCCAAATTTGCACCAAAGTTATTTCTCTCTGCTTGGGCAGATTGTATTTGGACGCTTCCAATAAATGACACAGGCTGGTTAAAAAGGTGTAATGTGGCTCTTTCTCTGCCCACCAATGTTTACGCCCACCAATTCTAAGTATGTTCTAGAATGGCAATACAACAGTTTTCAGAGTCTATTTTTCTATACTACCTGGTCTTCCTGCAGATTTCGTAATGAGCACGTTGACTTTCAATTTATGGAGGGAATAACTTATTTGTTTTGATATTTAGTAAATGTTTAAGGACATTACAGAGTCATAAAAACTGGCTTACTTTTTCTTTTCCCCTGAATTATCAGATTGGAGTGGAGAGAGAAGTCTGAAGAAGGTGCAGCTGGGAAACCGGCCTGGAAAGTTCACTGTAAGGGACTGAGCATGTTGCAATGTAAGAGAAGCAAGACCTTCTTCAGATGAAGCCATCCATGTCTTCGAGCAAATAATGGCCTAGGCCCCCTGCCTCCACTGGAGAAAGAAGGCATGATAGGCCAACGATGCCTCCAGGAGAAGCAAGAAGAACCCTCCGAATCTTCAGAATTGTGCACCTGCAATGTGTCTAACACCCTAGAAGAGGAATTATAGCCTTGGGCAATTCTAAGGAGATTTGTTACAACAATTCCACTAAATGAGAGTTTTGCCGAGATCTCCTATGTAAAAAGTAAGCATTTTGGGAAAGATAGTTGGTAATTTCCATGAGGTATACAAAAACAAGAGAGATAATCAAAACCACTAGAGAAACTCACAAAGGTGCTGCCTGACCACGGACAAATTATGCGGTAACTACTCATACTCCAAATGCCACTTCACCTTACAGATATTTCTTTAAACAGCGACTTGCCAAATAATCTACTTACTTAGAGTGTCAGTTACGGTTGGAGAGAGGGTGAACAGGATGATAATAAAGCTGGAAGAAACTGACTCAAAGGCCACGGGCAATTAATTGATTAATTTTTTTTAAAGAATTATTTCTTTGAGGGAGAGAGAGAGAGAGAGAGTATGAGCAGGGAGAGGTGCAGAGAGAGAGAGAATCCCAAGCAGACTTCCCGGTGAACGTGGAGCCTGATGGGGGGCTCGATCCCAAGACCCTGAGATCATAACCTGAGCCAAAATCAAAAACCGGAAGCTCAACCAACTGAGCCACCCAGGTGTCCCTTAACTGATGAATTAACAGAGCTCTGACGAAGTTCTGATGCATGTCAAGGGAAACGTGACTTCATTCTGAAATTATGCATTGGTCCACAGTTTTTCAGAAATAATCAACCGTGCAGTAGAAGAAGTTCTTACTTTCAGATCAACACTTTCATTTCTGATACGTGATGGTCAGCTATAGATACTCCTCATTGAAAATGAGCTTTTTCATGTACTTACCCTACGACTTCATTCAGAAGCAAGGAGAATATAGTAGTTTTCTTAAGAAGCCAATTCTTCAAAGGCAGAGACCAAGATGTGTTTCATTTCATTTTCTCCATGCCTGGCACTTGGTAGTAGCTACTTAATAAATATTTGAAGAAAGGAGGGAAGGAGGGAGGGAGGAAGAATAGGAAGGAAAGACTGTTTTGATGGTACCAGCTGTTTGGCTTGTGGTGGTAATCCCGGTATTTTAGACTTCCTAAATACGTCCACTCCTTTTTCCTGCTTGTCCAAAGCCCTCAATTCAACTTTTGAAAACTTTTGATGATTTCTCAGGAACTCAGCCTCTTCACTCTGTTGGTGAACCTTTAAGAAGGCCACCATAGATGTCGTAGTTCAATAATCCTGCCACCTAGAATGAGTTAATTCAAGTTCAAACTCCTGAATCCAACAGTCCAGACCCTCAGTTAGGCTCCTCCCTTCACCCTCACTCTAGCCTATTTCCTTTCTTTTAACAATGATCTGAGTGCCTATGATGTGCCAAAACCCAAGTTAGATTTGGGGGATTCAAGGGCCAACACAAAACCATCTGTCCTGCAGGTGCCCCAGCTCCCCCATCCCTTCCTTTGCTCTTACTCCCCAAATGCTCACCTCTGCTCAGTCAAGGTACCTTGCTTATAAAGCCGACTCACTTGGGTAAATACTGCTATTTCTTTTGCATACAACGATCTTCCTTTTTGCTACTTTTAAAATTCTTCATCTTCTTCAAAGTTTGTAACAAACAGAGCCTTGCAGAATCCTTCATTGATGAACCAAATCTGACTTCTACCCATCCTCTCTGCATGCCCTGTCAGCAATCCTCTGGACGTGGTGCGTAAACATTTCATGGCCTCAATTAGACCAAATCCTTTGCAGGGGAGTTCATATCCTTATCTTCCCACCCCTCGCAGGGAAGATAGTGTTCAAGGCACTAAGCTCTTCCTTCCCTTAGACCCTCTGTTCCCTCTGGCAGCTTCCTCCTGACTCAAAACTATCACAGGGAGGACCGACTCGAAGACCACCCAAGGTAGGTGAGCCCCCAAAGCGGTTTCGGATACATCACACCTTCATCTCATATATTCCTCTAAACCAAAGTTATTCCAGATCTTGAGACTTTCTTCAACAACAACAACAACAACAACAACACCCCAACAATAATTCCACTAGAATGTAAGTGAGGACAGGGGTTTTTATTTGTTTCGTTCAATGTTACATCCCCAGCATCTAGAACAGTGCCAGATACACATAACAATTCAATGAAAATCTGTTTAATTAATAAATTATTACTTTAAGTAAATGTATATTAAATAAATAAATGTCTACGTGCTTTTGTAAATCTAAATATATCTACATATGTTTTTAAGTGGGTAGGAAAGCATATGACATACGGAAAATTACGTGCACAACTGCTCACATGCATTAGTTCAGGGGGGTTGATTTAAAGAGAAGGAGGTGGGGTGGCTCTATTTTTTCTTTCTCTGACACAAGGAGAACAAGACGACCAAGTAGAGGACTTTAGCTAAAAATGCAAAGTTCTTGCAGGGCGAGGACTAGGTGACTCCATTTATTTCTGACAGCCAAGAGTTTTATGGTTCAACAACAGCAGAACATCAATGAGGAAACAAAATCAAGGGTAGATGAAGTTTCGCGAAAATCTAATTTCATTGTGTGAACTTTATTAAGTCATATTTTTATCTGTGTCTAAAAAGCAGTCCTTGTCTTTTCTTTTTTTCATTAGTTACCAGAGTGATTCCTTCTCCTCCTCTAAAACCGACTTTCAGCCAAATGCAAAGGGATGTCTACAAGTGTGTAAACAATTTTCGGCCGCTCATTACCCACCTCTCTGCCCGATGGAAGGTACAACGACAGTAGCAAGACAATAACATGAACACTCTCTTCCCCTGGCTCATCGGTATAACGTTCTGAGAGCAAGGAGCAGACCACTAGCTGTCTGCAAAGGCAGAGCTCAAGCTGCCGGCCACTAGGGCAGGCCTCACACCATATGCTTTCGCAGAAGTGGGTAAAGAGCTGAGCCCTACGTTGCAGGACACTTAAGGATTTTGTTGTTTGGTGTGAACCATTTGTATAATACTTTTTTCACGGCATTCGTGAAGTTCCATCTGTAAACCTATTTTTTAATGATACAAATATTCACTATGATTATTACTGGATACTATATTGAGAGTCTGAGACCAGAAATTTAAGAGCACAATATTTCATTTTTACTTGAGGTATTAGGATATATGCTTTGGGACGGTGGGATATACCCTAAAGATAAAACAACATAATACCATAGATCTCTGGAATCAGGTTTAATACATATAAAGAATATGATAAGACTTTTTTAAACAAGGCTACTGGTAATCTTGAAGACCAAATAAATCAGAGAACTTTAGGCTTGGGCCTCCCTGCCTTTCCCCATCTTACATCCCAACCATAAGGAAGCACCAGATGTCTGGGTGTAACTTGGGATTTGGGACTTTGCCCATGGTGGGAAGGAAAGTCCATTTTCCCCAATCCTCTCCCAGCAGCTTCCTGATAGCTGAAATCCCAACCAAGTTGCTTTATGAAGACATTGTCGCTCATTAAATTAAAAATATACCCGAGAAAGGTGAGATGTTGCAGCAATGGTCAGTCTCACTTGCAGGGGCTCTCAACTCTTTCCTAGTGAATGGAAGAGAACATGAGAGCAGGTGCGCCCCATGGAAGAAACAGACCCTTGGATGTTTGACCTCAGGTTCAAAGGCTCTGGTGTGGATGAGGTCAGAGGACGCAGGGACCAAGGAGGCCCTCTGAATAACTTGTGACTTTAAGATTAGCCAAAAGAAGCACACCAGTCTCCAGAGTCTGAGGAGGGGACACAGCCCCCCCACCCCCAATGCCGCACACATGGACTGGAGCAGTTCTCTAACGAGGCTTCCCACCTCTGTGCTGGATCCTTCAGCCCGTGTCCTCAGACCCCTACAAGCCACCAGTGCCTCCCCACTGCACTCAGGATAAATTTCAGACTCCTGAGCAGGCTCAGATCAAGATCTTTCTGTCTGCACCCCCAATGGTAGGCACACTAATGGCCCCTCAGAGGCATCTGCTTCCTAATCTCTGGAACCTGTGAATGCTACCTTACATAGTACAAGGGGGTCTTTGCAGATGTGATGGAGTCGAGGCTTTTGAGATGGGGAGACTATCCCAGACTATCTAGGGGAACCCTAAATATAATCACAAGTGCTCTTAAAAGAGGAGGGGCAGAAGGAGATTCGAACACACAGAGGAGGAGTAAATATGTTCACAGAGGCAGAGACTGGAGGGATGTGGGCCCCAGCCAAGGAATGCCAGCACCCCTAGAAGCTGGAAAGAGGCAGGAACGGATTCTCCCCTGGAGCCCCCAAAGGGAGCTTGGCCAGCTGATGCTGTGATTTTGGACTTCTGGCCTCTGGGACTGTGAGAGAATAAATTTCTGTTCTTTCGAGCCACCAGGCTGGTGGTAGTTCGTTAGGGAAGCCACAGAAAACTAACACACACTCTCCCCTTCCACCTCTTCTCTACCCCAGCCTTCCAAAATAGCTTGTAGTTGCCCAAACAGATGGTGCCATGTCGCCTCTAGCCCTTAGCATAGGCTGTTCCTTCTGCCGGGAGACTCCTGTCCACTCAAAATCAGGAGGTGGAGGGATGCCGAACAGAAAATAGAAATAAACTTGATTCTGTGCCTCGATTCATAAAATAGGAATTACAGGGTACAGATCTTACACATTCGCAGTGCTCTGCAGGTTACGGAGGGCCTGTCCCCTTCCCATTTGATCTTCACAATAGCCCTATGCTACAGGGCAAGGTAAGTGAAAGATACCACCCTTTCCATGAAAGAAAACAGAGGCTCAGAGACACTCTCCCGGCAGCCGGTTAAAGACAATATCAGGCTCCTGACTCTGTCTGCGGCGCTTTTTCTGGTCCGAATCTACCAAGATATCCAGTGTCCCATAAAAACAGCACCGGCATCTGATTTTCAACCCGAGTTCAAATCGTCTAGCTCCTGGCTGCTCTTGAGACTTTCGTGGATGGAAGACAGCCATTAAGCACCAGGCTGACTCAGATATCTTTCCAGGAGGGACAGCCTGGACCAATCTATAAATCAAGAATGGACAACTCAGAGAGCAAGCCAGGAGTAGGGGCCAGCCACATCCCTCCTGTCCACTCTCCCTGTGTTCAGAAGCAACGAACAACAACTCATGCAAGGAAACCCTCTACTGTTTGCACATGAGCGCACTCCCTCGAAAGCCCGTCCCAGCCTAGCTTCTGAAAGAATCATCACAGGAGAAGGAGAATCTAAGCGCGTATGACAGTAGAACGTTGTCCAGAGCATCAGGATTAGAAAGTGCAGCGCCACCAGTGGCAGGAGCAATGTGGCTTTTAGTAATGTATAAAAATAAGCAAAAACACCAACAGTTAATGTTCATGGCAAAAGAATTGTGGCCACTTTTACGAAGAAATCAGAAGAGAGGAGATCCAAACCCAGACTCATAAGATGGGCAACAAAACATCAGCATAACGGCCACTTCCCAGGCGCTGCCCCTTGAGGACAAAGGCTGCTTCTTATTACATATGAGGGAAGGTAGTCAAGTCATATGCCCCTAATGCGTCAGGAATCTAGTCCCTTGCCCACAGGAGAGCTTACTGGGCTGGCTACGTCACTGGCATCGCCCGGTGAAAAACGAAAATAGGGGGCCCCTGGTTTAAAATTAGTAAAAACATCACGATGGTGACAGGAGAGCATGAAACAAAGCAGGAACCCTTCTGTGCCCAGGCCCTGTGTGAATGCACGGGTCTCAAGCTCACACAGCTGCCCCTGCAAAAACACGACAGCCCCCTCTCCGGACAGGTGACAAACGGAGGTTTACCGTGTCGAAGCAAGAGGAGGCGGCAGAGGGAGTCTCTCTAGCAATGACTTCACCGTGTCAAAGATAAGACGTGGATGTTTCAGTCAGACTGTTGTAACCAACAGAGCTCTCCTGGTAGCATATTTCTTCTATAATAGCCTCGTTGTGGGCCATTTTCCCTGCGAACTTGCCTCATCTTATTTAATTCGCACCGCCATCCACAAGTGGGTAATAGTACTCTCCCCATTTTATACACGAGGAAAATGCTCATTTTCCCGGGGCTAGTGGCTAAACGTCTCATTCCTAATTACTACTTTATAGTGTCGCCTTACATTCACCACATGTCTAGACACGCACCACGACCTATATTAATAGCAAAATATGACAGAGCCTCACCTTCCGTAATACACACGGGAAAACACCCACTTGCTAAGGCAGACTTTGCCTCGCACGCACGCCACTCAATCTCCATGCTGAAGCATCTCTCTACAGGACCCTGTACTTGCGGACATCTCTCTGGAATCTCAGAATGTACCTCACGGGGAGTCCTTAGTTAAGGCATGCAAACCCGAGAGGCCTAGAATTAAATGGAGAGATCAACACGCATACATTTAGCTGCACCTCACCCAGGAGTGTTATATAGAGAGTTCCAAAGAGACACAGGCACTTGATGGGAGCTCGGAAGAGGGGAGATTCATTACGATTGGGAAATCTTGAAAAATTCACGGAAGAGGTGATAGTTGAGCTGGGAATGAAATGACATGCGTTTTTAATGTTTATGTTATGTTTATTAATGTTTATTTTTGTGGCAATTAATTAGAAAAGTTGAAAAATTAAAAGTTTTTATACCTATAAAAAATCCATAAGCCATCATCTCAGAAGGAATCACTATGGGCAATTAGATACATTTCTCTCTATGATATTTTGCACATGTGCGTGTTGATTAAAGGTGGGGTTGTACAGTGAATATAGTTTTGAATCCTGGTTTTTAACTTAACATATCTGGGTCAGTCAAACCACATTTTGTAACAGTCTCAAAGTATCCTATTTTATGGAAGGGCCATAATTTGTTGACATGTCCCTTGTTACAGGTCATTTACGTTGTTTTGAGTTTCAATGTTACTATTTTTTTTTTAAGATTTTATTTATTTATTTGACAGAGAGAGACAGCCAGAGAGAGAGGGAACACAAGCAGGGGGAATGGGAGAGGGAGAAGCAGGCTCCCAGCAGAGGAGCCTGATGTGGGGCTCGATCCCAGAATGCCGGGATCACGCCCTGAGCCGAAGGCAGACGTTTAATGACTGTGCCACCCAGGCGCCCCTCAATGTTACTATTGACAGTGTTTCAAGGAACACCTCTAGTCTCAACTGATCCATACCTCTAACTACTCCTTTCTAGGATTCTTTGAGGAAGAATCATTGGGTTAAAGACTCTTTATTCTTATATTTAAAATTGCATATTTTAAAAGCAGATGAAAATTGCTTTCTTAAAAAGGTTGTTTCAGGGCACCTGGGTGGCTCAGTCAGTTAAGCATCTGCCTTCAGCTCAGGTCATGATACCAGAGTCCTGGGATTGAGTCCTGCATCAGTGGGGGGTCTGCTTCTCTCTCTCCCTCTGCCCCCCCAACTCATGCATGCACATTCTTTCCCTCTCTCTCTCTCTCAAATAAAATCTTAAAAAATATAAGTTTGTCTTTAAAAAAAAAAATAAGCCACCTGGGTGGCTCAGTCGGCTAAGTGTCCAACTCTTGATTTGGGCTCAGATTGTGATCTCAGAGTTCTGAGATTGAGCCCTGTGTCAGGCTCCACGCTAAGCCTGCCTAAGATTCTCAATCTCTCTCTCTACCCCCCCAACCCCCCCACACTCTCTGCCTCAAAAAAATTTTAAAAAGTTTCTTCCACGAGTGTTAGCAAGGATATGGAAAAAAAGGAACCCTTGGACACTGTTGGTAAGAATGTCAATTGGTGTGGCCATTGTGGAAAACAGTATGGAGGTTCCTCAAAAAATCAAAAATAAAACTACCGTACGATCCAGCAATTCCTCTATTGGGTATTTACTCAAAGAAAACAAAAACACTAGTTTGAAAAGATATATGCACCCTATCTTTGTTATAGTATTATTTACAATAGTCAAGATACAGAAGTAACCCAAGTGTCCATCAATAGACAAATGGATAAAGAAGACGTGTACACACACACACACACACACACACACACACACACACACTGGAATATTACTCAGCTATAAAAAAGAATGAGATTTTGCCATGGGTGGACCTAGAGGGTATTATACTAGGTGAAATAAGTCAGACAGAGAAAGAGAAATACCATATGATTTCACTTATATGTGGAATATAAAAAACAATACATGAATAAACAAACAAACAGCAGAATCAGACCTGTAAACAGAGAACAAACTGATGGTTGCCAGAGGAAAGGGGGTGGGGGTTGGGCAAAATGGGTGAAGGGTCGTGGGGGATAGAGGCTTCCAGTTATGAAATGAATACATCATGGAGATAAAAGGTACAGTGCAGGGCATATAATCAGCAGTACCGTCATAGCATTGGATGGTGACAGATGGCAGCTACAATTGCGGGGAGCAGGGCGTAACCTAGACCTGTGGAATCACTGTGTTGTACGCTTGAAACTAATGTAACACTGTGTGTCAACTATACTTGAATTAAAAAAAAAGTCTGTTTCAATGTGTACTAAACTTATTTACACCCCAGGGACATTAAGCTTCAGTTCTCATCTTGATCCCTTTCAACCCCAGGACTTTGGCACATGTTATCCCATTCACACTGCCTAGAACATTCACATATCCTAGGATCTGTCTCAGAAGTATCTGTGATTGTTCTTTGATTTGACCTTTAAATCTCAGTACAGTACCTTGCTGTTTCAGTGTTTATACCATTAAAACACATTTTAGTATTTAGTATCTAGGCAAATCCTATTCCACTTACTCCATCATTTACTTTTCAAACTTTTCTTGGCATTTTTATATATTTTATTTTTTTACAGTTAGGCTTTGTCCAGACAACCAGATAATCCCATATAGATTTCAATTGGAATTATATGAGAACTGCTGGGGGGAAAGTAAGATTATTTTATTTTACAGTATCTCCATCGAAGAACACAATATGCACTTCCACTTACTCAAATCTTCTTTTCTATTGCTCAGTACAATTGTGTGGTTTGCTTCACGCAGGTGTCACACATTCCTTGGTAATTCATGGCTTGAGTTGCCATTATATCTTCTAACATGTTTATTGCTGTTATAGAGAAATGTCACTAGTTCTTGCATATTTATCCTGCAGCCATTCACTTTTGATGAACTTGCTTATTAATTCAAAACATTATTTAGTTGTTGCCCTGGATTTCCTAGATGTGTCTAATCATACTGTCATCATAGAACCATAATTTTATCTCCCCTTTCTATAGTTATTCTTCTTATTTTCCTGCCTTATTGTATTTGCCTGAACTTTCAGACAATGCTAAATAACAACAGTGACAGTAAGAATTCATCTCTGGTTTCTGGTTTAAATGGAAATGCCTCCACTGTCTCACCATGAAGTATGACATTGGCTCTTGGTTTCAGATATCCCTTATCACGTTAAGGAACTATCCTCCTCTTCTTACTGTTTCAAGATCTAATGAATATTTAATTTTACTGAATACCTTTTCTGCATCTATGGAGATCGACATTCTTAAAATTAGTGGACGTATTGATTTGATGCATTATATTAATGCATTTGCTAATATTAGACTATCATAATCCTGGACCGAGTATGGATGAGTGTTCTTTTAATGTACTGTTGAA
This sequence comes from Ursus maritimus, assembly GCF_017311325.1. Lineage (NCBI taxonomy): Eukaryota > Metazoa > Chordata > Mammalia > Carnivora > Ursidae > Ursus > Ursus maritimus. The sequence continues at coordinate 89,683,823 of NW_024425563.1, read as the reverse complement.
TGTAGCTTCCTGGTCTTTTACTTACATTTTCCCATCTTTATATATGGTTGTTCTATTGCCCTCTGTGTGGGGGTTATTGGAGTTTGACTCTCGAATTCATAAAAAGTAAACTCCACAAGGGTTGAGGTTTTTGGTTTTTTGTTTTTGCTTTTTTGGGTCTGTTTTGTTCACATTCCTCTGCTTAGGACAGTGCCTGGTGCACAGTAATGATAATTGGTTGTTGAGTTAATAGGCTGTAATTGGTATTTTTTTAATGGTCATAATCGCTTTCTCATAAAATTTTCTATTTCATCTTCTTCAAATTTCTTGGTATATATTTTTAATGTATTTATCAGAAGCTTGTGCCTTACCAGTTTCTTCAAGATCCATGGCCTAGATTTCTTTTTCCTTTCTATTTGTTGTTTTCATTTTCTTTTTCTTTAAAGATTTATTTATTTGAGAGAGAGAGTGCAAGAGCAGGGGAGGGGGAGAGGGAGAAAGATCCTCAAGCAGACCCCCTATTGACTGGGTATCCGGATTCCCAGCTCTTTCCCATGACCCAGAGATCATGACCTGAGCTGAAACCAAGAGTCAGACGCTTAACTGCCTGAGCCACCCAGCACCGCTATTTGTTGTTTGTTTTCTAACTTACCGAATTCACTTGTCTTCATTTGCATGTCAGTCTACACATTTTTATTGTTCTTTTCCTAACTTCTTGATATCATTGTCCCTTTTGTTTATTTTTATTTTTTATTATGAAAAATTATGAAGTTATGAACTTGCCTTTGGCTATAACCTTGTCCACATCCTGTACATTGCTAGTTTAGGGCAGTCAGACATCAGAACTCTTTGCGAAGCTTTTTTAAAAGATGGGGCTCACCTGGGACCTATGGAACTGGACTTTCTGGAGGAGGGTCCAGGCATCCATATCTTTTGAGGGCTGCATGGGTGATTCCAACACAGAGCCAGAGTTGAGACAAGTGGTTCTACTGTGCCTGGAGCTCGCACACAGGGTCCAAGCTGGGGTAGAGGAGGATGGCTGGTGTCCCTCACTGATGGCAGATGGCTCTAAGCACGATGAGAAAGGATTTGGACCTTGTGCTACAGATATAAGGGGGTGACCAAATTTTGTAGCAGGGTTCAAGTTTCGATAGATCAGTTCTTTGGGATATTAACACTAGAGTTCCAACATGAAAGATAAATGAAGAAGGAGAAAGAAGAATTGTCCTTGTCATCAGCTCTCATCACCGTGGTCATCATCATTATCTGCAGACCGTACAGCAGTGGTTCTCGAACTGTGGTTCTGGACCAGCGGCATTAACATCACCGGGGACACAGTTAAAATGTAAATTCTCGAGTCCCACTCCAGATCTACTCTCTCAGGGACCCTGGGAGTGAGGTTCAGCAATATGTGTTTTTAAAGGCCTTCTAGATGGTTCTCATGCTTGCTAAAGAACCACTGCCTTATGGTTACTCATTGTTCACCAATAAAAGAAGGGTATTTTATCTGTCCACAGTAGCCTAAGAAAAAACGCATTCATTTATCTCAAAGATATTTATTATCTACTGTGTTCTAGCTCCTCAGGCCTCCCATGTAGAACTTGTGCAGATGGCACGTTATAATCTATATGACCAGCACCCCCTGGAGTAGTGCAGTGCACAACACAATCTACCAAACCACATGCTATTGCCCCGCCCCTGGTTTGGCGGTAGGATGACACTACAGAGAACAAGACGGACAATGTAGCTATACTCATGGCATGTCCATTCTACGGGTGGAGACACACATGAACCAGGTAAACAATCAAACGTGTAAGATAAATATAAATTCTGAGAGTGCTTTGAAGAAACTAAACAGACTACATAATAGAGACAAATACTTCATGTTCAAATCCTTGAGTATATTCACCAATGAACCTATGGTCATTTTGAAACAAAGTAAGGAAATAGACTCCCCCCTTTCCACCATCTCCCATCTCTTGACCTTATTCACTGCAGAGACGAGACACTGACACAACCCTGCTCCCTATTCTGCAATACTTCAGAAATCACAGCAATTGATGTGGGTACTCTTGACTCAAAACACACACTCAGGCTACACACAGCAGCTGTCTCTCTGATGGGGACTTTCTCTTACTAGCCATATGCTTTAGGATGCTTAAGGCAGAGGGAGCCCCAGAAACAGCTGAGTACAAGGTTCAGAAGCACCATGACAAATGATATGGCCTGGCTCTCCTGGCCACAAGGGTTTGCAATATTCTTCGCCTGCATGCAAATGACGGAGATACTTCCAGAAATTATAGTTACAAGCAGATCCCTGCCCATAAGTAGATACATGGGATATAGTAGAATGTGATGTTTTATGAATTGGGTTGACTTGTTTCATCGTCCATAGGAACCTGTAGGACTTCTGTCAAAGAGGGAATCTCACCCACCAGCATCAAGTCATACGTCCCCTAATTCCTTGAGTGTAATATCATCTCGAAACTTTTAGAGTGAGCTACCTCTAGTCCCTTCCTCTATGCCACCAGTGGTAAAAGAGTCAAGATCCTGAGTGTGTTGCCAGTGATGGACGGTGACAGTCAAAACAAAAATCATGTTGTAAGTAGATGGAGCAAAACAGTTCTCATTCCTCTCGCCCCTTCCCCATAAACACAGAGTCTGAAGGCTTCAGGCTACTTTTACCCTGAACTCCATTTTTGTCAGATCGATGACAAGTCACGTTAACAGCAGTGTTTAATTCTATCAATAGGTGACCAATTGTGTTAGATTGTTTGGCCATCGATTTTACTTAGTGCTACAGTTGGGTCTGAAAGGAACTGCTTTTCCTTGCAATGCCTCACACAGGGGCAAATGCTGGGTGCTGCCTTTCTGTCTGGCTTGTACCTACCGAGTCCACCTGAAGAACAGTCAGCTCGCCTATCGAAGCCCAACCACATGATACAAATATTGCTTCTGAAATCACAGGGTCATCACTTGCCCCCTTGATTAGCCTTGAAAGAGAGCATGGCCCAAAATGAGCAAGTGCGAAGAAAAGACATCAAGAGGTATCAGAATTAAGCAAAATTGGAAAAAAAAATTCAGTATCCCAGTTGGTCACAAAAAATAGGGTCATGAGCAACTTTGAATTCAGATGGGTAGATTTTGGCGCTCTTCTGTTACTTTAGTCTTATCCACAGTTTTCCAAAATGACCAGCCAAGTGATTTTTGATTTGGCAATATGGTAGTTCTTCACGACTCCCACCAGTTCTCTCTGTCACACATTCACACACGCTCCTGGACTTATCAGTATATCTCTCCTTTACTTCCAAAATGGTTGCCACTCACCAGAAGGTGAGTAGATGGCTCTCCAGCCAAAGGAGCCTTTCCATTGTTTAGGTGAGAGATCACAAGATAAGGCAAAATAAAGTCAGTAACTTCCTCAACACCAACCCACTTCTCAATATGGGCTTAGTAGGGCACTTAGACTCCTCATTCCACATCCAGGATGTGGACAATGAAGACTATCGTTGAAGAAAGAGGCGATCCCAGTCCTTCAAGGGGACTTTAAGTCTCGAGTCCTTGCTCTTCTGACCCAACAGAGCCACCGTCTAGGGCTCTTTCTAAAAGCTGCCAGCCGTGGTCATTGCAGGTGGTCAGAGAGGATACTGACCGGCCCTGGACGCAGCCAGGCCCCAGCAGCAGCGTGCCACCGCCAGAGTCCTGGGCCCTCGTGCGCCGTTACAGCACTCAGCTTATCAATTTACTTGCAAATGGCTCCCTGAAGTATTAACCCAGGTTAATTATTCGTCAAATATGATTATGCAATGGTAATGTAAAAAATCGGAAATGCGGGATGGAATTTTTCACTCCAGCGGTTTGGCGATTGTGGCAGCTGGCGGAGGAGCTGGAGTAATTACCAGGCCATTCCAGCTGGCGGATCAGCACTCTGGTTCAGGAGGGGAAGGGGAACAAAAAGCAATAAAGAACTAGAGGAGCGGGAATATGAGCCGTGCCAATCGACGTGGGGAAAATTTCACAGCTGCTGGTGGTGATAAACGAGAAACGGTGGCCCTACTTCTAATCAATACATGTAAATGCTACTCATTACAGCCTTTATACACACTTCTCAATTAGCCTTTCCTCCCACTGGTAACAGGGAATGTCATGCTTTCTGGACTGTGAAAGTGGTTCAGTACTGGGTTCACCTGCATCGGGGAGCCGCAGGGACAAGCCTCGCAGCGCGCGGGGCAGCAGGTGGGAGCTGAAGGGCCGGGTCCCTCCCAAACGCGAGGAAACCAAATCCCAAATCCCACGTGAGCCCTTTTAATGAGACCGTCTCTTTTAAGGCACCACTTGTTCATTTGGGGGGACTGACGGTCCCACCCAAGCCCTACTTAGCATCCGAAAACTCAGAAATGCTTTTGGACATGGTCCAGAAAAGATTGTTTTTAAGCAAATTATTTTCTTCCTCTTAGGAAAAAAAAATGTGGGTTTTTTTTTTTGGTTTGGGTTTTTTTGTTTTGTTTTGTTTTGTTTTGGTTATTCTTCTGAGTAATACAATTCATTGGGATCCACTGCCTTTTCCACATATAATTACAAAACTTCTTTCTAAAACAACGATCTCTGAAGGATTCCCTAATTTCTTGTGCGTAGTTTCGTTTTACTTTTGTGAGGGAGATAAGGGAACGCTCTAATCAGGAGATTCCAAGCCACGGCCGCTGAGCTCAGCATGCTGGTTGTGCCTATATGACTCCCCTCAAGTGAATTTTTAACAGCTATGATGCGGTTGCAGATAGGAAGTCAAATAGGATGGCCTCTGTGGGTCTAAATCGGGAATAAAGAGCAGAATTCCTAAGGCAAAATGCAAGTGTCCTAATCTATGGGTAGATGGCGTTTCCCTGCCTTCCCGAAAGTGGGAAGGTCCTTCGATTTGATTACCGCCGTTGGTTTTGTTTCGTCTGATAAGAAATATCATTTTCTCCCAGTTAATAAAGAAGATACACACACAGGTCCTTCTGTAGTTCTTTTAATGATATTTTACTTGAGTCTATGCTGTGAAAAAATTTTTGAATAATTGTAATTACGCTAGTTAAAGTTTGAACTGTTACCTGATGGGGGAAAAATTTTCAAATTCTGTGAAAAATAATGAGTAAGGAGCTAGAAGTTTGACTATCTATCTATCCCACATGGCCAAGTTACCAGGCTGAGGATAATAGTTATTTATTTATTTATTTTTTAAGATTTTATTTATTTATGTGACAGAGAGAGACAGCCAGCGAGAGAGGAAACACAAGCAGGGGGAGTGGGAGAGGAAGAAGCAGGCTCCCAGCAGAGGAGCCCGATGTGGGACTCGATCCCGGAACGCCGGGATCACGCCCTGAGCCGAAGGCAGACGCTTAACGACTGCGCTACCCAGGCGCCCTGAGGATAATATTTATGATACTACAATTGTGAAGATTAAATGCCAAGGATGGTCCCTTACTTCACAGTCAAATTACATATATGAGTCCACGGTCGATTAAAGTAAGGATGCGGGAAGGGGGAGCATATATAATTTTGAAGGCTTTCCTAAAGGATATTTTATATTTAAACCAATTCAGGTCAAACTTCCTCTCTCTGGTATTTATAGAGCAGCTATCGTAGGCTAAGTGCCCTTCTGCACAATAAAAATACTATGGTGAATGCAACAGGCCCGACGTCTGCTCTCGTGGAACGAGGGGTTCTAACGGTACTTCTCTGGTGTTACTAAATCTTGGGATTTCCAAGGAGAAAGCTGTTCTCTGAAGAAAGCACAGATATGACGGCCAAGCCCAACTTAAAAACAATTTTTCCAGACCACGCTAAGAAATGGCCAGTTACCGAGATAAAGAGCGTCCCCTTTGAATCCTTCAGCGGCCTTTTATTCAGTCTGATCTGAGGTGCATTCCTGTCTTTTCAGATATGTTTCTTTTCACCGTGATATTCCAGAAGCAATATCCACTCTTATCCTGATTTTGGATTTCATCCTAACTGTAGTTAGAGAGTCTTTTACTAAATAAGGATGCCGGCAAGAGATTTGTTCTGAGAGTCTAAAATACTCCCACAGAATTTCAGTTGAATGCCTTTTCGGAGGGAAACGTACTTTCCTCACTCTGCAGAAAACTTAAATCAGAAAGCAAGAATAACTTATGATTTTCATACAAGATAAGGCTGGGCTGCCTGGGAACACATGGCGATCAGAGATCCAAGTAACTGGAAACCTTTGGTTTTCTTTCTTGTTTCCTAGCAAATACACATGTTGAAGGAGAATAAAATACCACCAATTTCACCCTGTGCGCATTTATCACTGATGATAATCGGAATTTTGTGCGAAGACTGAGAGTAAGCTCAAATTCTACATTTATACACCAAAAAGTCCAAACATGCAGTCTTTGTGTGCAAATATTTCCCACGAATAACCAGCAAACTAAGATATACATCTAACATAATCCATTTGTAGGTAATAATCTGCACATCCCAATTCTTGCTGGTGTTCAGATGAGCTGCCTAATCTCGCACAAGCCCAAACATGCGAGGTATGTCTGGGACACAGACATATCCATTGAGATGGATATCTCACCGTTAGTTGCTTGGTTGATAATGGCATTGTTTAGTAGAATTCGGGAATGTCATTTTGCCTCATATTGAATTTAATCTTGGAGAGATTATATGTTTCAAAGGGAAATGGACCAATACAAAGAAATAAACGTATACACGCGTGTACATCGAAATGATCCTGAACTCTACACAGAATCCCCAAACTGTCTATTTCCATGGAGAATCCACATAGGTCTTGTCATTTCTTGGCTCAAAACTTTAAATTAAGTCAGAGTCCTGATAGTGGCCTACAGGACCATATGAGGCAGGGCCTTCCTGCCTCAGGGCCTTTGCAGCTGCTCCCTGCAACAATCTCTCTCTAGATATCCACAGGAATCAATGTCTCCCTTCCTTTAGGCTTCTGCTCAAAGTTCCCTTAGCAGACACCTTTGTAGGCCCCTGCCATCTAGCGTGGTACCCCGTCACTCTCTAATTCTCTCCCTGTTTTATTCTTTTTATAGCCCTTGCCTCCAGCTGATGGATTACATATTCATCTGTCTCTCTCTCTCTGTGTTGTCCCCCATTGGAGTGTCGGCTCCCTGGCAAAGAGACCTTGTTTGTCTCTTTCACTTCTACACACTGTCCCCATTCCGTACATGATACGTGTCTTGCATGTACCATGGAAGTACATGGCTGGTACACGATGGGCCCTGGATACTGGCTGAATGAACAAACAACAGATCAAATGTTGCTTGCCTAAGCCGAGATACGATCAAGATCTCTGTTATGGTCTGAATGTTAGTGTCTCCCCCTCCCCCAATTCCCACCCTCCACACACAGAATTCAAGTTTTGGAATCCCAATGCCCAATGTGATGGTATTAGGAAGTTAAGGTATCTGGGAGGTGCTTAGATCATAGGGGGCAGAGCGCTCTTAATGAGATCAATGTTCTTATACCAGAGACTCCACGGAGATCCTGTGCGCCTCCCACCACGTGAGGATACAGGGAGAATTTTCCAGTGGATGACCCAGAAGAAGGCTTTTATCAGAACCCAGCCACGCTGGCACCCTGACCTTGGGCTGCCGAGAACTGTGAGAAAGAAATTTCTATTTTTTTTTAAGGCTCCCAATCTGTGGTATTTGGTCTAGCAGCCTGAACAGACTGAAAACAATCCCTTTTCATTATGTTAAAAATGGCCACACTTTGGTAAGGAACCAGAGCTCCTTCTGAGTCCCTATGTCTGTCTAAAGCTGTTACAGCAGCCTCGAGCCACGTGTGGCTACCGAGGCTCTTAAAATGTGCCAAGAACAAGTGAAATGTGCTGTAAGCGAAAACAACGTACTGTATTTCAAAGACTAAATACAAAAAAGAATAATGTAAAGTATCTCAATAATTTTTAGCTCATAAATACATTTAATTTGCGTATCAGAATGACAGCATTCATATACATTGGCTTAAGCAATATATGTTATTAAAACTGACTTCACCTGTTCCCTTTTACTTTTTAAGTGTGGTTACTAGAAAATCTAAAATGACATACGAGGCTCACATTTAATTTCTACTGGGCAGTGCCAGTAAAGCATATCTAAAGCATGGTTTACCTACTTGTTAGGTCCTTCATCTATTTTTTTAGCCCATGGATCTAACTTATCTTATCTATACTCTATACTCAATACTCAGTACCAAGAAGCCCCTTGCAGATAAGTAGGTCCTGGCATAGACTGTAGTACCTCTGTGTATCTCTGTACGTTTAAGAAAATGATACACACAGTTGGTTTCAGCTTTCTCACATGTAGCTTTAGAGAGAGTTAGCTTCCAGGAACTCGATCACCAAAATACCAAGAATCTCAATGGTTGGCTGAGGCCTGTTTTGGAATAGCTCAGGCCAGATTTGATCACTTCTATTTCTAAATAAGGACTGAGCATGGCAGAAATCCATGAACCACGGCCCAGTTCATGAAGCCATTGCTAGAAGAAAAAGAAACGCATGCCACATACTTAATGGGAATGGACTGACTCGATCTTCTGCTCGACCACTGTGCGCTCCTGGCCAACTGTGACGGTCACCAGTAGCCATCACAGAGAACCAAGGAGCCCTGGACCCATTTCCAGATCCACATCTTAAAGCTGCCTTCCACTTCTCATGGCTGGACCTTCCTCAGAAGTGTTCCTGATCTCTAAGTGGGGGATTGCAACCAAACAGAAGCTTTTCAGTTTATGAATCCTGAGGCACCCAGGCCTTGCCTCCACATTCGTCTTCTTTTTCTCAACCCCTCTGGACGGGACCTGTGTTGCACGCATGCCCACGGTATTTTCTACCTTACACCGTAGCCATGGCCGAATTTGGTTCTCATGGTGGCTGGGGTTGGGTTCACCGTGCAAACAAAGCTGTGTGTCCTTGCCGTCTGGTGTCAGAGCTCATAATGAGCCAGACTGAGATGGAGGCTGTCACTTGGCATTGCATCAGAGCAACCTGGACAACGTAAAGAAATTAAAAGCTCCCAGCGGCCATGGATTCCATTTCAGTCATTAGCTGAGTGGGAGGCACAGGCACCATTCAGGAGACCCGACCCAGTGGGACTCTTCGGTCCTCAAGGGAATTTGCCGCTAATGTTGCTTTACGCCCCACTTCCCTTTAATGCACACCAAGTACAAAAGAATTGCTATTCTTTGTTTTTATTATTATCTGGGTCCAGCTCCTGTAAATGTAAGGGGAAAGGAAAAAAAAAAAAACAAGGAAAGGAAGAAAGACCCAATTCTTTAGCAATCAAGGTAACAAAATTTTTTTTTAACAAATGGATACACAAAAGTGTATTTATGTGTTTATGTGAGAGATATTATAACATAATGAATATAAAAATGTGACTTCTTTGTACTTCTTTTCTCTCTCTCACACCCTCCCTCTCCTTCTTTCTTTCTTGTGGGTTGTTTGTGGGGTTTTTTTGAAGCTGGCCTGCTGAAAATGAATGAGACAAGCAAACCCACGACTGACTCTTATTTCAGGCTCAGAAATATGAAAAAAAATGTAATATATTTTTTAACAGAAAGTCTCAGAATATATGCTTCAATCTTGGAGTTTCAAAAAAAGGCAGCGAATCAGGCAGAAGGACAGAAGGTTACAGATTAGTACTGGTCATTGCTCAAAGAGTACGGGTTATAAATAATAAAGGAGGAAAAGGGTGAAGGACACTCAAATAGAACTGGGGACCCACAATGAAATAATCAAAGCGGAGAATCTAATTTCAGCTTTTAAAATACCATCTAACATTGAACTCCAACTGTATGGGAATCTTTCTGCTACAGCTCTGCCATGTAACATAAGTGCCCGCCTCCTGGGCACATGGTCCCCAAGTTTCAAGGTAAGTACTAGACTAGTATATGATTTCAAGTCTAACAGCGTGGTCTTTTTTTCATTTGTCAAGTGAGTAATAGTATTTTCCATGGAAGCTTAAGTGCAAATAAAAAGAAAGAAGGGAAAAACAAAGAGCATCATGGCAAGCATTTTCAAGTAAGGGCCCCAGATCTATAATCTTATACATTATATAAATTACATAATACATAGGTATTTAACATTAGGGGCCTGCCAAGGATTACCTTGGCAAATGTATCGATGTATCTATGGACAGTATCGATTTTGCCTTCCTCCATACGCAAGCATCCATGCAAAGAAAACATAAAGCTCATCATCTCAACCAAAATGTAGTTAACTTCAACTTCTGAAAAGATATCTGCCTTTACAGAGATATTGGAAAACCTATTAGATGAAGCCCCACCACTATTAAGTTACTCTGTGAGCCACGATTTGTATCCACCGAATGTTTGTGGTGGTTTTGCTACAAGACTCAGTCTTCACCAATGGGCTTTCGGTGGTTGTGCTTGGGGCTGCCATTTACTTTTAATCTGCTTCTATGAAATGAACCCCTTCCTGGGGCACAAGAGGACACTAAGGAATTACATTCTCCAGCATGTCTCAGAAGCCACTGTCATTGTCACCAGAACGATGACAGCTATAATGACCACAGCAAGAGTCTTCACGCTGTCTGGGAGAGCTCTTCTTATTTATTTCAAAATACAACTGGCCGTCTCATGAAAAGTATGGTTGGAGATCACCAGATGCTACACTTGCTTGTGCAATTTCATTTCTGGAAATGATAACAGGAAACTGAGAAGGGGAAAGGGAAACGGAGTCTCTTTAGCAGATAGTGTGCACAGGTTCCCACAGGAGGCAGCGGAGCTAGCTTTTGAGTGGGAGTCTGGCCGCATCAGAGCATGTGCTCCTTCCACTAGGTCAAAGAGAAACAGAATTGCCCTATCAGTGGAAATTTAGTAGCAACCTGAATGTGGTAGCAAACTAACCAAGACTTGAAGTGTTCTTTCCTACTGACCTTGTTTCCCAAAGTGTTCAGATAAAACGTTCCATAGACGTGAACCCATTCAGCCGCACAAATCCACATACGCAGAAGTCTGGAGAAGCCCACTCTCCAGATGGGGAAATGAAGGGAGCACAGGGTCACTCAGGGACTGAAGAACATTTCTGGCTTCTTAGTCACGTATCATCATGTGGGTTTGCATGCACGCAATTTAATCTACATCCTGTATGTGGATACGCACACTTACTAGTAATTTACAGAGTTCAAAACCAGTTACTTGATGATTTTTTTTCTTCCTGACCTATGTGAAGTCGTCAGAATGTCACTATATATCATGTAATTTAAAAAAGAATAAAAAGTAGAATAAAGGCCAGATCAAGGAAAGCTGAAACTTCCTCTCCAAAATTGAACAGTCGCTGCTACGAGCCAACACAATCAAATAGATGGTCTTAAAAATACGCAAGACATCTTGAAAATGAACAAGAGAGAATAGAAATGTTATTATCTTTTAAATCCTGGCCAGGCCAGAAGGGACAATAAGAGGAAGCCCCACAAAAATTTTGAAAACGCCCCCAAATTTGCAAGCAACAGACTCTCTACTATCTGAGAAAATCGTGTTTTTACTGTAAGGAACTACGTCTTAGGAGTGGGTGTGTTCATTCAGGCCCAAACCCAAGAAAATAGATTTTTTTTCTCACAAGTATCTAATCAAACAAGGGCTCTATTTCCCACCAACTTTCTGAACACTTGATTTCATGATTATTAACTTAGATTCGTGTTTGGAATTTTCATATTATCTCTGACAGAGGAACTGATCTTCCTGTTGTCCCTGGGGGGACAAGCAGTGTGTATATCCATGTCAAAGGAAGGCATGCTGAGAAAGAGCAAAAGTCGCATTACACAGGACACAACAAAACACTGGCTGCTATCCCCTAGAAACTCATTTGCATAATTTTAGCACTTATTAAGGACCTACTATTTTTATTTGCATCCTTCATGCTCTTTTTTAAAAGCTATTTTAACTGCTTATACTGCAAGAGGCCTTCAGCTAAATACTTTACAATCTTTATTTCACACAGAGGTCTCTGAACATGCCCATTCAACTGAAAGGGAAACTGAGTCTCTTTAGCAGTTGGCGTGCACAAGGTCCCACAGGAGACAGTGAAGCTAGCTTTTGAGTGGTAGTCTGGCTGCATTAGACCATGTGATCTTTCCCCCTAGGTCATGCTTCGCCCCAATTCTAGTCCATGTGAATCGCTTGAATTTTATAAATTAGTCACGTTTTGAACACACAAGGGACGTTCTTGACTTAAAGGTGGGTTGCAGTACAACTTTCAGGAAGTGTAGAATCCTTCTGCAAAAAAATATATATCTATACACACATTTCATAAAACAGATATTCGCCCAAAATTTCAAATGATAGGCTGAAGATTGCATTATAAATTAGGTATGAAAATGGGGATGGAATAAGATCTCTTACCCTTGGTGTATTATCAGTGATCACCACCACTACCGAAACTTGATGACCAAGTAGTTATCTGCATATGACACCATCTAAACTAAGTTAATGCACATGAACATTTTCCTCCTGGATGGACATCCAGACTTACTAACGACACCCTGGCCAAATGCAGAAATTATTTTATTCAAATGCATAAATTAAATAAGAAAACAGCTACGTGCCTAGTCTAGGGTAATGAATGAGGAAGAATGATGAGAAGCCCATGTTTTGACAGAGAAATACTGACCCATCTTTTCCACCTACTTGGGAAAAATAAATTTCCAGTCTTAACTATGCTCCTTCGCAAAGAATTCTGGTAAGACACACATCCGGGTGGGAGGAAACATTTCATAATGAAAACCGGCATCTAGTGCCCTGAACTGGGAAAAGGGTGGTTACAGGGATTATTACATTTAATCCCAGAAAGAATCTCTTGAGGACCACACTAACGTTCCCACTTGCCAGGTGAGGAAAGGGAGGTTCACGAAGGGTAAGTAACGTGCCCAAATTAGTTACATAATAATAATAATGGTAAGAGAAAGAGAAGAGATCTCACTGAAACAAAAGTTTTACAGAACAGAAACTTCCATTTTTTCACTATGGGTCATGGTAAAAAAAAAAAAAAAAAAATTAAAGCCATCACTCTCTACGATACCATCCCCAAGACTTCCACATATTAAAACTGAAGGTTTGTACTTTCTGACCACCTTCACCCATTTCACCCATGTCGCTTAAAACATTTTTAAGGGATTGAAAAAAATAGCTAAGCAGCCTAGCAGAATATTGCAAGTTGACTGGAAGTCTGTCAGTTGCCCCAGATTTCTCTGGTTTATGGGTTTGTTTGTTTTTAAGATTATTTATTTATTTATTTGACAGAGAAAGAGAGAGAGAGAGTGCGTGTGCACGAGCTGGGAGCCCGACATGAGGCTCGATCCCAGGACCCTGGGATAAAAATATATATAATTCGTTTTAAAGATTTTGGGATAAAAAAATACATAATTTGTTTTAAAGATTTTATTTATTTATTTGAGAGAGAGAGAGAGCACAAGCAGGGGGACTGAGCAGCAGGCAGAGGGAGAAGCAGACTCCCCGCTGAGCAAGGAGCCCAACTCGGGGCTCGATCCCAGGACCCTGAGATCATGACTTGAGTCGAAGGTAGATGCTTAACCAACTGAGCCACTGAGGCACCCCTACAACATATATTCTTATTAACCTGGACACACTGTGGTATAAAGAACCAGAGCCACTATTAATTTCTTTGGGGTCTTAAATAAGAGTAGCTTTTGTATAAGTCAGGTTTTCAGGTTTCTTAACTTAGTGTTAATTTTTACTGAAGTAATACATCGGTGCATTTTAAAGTCAAGCAGTACGAGGCTTATAGGAAAAACTACTTATCCCGACTCGTCTTTCTTCACTCCTTAGTCCCCAGCACACGCACATTTCTATATGCCCTCACCATGATGCATCTTGCTTTTCCCACCTTAGTTACTAGTTACAGCTTTTCTGTTAAAAGATGAGAACTTCCTTATCTCGACGCATTTTCTTTCTCCTCCCCCACATCCCTCTTTAGGCCCTACTCCTAATATAATATCACCGTCTCTGAAAAAAAATCAGTTTTTGATGTCCACATTATTATTATGTATTTATCTTTCACAATTGAGGCACTAACTGCAATTATTATATTTAATCATTTCTTAAAATTTTTTGAGAAATGAATCACTGCTTTGTCTATTGATTTAATAATTCCCTACCAGCAAATCATTGTTTCTTCTCCCGAACTCTTGAGTAAAACGGCCTCAGCATCATTGAACATAGCAGGCATCTGACAGTGCCTAGAGACACCCCTGGACACTCCAGTGCCTTCCTGTCCCAAACAGGACTGCCTGTTCGGCAGACCCTGATTTATCTTCCTCCTGGGAATTCCCTCCACCCATCTCCCGGGTCACAACCCCTTTATGACCCTCCAGTCCTCTTTCATGGTTTATCCTCTCATTTTGGTGGAGCACATCCTCCAGTAGCTTCCCAAGAAGCAGTGGACAGGAAATACGTTTTCTGAAAGTTGAGCATGAGTGCATGGAAATTATCACCTGCTGCCAGACATTGGCTGCGCTTCGAATCCTAAGCATTGTTCCCAGTCTTCTTACTTGTGGAGTTACCATTGAGAAATCTGCCACCATCTCGATTCCAGACATGTGCTCTGTTGTTTCTGAAAATGTGTAGAACCTTCTAAAATGTCACGCTGTGTGACCTTTTGTCATTTGTTGTATGTAGGGTACTTGGTGGGCCCTCTCAATCTGGGAGCACCTGTCCTTCATTTATGGGGAATTGTTTTTGTGTCATTTCTTGGGTAAGTTCCTCTCGTTCTGCAGCTCCTCCTATTAACCAGACAGTGAATTTCCGGTTCTATTGTCTAATTTTCTCTCCAATCTTTCCTAGCCCATGTTCAAGCTCCGTATGTTATGAAAACAACTGGTAGATCTCAATTAGGCATTTCAAACCTTCGGTTGAATTTTTTATTTCTGAGATCATATCTTTTCATTCCAAGAGCCCTTTCCTGATCTCTGAATGTCCCTTTCGGTAGTGTCCTTTTCTCGTTTCATCATTGTAGTGTCTTAAGTTGCTGAGGGGATTATTCTTTTCTCCAAGTTTTATTTTGTTGTATCCATTACTTTTATTTTTTTTTCAGAGTTCTTTCTTCAAATCCTATTTCTTTATTATCTGTTCTTCTAATTAAAAGTTTTCCTCAAAAATCAGTTCATCTTTGGCTATTAGTGATTATTTAAAAGTAGGGTAATAAAAGGCTGATTGGTTCCTCTATGTGTAGGTAAGTTTTATCGACTTACGACTTGTTAGGCTGAGAACCTGTCATTTTATGAGAACACCCAACATCAAGCCTGTGGGACTTTTCTACTGGACCATACCATTTCTCCCAAGAAGATTCCTCTAATCTTCTGCTAAGAGGGGACGTGGTGGTGGTGGTGGTCGTATAAGGTGTAAGACTGGCATTCTAGAAGTCAGCAGGGGAAAGGAATTGAGGGCTCAACTTCAGTGTGTCCAACTCTTCACTCATCGCCTTTGCTTTCAGTCCTGTGTGTTTCCTCCTTGCTGGTCTGGTTGTTCCTGGGACTGGAATCTCCTGTTTCATTTTCCCCAAAGAGTAAGACTCCCGTCTCTGCTGGGTGGCAAAGAATGTCTCACCTTCTAAGGGGGGAAGCAGGAAAGGTCTTGAAGCTGTAACTACTCTTTATAGGACTTTCAACAAATTGTCCTGCTCGCAACTGTACCCCGACATAACCTGTGCAGAGGTCCGAGGCATCCCCAGGTCCAGGGAGGATAGGAGCTCCGGCAGGTGGGTTGGCTCCCCTCTTGTCAGCTTCTCCTCCTGCAGGCTGGAAGTGCTCACCTTCTCTCCTTAGTTACATTAGCTGTGACTCATCCATTTCCCCTCTTCTGAAAGCTTGTTGACATGTCCCGTTCAGGCTCATCTCTCCGCTGCTCCTCTTCATCTTTACAGTCGTAGAATTTTTAAAATTCCTTTTTGTTATGTTTATTGTGTTTCAGGATGAGTGGAGAGAAATGCATGGGTTCAGTCTCCCATGTTTGACTAGAAATCCACTGTAGTGTTTTTGGTTTTGTTTGTTTGTTTGGTCTACCCCCCCCCCCCCCCGGTGGGGTCAATGTGGGACTTGGTTTCCCGCCTGGAGGTAATTTGGAATTCAAGTATGTCTGTCTTTGTGGGACATTTGTGTTTACTTCTCCCCTGCTCACACCCTTACACCCAAGCTTTCAGCAACCACACAGACTTACCATCATAATGATTTATTATACAAGTGAAGCAATAATTCACTTGCTATTAAGGAATTTTCTGGGGGTGCCTGGGTGGCTCAATCTGTTAAGCATCTGCCTTCAGCTCAGGTCATGATGCCAGGGTCTTGGGATTGAGCCCCCCATCGGGCTGTCTGCTCAGGGGGAAGTCTGCTTCTCCCTCTCCCTCTGCCTGCCCCAGGATCAAGACCTGAGCCAAAAGCAGATGCTTAATGGACTGAGCACCCCAAAGCTGTCTTTTTTAAAAAAGAGATCTTACTGGGTGCCTGAGTGGCTCAGTCTGTTAAGCAACTACCTTCGGCTTGGGTCATGATCCTGGAGTCCCAGGATCGAGCCCCATGTCAGGCTTCCTGCTCAGTGGGGAGTCTGCTTCTCCCTCTGACCCTCCCCTCTCTTGTGCCCTCTCTCTCTCACTCACTCTCTCACAAATAAACAAAATCTTTTTTTTAAGAGATCTTACTGCATTCCATTTTTACCAAATGCTCTCATTCTTCTCGCTCTTACAAATGGTGGCAGCCAGAAAGCAAACGTGGCTGGCCTGACACCCCCAAGCGCCAGGAGCTCTGATCTGATTAACTCCCACCCTTCCTCAAACACCAACATGCTAACTTGAGTCAGGGTTCCTACGGTTTCTGTCTCACTAAATACAGAGAAGTTTCTGCTTTCACTCCTAGGATTTCTGTGGAATGTTAGAAGTCTTGATGGGGGCGCCTGGGTGGCACAGCGGTTAAGCGTCTGCCTTCAGCTCAGGGCATGATCTTGGCGTTCTGGGATCGAGCCCCACATCAGGCTCCTCCGCTATGAGCCTCTTCTTCCTCTCCCACTCCCCCTGCTTGTGTTCCCTCTCTCGCTGGCTGTCTCTATCTCTGTCAAATAAATAAATAAAATCTTTAGAAGTCTTGATGAATTTGGCAAGTCCTGGTCTGGCCATTAGAGATGTGAACTCTCTGTGGGAGGGTAGGGAGCAGGCTTTGCAGAGGGCAGGGTGGTGGGGGGCAGGGGGCTCCTGGCTGAAGTACATTCTTGGAGCCCCATGGATCAGAAAACAAGAAGCAGAGAAGGAGTGAAAAGAAACATACATTGGAGGTGCATTTAAAAAGCTTTGAGGGTTTTGAGGGTGGCTGAGATTTCATATGAGGAGAAAAAAAGAAGTTGGAGGGTATTAAGAAGGAAGACATGCCTGTGTGTCACAGAATCCCTGAGACAGAGCTGAGGGACGGTGGGCAGAGTCGGGAGACCTTGGTGGGGTCTGGCTCCCCCTCAGCGGCGACCCCATCAGGGGCTCCAATCTAGATCTCACACTTCTTGTCTGTGGCATGAAGAGTAGGCCAGTCACCGCAAAGGTTTGTTTTCCATGCCTGCCTGGTATTTGGGGTGTCTCTCTTCTCTCCCACGACTGGGAACATAAACTACTAATTATATGTATTTTAACTGCTCATATGTATTTTAGCTACCTAAAATCACATAACGTATACTTGTATAAATCAAAGGACTACAAGCAGGTAACACAAACACGTGGCTACACACGTATCCACCTACCCACCTGTCTACACACGTACTCACGTAAGTCTGTGCATAATTGCTTCGTTATGCATCTTTTATAAAATTTAAAATTCCTCTTCAGCAAAACTACATTGGTAATTTCTCTAATTGGCAGCAAGCGTGGTGATTACAGCACAAATATTTATGATTACGATTAAGCCTTAAAAGACAATAATCTTCCTTTGGTGTAAAGGTTAACGACTTCGTTTTTATGGTAGAAAAAGTGTAATTCGGCACCTTGCCAGCAACAATTTTTTAAATAAAACTCCTCCCTTCAATACCATCAAAAATCAGTTCCATCTCTTTTTTTTTCCCCAGAAAAATCACCTTTTCATTAACTTGAGGTGATGATTTCCATGTGAATGATATTGTTTATCTGCACTTTCCCCACATTTGACCTTATTTCTTCTAAGAAATATGGAATATTGCTTTGGGCCTTTGAAAGGCAGGGGGCTGGAGGAAGTTTCTATTAGAATAATCTCCACCTAAAGAGGTTTTAAGACTCACCTATCCATTGACCCATGAAGGGTAAATGTTAAATTCCTACAGTCAAATATTCATTCTAACCCTTCAGAATAGATGAATGAGCTTGCCTCTTATTTAAATTACTCGAAGATGGATAAGATTTTTACTGTCAGACGAAAGGTGATAATTATGACCACCACGGCCTTCACTATCTCTTGGTGGGTAACAATGACAAAAATGACAAAGAAATTTGGCTTCCCCCAATGACTTCCTCTGTAATGTTTGTTTGTGTGTGTGTGATCTCAGCACTTTTCTATGGACTCCCATGTCCATATTCAGTCTATGGTTACCTGATGCATTCGTGCATCCTCTGTGAACCCTGCTGTCCAGCTTCCTGGTGGGCCCCGAATTAGCATTCGATCAAGTATTTCTTAAAAGATATAACCTGTTGACCCCTGAATATTTAAAGTGTCCTCTGGACCTGGCATTTTCCTCAAATTTCATTCCTTATAATGGGTGCTCCATTCTCCACGCCCCATCACCTTCGGTCAGCCTGAGACAGCCACACACCATGTTGGAAGCAAACATGTTCGGGTGCATCTCCCTTGTAAGCGTGGTTCCCAGATTACTTTGCTCTAGGGTGGATTTCATTGAAATGAGGCACTTTCCAGCTTACAGAAATAAGAGATGAGCTATTTCGGAGGTCCAGTCTCCAAACAGCCAATTTGCAATGAAAAGAAACACATCTAGAATGAGAGACGTAGTGATACCACACCCAGTGCCTGCTCAAATTTCTACCTCAGCTGTGAGTTGACTGGGTCGGTAGCCAGATCTTCAGGCGTCCTGATTTCACCCTGGCTCGTGTCGGCCCTTGTTTCCTCTATATAACTTTAAGGAAGATGCTCTGTTCCTTTACCTGTTTTCTCTCCTTGTATGTTTGCTTCCCTTTGTATTCTGATTTGAGGAGACAGTGGAGGTATGTTTTTCCCTTAGTGAGCTACCCCAAGCCGTAGCCCACTGCAGCCGTGAACCTCTGAGACCTCACCACTTGCCCCAGGAAAACATGGTTTGGTGGTGTGGTATTAAAATTCTGGTAAACTCGACCCATTCATTGCACTTAGACTGTTTCTCTCTTCTATTTCTAATGCTTAAAAAGTTAAATTAAATGGGGCACCTGGGTGGCTCAATCAGTTAAGCATCTGCCTTCAGCTCAGGTCATGACCCTGGGGTGCTGGGATCTAGTCCCACATCTGGCTCCCTGCTCAGGGGGGAGCCTGCTTCTCTCTCTCCCTCTGCCCCTCCCCTGGTTTGTGTTCTGCTCTCTCTCTCTTCCTCACTCTCTCTCTCAAATAAATAAATGAAATCTTTTTTAAAAATTAAATTAAACAAAGTCAGATTAAGTTAAAACTAAACTAAGAGCACTTTCTTCTGTCTCCTTTCATTGTTTTACAAATCATGGTGAGGTATTTTCATAAAGTGAGCACCAAAGGGCATTTTCTGATTTTAGAGTCAAGACAATGATATATTTCAAAAGTTTTTCCCATGTTTCTTTTTATATCTTGTGTGCCTTTGTAATTTATATTCCAAACTGGCTCAAGGATAAGACCAGGATATTCATATGAGTTTTCTGATGTCTGGAAATAATTTTTTTTTTCCTATAAGAGTAAAATTAAATTTAAAAATTTCAACAGCCTTGTAAAATTCAAGAATAGTTAATTAGGGGGTTAAAAATATAAACATCTAATCCATAATAGCTTAAGATGGCAGTATCTTTTCTCTGGGGAACAGAAACTTTAGAAATCTGATTAGCATTGCTAATCAACACAGATCCTTTCAGTACATAGTTATTATATAGCTACATGCCAAGTCTAATTAATATTCCAGAGTGCCAGTCAAGATTCATTTTTGTTCATTTGATCTATGAACTTTTTCAAGTAAAACACTGATTTGGGAGCTATAATTGGCCCCTAGAGAGTATACTGTATTTTAAAAGTTGAAGAAAAATCCCCACCCAATTCTTATGCCTTAAGCAATTCTATGTGGATACTTATTGAAATAGTTTGCCAGTGGCAACTCATTTTAAATTGTATTTTCGAATGTTTCATCTCTGCCCTGCCCTTTATTCTTTTCATTCGTTATAAAATAACTGTACCTAAAAAAATGAGTGGGCAGAGGGAAATTGTGATCAAGCATAGTACCAATAGTATAAGCATAGAATATAGTATGTTATCTACCGCTAATAGATCACAGGGCTCATGTGTTATGTGCTACCTTCAATATTCAGAAATATTTTTGTTATAGAGAACACTTCTTTGTAGAGGGATTTATTCCAATGGGATTTTACTTGAGTTCCTTCATTTAGAAGTAGTATATGATCATGTATATATTTTAGCTAGCACATCTGAAAGACTAATTTCAACTTTCAACTTTCTAAACCACCATGTCCAGCAAATTTCAGATAAGAAGACACATTTACAAGGGCTAGTTCCTGCTCTGGTTTAATATATAAGTGAGAAGTCGAGTGACTCAGAATTACAGAATTGGAAAGGTGACCACAAAGGTCATCTGAATCCCTTCCATAACGACTCTCAGCTCCACCTGAGGACTTCAAATGATGAAGAAATCACTGCTTCTTTGAGAGGCACATTGTACTTTGGACAGTTCTAGCTACCAGATAATTCTTCTTACATTGTGCCAAATCTACCCCCCCACAATTCCATCCATTGGGCTTTGTTAGCCCTCTGAAACCACCTAGGATAAACCCAGTCTTTCTCCAACATTTTAATAAAACTTTCCAATATTTGCAGCCCTCTCTCTTGTCCTTCTAAGTTCTCATGACCGTAGACTGTTTTGTTTCACTGTTCAGCCTTCTGTGCCATGGCCGTGAATCCTTTGGTTTTCCCAGGGCACTCTCACTTGAACATGCTGCATTTCTGTACTTCCTAAACAGAGCAGTGTCTAGAGCTAAATGTTCTCCACTTTTAAGAGCAATCATGTAATTTTAGCTTAGGTACATACATCTATATTTATATCTGTACCTGTATCTAATCTATGAAAGTATATATGCTTATAATACAGCTATGGGATGTAATAGCTAACATCCATGATTTTAATATTTCTTCAAGTCCTTTTTTCCCCCCTTCAATTCCTAATGCAGAGAAACGTGAACCACAAAAACTAAGTGGTTGGGCAGAGAGGCTAAATTCATCTAAATTTTCTGGATTTTCACTTTAATTTTACTACCCACAGAAATCTAAGTACTAAGAATCATTCATAAACAGTTTCTTCTTTCAAGAAAACAAAAATACATTGCTATTGAAGGCAAAATGCTGCTATAAAAATTCTTCCTTCTTCTTTAAAGTCTTCATGATGTTTCTGGGGTCAAACATTTCTTAGTAAAACTTTTTAATCTCTTTGTGGATCCCCACAAACCTAAAGCTGGTATGTTGAGACTAAAATGCTGAGTTTCCCAAACTTGTTATAGAACTAATAACATCCAACCTGACTGGGTGCTGGTAACTGCCTAAGAGCCAGCTCTCTGGGGGGAAAAAAAAAGTATGCACATAGATGTGTACACACATGTATTATAAACTGATATAAAGAATGGTAACACAGTTTACCAATATTAACAAAATATACAATACTATTTATTTAAAATTCTGTACACCTATAATTCTGTTCTTTTACTGTCTCCTACAAAATCCACTGTAAATTTCTATCATCAACAGTGTTACAGAATTAGACTACAAATACATGTTTGATTACTCTCTGATTCAGCAAAAAGCACTCATGCCATGGACAAACACCCTGGCTGAATACTGGTTGATATTTTCATTTATGGTAGCAAGAGGAAAGTGAAATACTGAAGACTCATGTTGGACCTTCACTCATTCATCAACGACGTAAGGGATCTCCTTGCAGAATCATACAATATTTTTTGAATACTAGAAGAATATTTATTCATTTCCTTTGCTTTTCACAATCTAATACCTATTGAGACAGCACCCTTTAAAGTTGGATGTCTGTTATTAGCATTTTCTCTGTCACTTTCGCAAGTCCAGGTAATCAATAAGACAATCACTTGAAGTCCTGATTTTTAGCATTTGCAAATTTCCATGACATAAATCCTCCCTCCGAGGCCAATTTCAAGCTACCGATGTGACCTTACTGAACGTAGGACTGGGGAAAGATACGCAATATCATTGTATAGTATTTCCACCATGCAATCAAATAAATAAATAAGACCATAAATAATAAAGTATAGAAAAATATCTAGGAAATGATGAGTTTTGAGTATTTATTACCTTTGTTTTAAAATATAATTTATATAATTATAGGATTATATAATTTAAGTCTTAGTAGTGGCTTTGTTTAACAATTGGCTTACAAAATTCCTGAATGGTACAATCATCTCTCGCAAGCCATCATGAGCTGGCTCCAACACACCACTGGTGACAGACCTGGAGAGAGATTCAATTTTTCAAAATCTACCTGGGTCTTCTAGACTCCCTCCCTGAGCTTTGGAATCATTGATTCAAACTGGAACTATTACTCAAAATTTAAATCCCAAATAACTTCATCACTAATGCCATTCATATGATTTACATTTCCTACTGTGTAAGTAAGTGTACCAGTATTACATCTCTAATATTTATTCTAAGTCATTTAAATATGACATAAATTACTCTATGAATCTTTTCACCAATGCTATAAAAACATTGTAAGCTCATACACAAGAACTAAAGTTGCTTCTTAGAATAATCTAAAGTCCCCGTCAAACAGATGGCGGGAATATCTCGCTTTATGCTCATATTTATCAAGCAGAACTTATTTCTTCCCGAATACCAACTCAGGCTAGATATCAATACCTTGAATTAATACCAACAAGAATAATGTGCAATTTCATACCTATTAGTGAGTATTAAAATGACAATAATTATATATAGAATTATCCCCACTTCATTCAGAAATTAATAGTCAACAGTAAAGTCAGGTAACCCAACACACAACCAAAGTAATTTGTGCTCATAATTGTACGCTTGAAATGTTCTTCTAGTTTTGATCGGGAAATTCCTCTACTAATGTTACAAAGGAGCTATACTTTTTGTTGCAAATTGTTATCTAGAAAATCTGGAGTATATGTAACCATATGTATTAATGCATACTCAATACACCTCTCCACATACTTATTTTGTTGGTTTGATGATTTCATTTTTTACCAGAAAACTAACATTGCAACAGAAGTCTGTATAGCTTCTAGAGACCCATCTCATACGGTTATTGTGAGAACCAGAAAAAACTAACTTGTAAGGAGCGCATTTATTTTATTTCATAGTTTCTTCAAGCAAGTTGAAAGCATCTCTGGGAAAGAGTTCCTGAGTGTGTGTGCCACAGCTGGAGGGTACCTAGGCCGGAGGAATATGATAAAATACCTGGAGACATGACACAGGGTAGCCCAGAGCCTCCCCTGGGTCGGTGGTCAGAAGATCCACAGGGAGATGTGTAGGTCTGTCTGGATGTTGGGTGGGAACCATTGCCACGAACTCTCTAGCTGAGTTCTGAGGAAAGGAATAAGGTTGGTCCCTGGTGATTCATACTCTGGGTGCCCAACAAAATCTCAACCAGCAACCAGGCTAGGATAGAAGAGGGATTATTAAAGGAGAGTGGAAATGAGAAAGAGAAAGAAAACATCCCAGCTTTCTTAGACCCTCAACTGCGTATATACGATACAACTATATGTCAAAACTATATCAAGTGCTTTAACTCCAACTATCACCATAACCATATGACACTATGGTCATCCTCTTGTTACAGGTGAAGGTCGTAGATGTTAAATAACAGTTAAGTGGCAAGGCCGGGGACTTGAGCCTTCTTGAGACTAATTCCAGAATCATAGTTAGATTCCACTGTGTGGAAACCACAAGTTCCTCCAGAATAGTACTCTCTTTTCCATCTTTTTCAGTGCCCCAGGAGACTGACCTATACAGGCTACATCAAAACCTTTTTTTCATCTCTGGTTTCCAGTTGAGTTTTGTCAACAGAAAGAATGAAGAGAACAAAATTGGGACATTTATTGCCTCGCCTCTCTTCCTGTGAGGTCTAGGAATGGCTGTATCATCCAACAGAAGTGGTCCTATCCAACTGACATTCTCCTTCTGGGTTTTGGTACTTGTCCACTCTTTTACCCTTTCAAGATAACTTTGCCCTTTCAGGTAAAGGGAGAAAGCACGGGTCCAAGGATGATGTGGTCTAAGGGTCCGGGTAACAAGGACACTGTGTTAACTTTTTTGGGGAGTAGGTTTCCAATATTCCTTACATTTCCCTGCATTCTATTTAAACTTATGTAAATAGTACCATGAGTAGACTCAACACAGTTTAACTAATTTGAGTGTGCCTTCTCTTTCCTGCCAAGATCCTGACTAAAACAACTACTATAATATTCTGTCATGTGTAACAAATTCTTGGTCTTTAGATAACTAGCTAATTCAAAAGGAAATGTTTTCTTATCATACTTTTGCTCATGTTTTATTTGTTTTTATGTAGCAAAGTCTATGGAAGTTTATAAGTATGGAAAAATTAATACTTTTTATAAAGAAAGCTTACAAAAACCAATAAGAAAAAAAGATGGACTCCTCAATAGAAGAAGTCAAGAACAGGCAATTCACAGAGGGATTACCAACAGCCAAAAATCACAAAAAGACTATTTAAGCCTGATTAGTAATCAAAGAAATACAAAGTAAAGGAAATCCCCTTTCTCACCCATCAAATTATCCAAGACCAAAAGTAATTTTTAAAAAATCAGGTTTAGTGAAGGAGTCAGAAAATGGTTAGTCTCAAATACAGTTCATGGATGTATAAATTTGCATATCCCTTCTGGAGAACTTTAAAATGTGCGTACCAATTAATCTAGTGATTCTGCTTAATTAATTAATTAGTTAATTAATCCTAAGAAAATGATTAAGGACATAAAGAAAGTTTAAATTAAAATTTAAAATTAGAAACAATCCAACTGTCCAACTTCGGGGGATTATTTAACTAAGTGATGATATGCACCCTATGTTCATCACAGCATTATTTATCATAACCAATATATGGAATCAACTTAAATGTCCACTTACAGATGAATGGATAAAGAATACGTGGTATATATACACAGTGGAATACTACTCATCCACGGAAAAGAATAAAATCTTGCCGTTTGCAGCAACATGGATGGGCCTAGAGGGTATTATACTAAGTGGAATAAATCAGACAAAGACAAATACAGTGTGATTTCACTTCTATAAGGAAACCAAACAACTGAACAAACAAAACAAACAGAAACAGACTCACAGATACAGAAAAGAAACTAGTGGCTACCAGAGGGAAAAGGGTGCAGGATTTGGGTGAAATAGGTGAAGAAGGTGAAGAAGAACAATCTTCCTGTTATAAAATAAATAAGACACAAGGATATAATGTGGAGTATAGGGAATATAGTCAATAATATTGTAATAACTTTGTACTGTGACAGATGGTAACTAGACTTAATAGGTGACCATTTTATAATGTATATAAATACTGAATCACACTATATTGTATCCTGAAATTAATATAATATTGTATATCAGCTATTCCTTTTTTAAAAAACATTTTATTTATTTGTGAGAAAGAGAGCATGAGGGGGGAGGGGTAGAGGAGGGAGGGAGAAGCAGAGTCCCCACTGAGCAGGGAGCCTGATGTGGGGCTCGATCCCAGGACCCCGAGATGATGACCGGAGCCAAAGGCAGACGAATAATTGACTGAGCCACCCAGGTGCCCCTATATTAGTTATTCTTTAATAAAAAATTTAAATTAAAGAAAACTATCTTGCCACAAAGCCAATAGATAAATAAATAGACACATCCATATGATAAAAGACTTCATAGTCATTTAAGCTTTGCTATAAAAACGTTGTTTAGAAAAATGCTTACCATAAATAGTTTCTATACAAACAAGCTAAATAAGGAAAAGGCAAGCTACAAAAGCATTTGATTACAGTACAGTTATAGATTACCTACAGGTAAGCCAGGGGCACATCACCGGGAGCACAGGAGCCACTTTATGGAGCTGGAAATTTATTCTGAGATCAATAGGAAGCCACCGTAAGGCTTTAAGTCGTGGAGAAAAACAATGCTCACAACTCCATACATTCTGTTACCTGAAATCTAACAGCCAAACATCTATCTCATGGAGTTTCTGCGAGTACAAATACTTTGAAAATGTTAATCTATGCAATCATCATCCTTAACGAAAGCCTGGAAGTAGTAGAAGTTTAGCCTGGGGCACCTGGGTGGCTCCGGTCGTCGGTTAAGCACCTGCCTTCAGCTCAGGTCAGGATCCCAGCATCCTGGGCTGGGATCCAGTCCCTGCCTCAGGCTCCTTGCTCAGCAGGGAGTCTGCTTCTCCTTCTCCCTCTCCTTCTGCCTCTCTCCCACTTGGCTTGTCCTCTTTCACTCCCTCTCTCTCAAATAAATAAATAAAATCTTAAAAAAAAAAAAAAGAAGTTTAGCTTGTAGACATCCTTGGAAATTTACTTTATTATGAAGTTCTTCTCATTGGATTTAAAGGAAATCCTTTTGTGAAGGGTTCTGTAGACTGGCATTTCATATTGCATATTTGTGGCATATGCCCTGAGCTACAGAGAATGGTTACAAGCAACAAACTGGACATTTTTCCCATGGGCTCCCCTTCCCATGTGGGCTCATTCTCTGACAGCACTGTGTGTGAAGCTGGAACTCAGGGAAGCTTCATCCCAGCTTCTCATGTATCTCCTGGGGGAAAGGAGGGCTGGAGGGTATTGGTCCAAGGAAAATAAGATTCTGACCTAGAATTTTTATCATGGTGAAAAAAAAAAAAAACACCTCAGAATTCAGTTCATGACTTTTTCAGTTAATAAAAACTGCTTAGTCTGGCCACTATTTGAACAACCGAAAAGCAGCTGAGCAAATTTTAATTTGCTGAGTCCATACTTAAGATAACCATAGACAGCTCTGAGTTTTAGTGGGGTCTTTTGCTCCCCCACTTTTCTCAACAGAACCAGAAAGAACCTCATATTTCACTTATATAACTGTCTGTCTAAAACATCAAGAATATACATTCTTGCCTCTGATGGTCCTTCTTTATAGAAATCTCATACATTAGAAAATGTGGACTCAATTAAGAATTCAAGATGTTTAAAGAGAGAATATTTTAGATAGAACCAGAGGAAATTTTTGAAGTACGAAACCTTCCAATGTAGAATTCATTTCATTTAAAAAGATTTTTAGAAAATTGTGGTACAGATGATTTTCTTACAAACAACAATAATTACATGAAATGCCTTCAAACGTACCAACTTTCTTTCACCAGCTCATCCTTCTTTAGAATGTCTAGTGGCAGACATAAAGGCTCAGAAATGGTTTATTCTAACTGAAATTTCTGTCTGTTATTACCAAAGAGAAATGTATTGAACTTAATATGTTAGGTTTGGGAAATCTGTTTTCATTTGCTATAACCAATGGTCTGTCATAAGCGTGGACATAGTGGGCTTTCAGATTCTATCCTCCATCTGCCCCTGACACCCTAAGATGAGACTTCCTTTATTTTTCTTGTGTTTATAAAGACCCAGTTTCCAAAACCTAAACTAAACCTCTTCATCTCTAAGAAAAATGAAAGTGATAAAGAAGGTAACTTTCAGGAGAACTAGACGCACAAATATCTAGAAGATATTGATGTATGCTCATTAAATGGTGCAGAAGCCACCCTCTGCTTAACCGTGCCTCAAACAAGGTCTTCTGATTTCGTTAGGAATACTTATTCACTAATAAGAGGACACTACCCCCCCCAAGGGGAATAAAAACACATTTACTTACTTTATCAGAGAGAAAAGGAATAGATGTGTAGTAATAGTGCCTTTGTGGTGATTTTGTAACTTTCCATGAATTTGTTGACAGTCTCCTCATAAAAAAGCAGAAGTTAGTTCCCTTCTTTGAATATGAGGGAGACTTAATGACTCATGATTCTAATTAATAGAAAGTGGTGGAAGCGATACTGTTGACTTCCAAGGACAGAGGTCTAGTTTATAAAAGCCAGATTCCACCTGGTTTTCTCTTCTCTCCTCTCTCCCCTCGCCCTTGGAACCCAGCCACCATATTGAGAGGAAGCCCAGGTCACATGGAGAATACGTGGGTATTCCAGTCAACAACCCCAGAAAAGCCAACAGCCAGCATCAACCACCAGACATGTGAAAAAACCAAGCTTCAGACGATTCCAACCCCCAGCCTTTGAACTGCCTCTGTTAAAATCAAGTGTAAGAGAAATGCATGGGTTCCACCAACCCATACCCAAAGTAAAGATTTGTGAGCAAAATAAATGTCATTGTTTGAGCCACTAAGTTTTGGGTTGGGTAATAATCCAGCCACAGATAATGTGATCAACCGTATAATTGTAATGACAGTATCTGTACTTTAAGAAGCAGAAGCATTTCAACTCACACTTTAGTAGAAGGCACTTAGTGCTGGTGGTGGGTGCTCTGGATGGGTCTGAGGCTAGGCAGGAGGAATGGGAGGAATCTTTAGAATTTTAGTCTATGTCCTTTCTTCTCTGAAGCTTTCCCAGCTTAGCTAATTCGGAAGGCCAATTTCAGTATTTGTAATTAACACTCCACCTGGCCCTACCTCTCTTTCTACCAGGATGAATTAGATTTCTTCTCATTCCTTACCTTCTATCAAAGAAAGTTATAGCAGAACACAACTCTCTCACTCTGTTCCTTTGCCCATGCTATTTGCCCAGCCTGGAATGGTTTCCTGTTCTAACTTTGAGATAATCAATTTTAGAAAAATGTCTTGTCTAAATGTAGCTCTAGAGATCACGAACATGTCAGTACAAGACTTAGTCAATTGCAAGTAACATGACCCTAGTCTGGCCTACTTAAGCAAAAACGAGAAAGTGGGGGGAAAAGAATTTGTTGTTAGGGTTTGGGGTAGCTCACGGAGTCAAAGCAAAAGGCTAAACATCTCGATCTCTGAAAAGATATTAATCAAGACTCTTCCAGGAAATCAAGGTCGTAAAAACGACTGGCAGTTTCTAGGATCGCCACTGTGTGGACACACTCCAGCTGTTTTTCAGTCCTTGGATCACTCAGTTCAAGAATTATATTCCCAAGAGAGAGCAAACTACTTATCTACTTTGGGGCACATACAATCTCTTTGTCCAGGAGAAGATGGAACATCTTGTTTGAGAGTTCCACCAAGACTATCTTTAATTGGAAAGGAGTACTTTGTCAAAGTCGTATCCATATATTGTTCATTCAATGTCCACCACAACACCTGATCCTTTAGACTAAGTCCTGTGCTTCCATTATTCATTTCTCTACCATCCAGTACTTCTCTTGGACAGCACTTCTCACCGTGGTAAGAGTTCCCTACCATCTGTAAACTCCATGAAAACAGGGACAAGGTCAAATTCATTATTACATTCTCAGCTCCCAGTACAATGTTTAGTGCACAGGTGCTCAATAAATATTTGTTGAATATGTGAACAAACACTTCTTCACCTTTGTGATTCATTTTTGCTGACACACACACACACACACACACACACACACACACACACATATTCTTCCTTTGGTTGAAGAGTAGACTCCAGTGGGTAGAGTCTATTTCCCCTTAATATTCAGTAAGTATTTACCAAGTGTGGATGATGTCCAGAAACATCCAATTCAGAAGCAGTTCAATTCAAAAAACATTTATCTGGCACTTAATATATGCAAGATCTATTATCTGTCCTCTAGGGGCTTGCTACTCAGCAAGGGGGGCAGACAAATGCACAAGTCATTATAATACTAGGCAAACAGTGGAAATGGCCGCAAAAGAGGCTAAAAAAATGAGGGAATAGTTGGAAAGCAAGGGAAGTCAAGATTCATCATAATGTGCGAAATCAAGAAGCTTGGCCAAAATATTTTGACCACAGAAAGGGGAAGGGGCAGCAGACTGGGACGCCCTCAGTAAGTGGATCTAAATAAATTAACCTCTCAATAAGTTCATTATAAGCAGCTTAGAAAACACATCGAGATATTAAATGGTTATTTGCACCTGGCCCCCTTCACCTGATTGAAATAAAGGGATAGTAGCTAACAGTGTATGGTTATATAGATTCTACAGATTTTTCTCTAACAGACTGATATCTGATAAGAAAAAATGACTCTCTGAGGGATCAGAAGACCAAAAACCAAAGGGTCCTTCCAAAAGGTAGTATAAAAGTATTGCCTATTTCATGAGGCAAATCACCTTTAAAAGGGTCTAATACAAGCCCACTTTAATATTTATATGAAGAAGGTAAGCTACAAATTCCTAGGAGTGTCTAAGACTGTTGTAGTCTTGAAGATTTTGAGGAAGGAAGATTTTTGAGCCACCACGAGACATAAAAGCAGAGAAATCAGTGAAAAAAAAAATCTTAACCTGGAAGAAACAATTCTCCTAAGTGCTGACTTTTAGTCAGGACTGATTAAAAAGGAAACTTAACTTTTTTTTTTTTTTTAAGATTTTATTTATTTATTTGACAGAGAGCGCACTTGTGTGCGTGCACACAAGCAGGGGGAGGGGCAGAGGGAGAAGCAGGCTCCCCTCTGAGCAGGGAGCCCGAAGTAAGACTCGATCCCAGGACCGTGGGATCATGACCTGAGCCAAAGGCAGGCGCTTAACCAACTGAACCACCCAGGTGCCTGGCAACTTAACTTTTATAAAAATATGAAAAATTGGACAATTCAGCTGTTGAACGCAGTGCCCGGAAGAAAGTATCTTCTAGATGGCGGCTAGAAGGCACTGGTGTGGGAAAGACACATCAGAGTTGGAGGAGAAGCACAGTAAATCTGCACCCAAACTACAGCACAGTAGAGGTGAGTTTCTTCTGTCTGTACAATATAAACCCTTAATAGAGCCCAACTTTGTGTTAGACTTCCCAACATCATTCTATCCTGGCTGGCACTACCCAGTGGCACAGCCAATGGAGACAGATCTGTGCGGTTATCCAAGGACAAGATCACAGAGGGCAATAAAAGCTGGGACCAGTAAGAGACAAAACATCCTATGCATACACTCAGTGAAGAAAGTCAAAACTGTCAAATAGACACATTATATGAAAGGGACTGTCACTGTCACTGGCTTCAAGGAAAGTTTGTTTCTTCTACTTAATATTTGTTTTAAGATTTCATTTACTTATTTATTTATTTGAGAGAGAGAGACAGAGAGACAGAGATAGCGAGCGAGAGCACGCAGGGAGGGGAGAAGCAGATTCCCCACTGAGCAAGAAGCTGGACAAGGGGCTAGATCCCAGGAGCCTGGGATCATGATCTGAGCTGAAGGCAGACACTCAACTGACTGAGCCACCCAGGTGACCCAGAAGTGCCAATAATTTCTGACAAATGTGCATGAGGCATGGATAAATATGTAATTAAAAATGTGTGGGGTTGTCATGGTAACCACAACAGAAAGATGCTCCCCTAGTGATCCTGACTTCTTTGGTGGTGTCTATAAAAGGAAGTAGGTTTTAGCAATATCAACCAAAGTCTCTAAATATCTTTAATAAATGTCATAACACATTTCCCCCTAAATATGGCCTCAAATGTCAATTTAACCTACTTAAATTTCACAGCTTGTTCAGTTCTTAGAAATATGGCTTTCTGAAAGACTTTTTTGAGGCTGTCATTTTATTTTGGGTTTATTCGTTTAAAAAAAATGTATAAAGGGTTCATTCTGGAAGATTAGAAAGTCCTAATTAAACACTGGCTATAAAAATCCCCAAAGGAATGAAAACACTATGGATTTCTACTTGCAACTCTATTCCAATACTTGACATAACTAATGCTTTGAGAGGGAGGCTTTACTCTGGGGGCAGAACAGAGCTCCCCACTGGGACAGAGAAGACCCACAAGCTAATGCAATCCTCTTTACTTCTGGAGCAGAGATGATTCTCTCTATACCTAGCTCAAGTCTTGGCTTTTATGGAGAAAGTTAGATTAGGAAAGCCGAACTTAAGTGTTCAAAACACCTACCTCGTCTGACCATTAATGTCTGATCCACACTCCCTATGGGATCATTTCTCAGCCCTGAGAAAGATAACACTATTGGTCTAAGAAGTGGGGGAAAGAGCCTCACCTCTATGAAACACCAGCCCCCCAGGTGTGGGCACCTTACTTGCCTTCCCGTACATAATCTTCAACACCTTGTCAGATGTGATCAGACCTCTCACACTACAGAAGAGGAAAAGGGGGTACAAGAAACCATACCCGTCTGCATAGGTCAAGAGCAGTGATCTGAACCCTGGTTACAATCCTTCTGCCGAGCCATTCTTTCCCTATCTTCCTGGGAGCTCAACGGAATGTTTCTCTCTCTGAAATGCTGTGTAGTTCACCTTGCTGTGGTAAACATCCTCCACAAGGTCTCTTGAGCGTTGAATTGGAGGCAAATGCTATGTTCCCAATTTTGGCAACAATGTGGTCCGGGAGGAAAGAAATAAGGGCTTGGCCTGAGAGCTGGGAAACGGCCTTGGAGAGACAACTAGCGCGCCTTGGAGGGAAAACACCGAGAGGCAGGCTGCCATCAGGGTAGCGACCTAACCACATTCTAGAGAAGCATTTGCTGTCGCCCACGGACATCTGGTTTCATATCACTTCTCAATGCCAAAATTA
Source organism: Ursus maritimus (assembly GCF_017311325.1). NCBI lineage: Eukaryota > Metazoa > Chordata > Mammalia > Carnivora > Ursidae > Ursus > Ursus maritimus. The sequence goes on along the minus strand of NW_024425563.1, from coordinate 89,650,921 downwards.
TTTTTAAATTTTCTATGGTTTGAAAGAATCACACACTCCAATATTTTAAATTCAGAGACAAGTAAGATCTACAACTGTCCACTTCTATCCTTGCCCATCGTGCTGCCCACATGCTCCCCAAGATGAAAACGGTGAATTACTGCCTCCCCTAGAATCTGCTTGTCATCTCTTTCCAAGCCTGAATCCTTTCCCAAACGGACTCTGGAGGGAAGCAGCGCCTAATGTCCTAAGAAGGAAGGGGTATTGTCATCAGCAGAGAAAGATCTCCAGAACTTTGCTTTGGCCTAGAGAGCCCTAGGGGCTGACGCTTCCTCAGGGAGGAGAGGGGCTCATTCTGAAGGCCTCAGAAATTTCCTTGTTGGTTTTCTGCTGCCAAGATGTAATCAAATTATTTCTAACAATGGCAAGTTAAGTTTCAACTCTTAAGAAAGTGTGGGACAGCTGGTATTTGCTGAATGCTGGGCCCGATGCACATCACCTCACTGCAACGTCAAGCTGTCCCATGAAGTAAGTACCATCAATGGCACCTTACAGGGACGGGGAAGCCAAGGCCTAGACACGCTCCGTACCTCACCCACCCAGCCAACAAAAAGCAGCCTGACTCCAGAGCCTGGACCCACTGCATCATATTACACGATAAACAAACAAGAATCTTGGGAGGAGAAAGGAGGCAGGAGAGACAAGGGGGACAACCTTAATCCAGTCCATTCTCCCTTTGGACAAGACTGAGAAATAATGGCGGAAGGACTGCCACAGTTTTAGAGCATAAGCGCCAAACCCTGTGATGAAAACATCATGAATGCAGTGTGTCCTGAATCACTGAAAAAAGCCTTTCTTCTTCCTCACTGTTTTGGGGATAATGGTTTTTCTCAACCATTTAGGCTTCTGACCAATGAATGAACTACTTCCGACGTGCACGAATTGAAGGTAAAGATTTCCCAAAGAGTCACAGGAGGTGAGGAAGGAAATGCAGAATGTTGGTTGTGGGCTGTCTGAGGGTGGAGCGACCCTGTCTGCTTCATGCTTGCCTGCTCAGCATCCAGTGAGCAGGGCTGGGCTGCTCTTTCCAGTGTCTTCTCCAGAGTCCGCAGAGCACCTCACCTCTCCTACCACACAACACACACCCCACTTGTTGCGTGGATGGATTAACTGTGGATTGTGGAATACAGAAACTGCACAGCATGGAAATGGCTGAGATAACAAATAGAACAAATTATGGGTTTCTGTGACAGCACGCCGTACCTGCACTGTTCCTATGCCCATCTCCTTTGTTCCGATATGTGAAACGTAGCACTAAAGTCAGTTTCAAAACACTTCGCAGCATAAAAGAGAAATACAAGAAACGAAGACACAGAGGGCTGATGAAAATTCCTAGGAAAAGTAATTTCAAGGATTCAATATAGAAATGATCCCGGGATATCATGGTCTTATTTTCATCAGTTGTTTTATTTTGAAAAGAAAAGCTGGCTCTTCTAACTTCTACAGATGTGCTCTCTTTGCCAGGAAAAAAAAAAAAAAAAAGAATGTTATCTGGTACAGCTTTGTGACTGTCAGAGAGCAAAGGAGGAAATGTGATAAATTTTGACAGAGAATAATAATAATAATTTTAAAACTCCTTTATTTATTCTTTAGTACCCTCTCTGGAAAAGGGCAACATATACTAAGAATGGCATAAAATGACAGACATAATGATGTTGTAATTTCAAAGAGCGCCAAATGTTAAAAATTTGATGACCAGTATAAAATAGCCCCATAATTACATTTATATTGAAAATGTCATCCCCTTTTACCTATATATTAAACATATGAAATCAATGTTTCCAGTATTTAAAAAATAATCTCACCTATATATTTCTTTCCTCCGATAGGCACAGCTGCGCTGTTTTGCTTTGGTGCTGAACGAAGCATTTCGTTAGATAAGCTAATTTCAAATATTGTTAAACTAAGCCATTCAATTATTTTTACGTCTACTTGTTAAATGTTCAAATATGGCCACATTAAGGGAACCAATTTCGGCTTTCAGCCATCTATTTTTAAATTTTAAGTCTTTTTTTTTTTTTTGTCTTCCCCAGGCTTCAAAACTGTATTACCAAATAAACTGACACAACATTTCAACAACTAACATAAACGTGCAATTTTAATGCCTTCTAATCACACAAATCAATATGAGATTTTTGTGCCTGCGCTTGACCTTCTTCAAATTATCCCCCCATTTTGGTGGAATCAGGACGAGTGTGGGCTATTTGATAAAAAAACCCTAAGTGTGTGAAATAAGAGCCCTCGCCTTTCCTGCCAGACTCCCCTTGACAGATAGATGATACAAGCATCACATCCCTGGAAGAGTAAATGCAAACTGACAAGAGATGAGCCTTTAGATGTTGAATATAATCTTGAATTGTGCTTGAAGTGTCTTATTATCTTGTCTTTTGATGTCTGAAGGGGCGGCTCATTGTTAGAAAAAGGAAAAGCCGTGGCGCATCTTTGCCATCTTTAAAAATTGTTTGGCCTTTAACAACTGCTTCTCCAACTAATGTCCATTTCTCCTGACAATAAATATGGCAGGTCGTCGGCAAGTGACAAACAATTTACTTTACATGCCACACTTTTATGGGTTTTGAGAGCTCATGTGGAAGCGGATTTTTAAAAGTCGGGAGAAATTAGCAGTGTTACAAACGTGAAGAGGACGGAGGTCTCGGTGCCTCTGCTGATGGGGCCTCGTGGTCACTGCTTGCTGGCTCCGGCTGTGATTCCTCACCGGGCGGATTCACACTCGAGCTCTTTCTTTATCACGGACTAAACACAGCCCGGGGAAATGAAAACGCAACCTGCGAGTCCGAGAGATTCCGTGGAGGAAAGGCCCTAAGGCGGATTGCGGGGCAGTAATCAGAACAGTTACATAAACGAGAAGCCCATTTCTCGGAAGGCTAATCAAGTCCAACACTGGGCTTAATGAATGTGGCCTCTGCCCTCAGAGCCTTTAGCACCTCCTAATGTCTGCTGTCCTTCTGGGCGCCCCGCGCCTTTCGCGTCTACCATTTGTTTTGTGGGTTTTGTTTTAACTTAAAAGTTTAATGCTGTTCCCAGTCAATAGGATTCCATAGCAGCTAAATCACAGGCATGCTACTTTTCTGTCACCCAGCCAGATTTTGTGAAAGCTTTCAAGATCTTTCCTCAGACCTCCGTCACTCTAAGAATCCATAAGAATTCTCAGAAGGACCATAAACTGTTACAGGGTTCAGGTTATTGTATCATTATAAAAACAGATTGATACGCTGCAGATGACAAGACAGGTGGCCACCATCCTAAGCTCGTGCAGTCCTCCGCATGCCATCAGCGATGTCCAATCTGACCAGTTCTGGGTAGTGTGTGTGTGTGTGTGTGTGTGTGTGTGTGTGTGTGTGTGTGAGCTTGTCTGATTGTTTTAAGCAGGCAGCCATAGACATTAATCCCTTTTGAAGCATGGTGCCTAATTTTTGACACTATTCTGATTGCCTGCAGATTCTGATTGGATTGTTTGCAAATTACAATAAACATGGATTCTAATGGCAGAAGGAAAGATTCGAAACTACAGCAAGGAAATAGACCAGCATCCCTGAGAATCTGACTAATTTCTTAGTGACTCTTGAGAGTAAAACCTGCCTTAATCTTAGGCATCAGAAAGAGATGAGCCAGTCAGCATCTAAAATAGTGATGTAGGTTTCTTTCCAAAAGTTTATGAAAGTTTTCCCACACAATCCAGATGATCCGTTTCCTGACTACTCATGCAGAGATTACAGTGGGATTAAGGAATAGCGAGCGAAACCATTAACATGTTCGCTTTCTTCACTGTTTCTTTCCTGCTTCTCCTTTTGAAAACAGTGGGCTTCCTTTTTGACACGTTTCTATTTCACAATATTTCGCTATGTGAAATCAGATATAGCAAAGAGAAAATGCAGGTTTGGAAAAGGGCATTTCACCTCCCCCCCCATACCACTACACATTTTTAAAAACAGGAAAATGTGTTTTTCCATTGGATTTTTTATTCTCTTCTACCCTTGGTTGATTTTGGCAAAAATTCACTCTGCAGTAATAATTTTTCATGCTTTATAAACAGCTTCAAATGTTTGCATTTTTAAATCAAATTAATCCCTCAGCCCTTCTACTTCGACCGTGGTGATTCTCTCATGCAATAAGTCACCCCAAACCATTCATTCACAAAAGTAAATCTTCCCATATTGCTATTCAAAGACAAATCACCACATAGGTGGCCATGAAGAACTGCAAGAGGAGATTAAGTGCACCGTGCTATTTTAATAGCAAATGTTTAAAATGTGATTTCTTTATTGTACATCAAACACCCATTCTATCTTGATGTGTGTACAGGTAAATGTATATTTAGGTCCATGAAATCCTTCCAGGCAAAAACTGTGCTTTCAAGCTAGAGAACAAATGCTTTTTACTTAAAAGAGAACAAGATAAATGTTTAGCGCGTATGCCCACAAGTAGACAAATACTTAAGTTCCTAATATTTAGATTCCAAGCGTCTTCCCTAGTTTGAGCAAGTTTTGTATGCTTTAAATATATATACTCCCTATAAATCACACTGTGCAGAAACCTCCAGATCTCTTTATTGCATTAACCGCACAAATTCTGAGAAATCCTGTTGTCTTCTCTGCTCAGTAAAAAGCAGCTTCAAACAAGACACTAGAACTTGGGTAATAGCCCATCTATGCCCGAAGCAGTACTCTATAATATGATTAGTTGTCCTTTATTGGTAAACTATTCATTTTTATAATTTTACCTGGAAACTACGTCTTTAAGTATTCATAGGTGCAGAAGAAGCACATTTGAGTGATACACAGACAGCGTGAATGGAAAAAAAAGGCTAAGAAGGCTTTATTAATTTTGATAAAGAAAAGACTTACTACAAAGTGAGTAAGACAAAACTGAAGTATCATATGAACACAGGAGAAAATATGGAGAACACGCCATAGACACACATGTGTTTGACCCACATGTGTTTTACATGGGTAGCATTGCATTTACTCACTGTGCATTCACAGTGCTGAAGAAAGAAAACACAGGGACACAAAGTATGGAAGTGATAAAGCGGGAAGTGTGCGTTGTTATTTTAAAACACTAGGCTAATGTTTGTCTTTAAATAAGAGTGTCTTGTCTTTCACAAACTTTTATCACCATTTTTCCTCATGAACAGGAAGAAATCAAAGTAACACCAAGAGATTTGGAAAGTGCATCAATCTAAAAAACATTGATTATTTCAGAAAAAGAGGTAACACTGAGAAAACTGCTAATCCCAGACAGTATAGAGCAGGACGAACACATTTCGCAAGATTGTTAAATCTTTTCACGGTGGCTACCATTGGTCCGTTCTGAGTGTCCTGAAATGCCTTAATAGTCTACCCCATCCTCAGGCTAAATGAACAGGCTTGCTTTAGCTCTTTACTAAGAACATTTTTTTAACCATCTTAATGAATGCGGGTCTCCTTATAGAATCCCACTTTCAAATGGTCTTCAGGATAGCAGACCTCTTAAGCATTTAGTTTCTGTGTAATGCTATCACTTAGTTTCTCTGTCTTTTCAATTAGTTTTGAGGGCAGTGCAGTCCCCTAATAAAAGTGACTTAGGCTGTGTTAGTTATGCTGTCCCAGGTGACTAATTTTTTAATGAAAATAAAAACCAGTATATTCTCGCCACATGTAGCACTTTCAAAAGAAAGACTGTAAGAGAAATTTGAGCCTGGATTTTCTTTCAAATTCTCAAATAAAATACAGACATTCCTATAACATACCAGGATGTTCAAAAGTAGCAGCGAACTATCAGAAAGAGGTGCCAAGAGCTATGCATCTCTATCAGGTGGTTTTTAAAATGATCTTTGAATACTTAACAAAACAATGTTTTGTTTTGTTTTTTCCATTTCTCCAGGAACGACAGACTTTCTTCCACCAAAAGAGTCAGTGTGATTCTCGCTGACCTCTGTGTTCACATTAAAATGGCTGAGTCCGTTTTTGATAGCTGACAGTAGTGTCCCAACACAGAGTAAGAGAGGTGACCCAACTAGTCTGCACTTGTTTCATCTGACTTTGAGAAGCAGAGAGTGGGAGCTCATATGGCAAAGGCGGAGTCAGGTCCACATGTGTAATAAACAAGCATCCTCAAGAAGCCCCCCTACTGCCAAAGCCCAGATACTCCTTCTGAACGAATTTTAATATAAATATTACTAAGGTATTCCCAAAGAAAAGTCCACTGTTGACAGACTCAGGACCTCATACAGGCACATAGCACGAAGGTACATGCTCCACTCTAAATACCAGATTGCAACAAATTACACTCCTTTACTGCCCTCTTTAAAAAAAAAAAAAAAAAAAAAAAAAAGACATTTGAAATTTTAAAGGATAAACATTTTAAAAGTACGACCGAAATGTCATTAATAAAAGGAAAGCTGAACAAAAACACCAGCAAAGTATAGACCCTGGGAAGACAACAAACAAGAAAATTCCAGAGCCACGCTGGATATTAAAGAGAAACCCATCCGCTGGAGAATGGCAACTGTTACTAGGAGCTCCCTCCAGCTACCTCTGCCTTTGGATATTTTTAAAAAATTTATTAACCTGACAGCAGGAAACTTTACACAGATTGCTCCCTGACAGGGTGCCAGTTTGGTATAAACACTTTGCCATCTTTTTCTTTAGCATAAGGAAATCAAGAAACATGCGAAGCGGAGCCAGGTGCACATTCGGGCAAACGTGACTACTCCTCGGCCGGTCTCAGCACCCAGGGAAGGCCTGAGAATAATCAGGAGCAGCCCAGTAGCCGAGCTGCACCCCTCACCCTTCCTCCTTCACGTCGACTTTCTTTTTAATGTGTGGATGTCTGATGTATTATTAATCCCCAAACATAAGCCAGCAAGATCGCCAATCAAAGGAAAGTACCAATCCTCTCACAAATTATTTGTTTACTGTCTAATAGCAAGCAAGGTCCCCTTGAAATAGTCACTTAAGTCTCATTTCTCGAGTGGGGGAAATTTTTCTTTGGTCAATTCTTTCAAGAAGAATGCTAACTCTATCATTAAGCCGGGTAATTGAGAAAGAAGGCAATCTACGGAAGGGCCGAGTCTTGGGAGCTTGACTCTGGAATGCACCTCTATTTATTAATTATGACACAAACTGGCTGGGTGAACTACAAAACCCACTCTAGCGCCCTGTAACCTTTAAGTCAGAAACATCCAAGACACTAAAAAGACGAAAAGGAGAGCATTTATAGGGGTGATGGTGCAGATGAATGTAGTTCCTAATACTTTGTCTTCTTTCCAATTGTATATAGGACCATGTAACAGCAATGACAACAAAATATAAGAATTGTAGCCATCAAGGCAGAAGAAAAATGTAAAACCGTATCAGCATTTCTGTTTGCTAATGTGCTAGCAAGGACAGCATCTCTAGACACTGCAATGTTGAACTTTCTTCTTTAAACAGATGTCTGACCTGAGCACCCCAAGCTCGTCAGAAACAGAAAAGGGAGCCACTAAGAGAGTCCCCACTGAATCTCATGTCACATACTGTGCACTGTCCTCCATTAAAGTGTCACTTAGAAATGAACATAGCTCAACCAACGAATATGCTGAAAAATTTGAATATCCGTGCTACTGCCTATGGATTTATTTGGATTCCAAAACTTACACATTAACACTATTTAAAGTGGGTTAACTTACCAAGGCAGTATCACAATGATTTTCTGGGGGGAAGAAAACGCTGAAACTAAATTTGTCTAGACACACACAGTGGATTTTTTTAAAGAAATACCTAGATGCATTAGGTTGCCCTGAATGTTCAGAAATGTATCTGAATGTGCATTTCCCCCCGGTAGTCAGCGAAGAACACCACAAGGGTCTGTTTGCCTATTAAACCATAATTGATGTTTGACAAATACCTTATCATGCATCTCATTTACTTACACAAATACAGGTTTCTACTGGTTTCTTTTAAATAACTATTTTGGCATAGAATCTGTTATCCAAATTATTGAGTTAAAAATATACTCCTTTGATATTTCCCCAGCAAAACACACTTTCTTCAGTGAAAAATAGTATACATTTTCCATTAATAGAATACCAAAAGCCATAAAAATATAGAAGCATGATGCATATTGTAACTAAATATATTTCTCTAGGGACTATTCCTCATCACCTGCCAGCTAAACCCTTCTTGGGCTTAAGCCTGACGTACTGATTACTGGCCCCAGCATATTTCATCAGAATATTATAAATATCCAAGGCATTGGAACCTTGAGAGAGATGTCCCAATAAAGTCATAGAGTGATGCCATAATGAAGGCCTCCACTCATTCACAGGCAGCCCGACCACAAAGTGCAGTCCCCATAATGCCCTACCAATGACCTCCATGCTGACCTGCAGAGACCACTGTCTCAAGGGGTGACAGACAATTTAATCCTTTATCCTTTTGTCATTGAAAACAACTCCACTGCCATAAATTCTAATCAAGTCAAACTGGATGGTAATTTAAAAAAAAAAAAAACCTTATAATGCATGTTTCTATGAGAAAGATAACAGAAAGGAAAGGAAAAAGAAAAATCCTACAGATGGTACATTTTCCAGCAAGGCAGAATCGCTGACCCAACTTTCAACCCTTTTCCGAAAGTTCACAGATAAACGATATTGAAAACACCCACGCTTACAAGGATCATTATATGCAATTTCTTTTAACTCAGAAAAACACCGTAGCATGACAGAAAACCACCCATCACTCTTTACCTCGGGTCCAATGCGTGTAAGTGGTTTTTTGTTTACATCTCAGCTCAGGGCTTTGGAGCTGTGTGCCCGCCCAGCTCACGTCCAGTGCGGTGCAGGCGAGCAGCGGAGCCACAGAGGAGCCCAGCCACCCGAGGTAGCTGGGACTTTAAGAAAAGCAATCATGAGGTTTATCTTGAAACAATAAAAATACTCCCAGGAGGCGCACGGTTAATAAATCATCTTTCAAATTTCAAATATATCTGGGAGAAAATATTTAAGGCCTGTTTTATGCGCTCTTACTTCTTCAGCTGAGACTGCATGGGAAAACTTTAGTACAGATATTTTTCTGTGGATATATATTACTTTTATCCTTCCTGTGGCCATCTTCCCAACCAAGTTGTTGATGCTCGACCATTTGAATTTTAGCATCCAACTTGACGGAACGGGGACCACTGAATTCTTGATGAACGTAACTAAAAATGAAGCACCACGTTGACACGGATGCAATAAATGTCACCAGAGAAACACAGCAACCTCTTCCCTTTGAGACTGTTTGCCAAAGGCCAGTTTTGAGAATGGTTTCGAATAGGTACATCAGTAGTCACGTATTAAATGGCTGGCCCCGCGTGGCATCGCTCATTTGATCCTGCAGCCGAAACACAGGGAGACACAGAGCCAAATTCTCTGGTAATACCCCCTGACAGGCAAGCCTGCTCTCCTCCATACTGTTCCCCACAGCTCAGAGCTTAGCATAATACAGTCACGGACCAGGAAAAAAAAAAAAAAAAGGAGACAGGCTTTCCTACAGGCTTTCCAAGAATAAATAATGTACCACTTAATGATATCACAGAGAACTACCTCGCCACACGTTTCTCAATGAAATGTGGATTCATCTCTCCTAAGTGTACTTGAGTTTCCCATAGCTGGTCAAGTTAAGCAAAATGTTACCTCTGATGTAATTACTTTATAAAACACAAGGGCCCTTTTCTGAACTTTCTACTGAGGCTGGCATATGGCTTCTGGTTTTCTCCTTCTGGTATTCTGGGCTGCAAGGAGCACTGAAACGTTCTGGGCAGCATGTTTCCCTTTGGACGCTGTTAAGAGCAGAGGTGCAATTTCAGGAGAGGCATAAAAGACCCAGCGGTTCCTGAAGTTTCCTTTGTTTATCCATAGAGGGCATCGGTATTAGCCTTTCTCCTGCAGTTTTGGGCTGAAGGTGCCCATACTGTGACGGCGACGGACTTGTGCTCTGGACTGCTCATTTCAACAAGACACACAAGCAGAAATAAGCTCCAAAGAAATCCATCAGTACTGAAATTTCAGGTACCGTAAAAACAACAGCAACAACAACAAAAAACACAACCGAACTCTTCTTATCTCCTGTTGTTAAACGTCTCTCCCCAAAAGTAAACACATCCAGATGCACATGGTTTGTCTTAATCTGCTCCTTTCATTACGGAAGCACGGTTTTCAAGAACACAAGGCACATGCCAGGAGGATAATGGTTTGAGAGAGTACGTTAGAAAATCCTGGTTGAGAGAGAAACCTGGATGCTCTCAGCTATTCAGGAAAAATGTAATTCTTCACTGTCAGGCAAAGTGTAATGAAAACCACATATAAGACCAAAAACACTTGAGCGTATTCATGTCAAATGACGATGGTCCATTAAATTGTCACCCATTAAGTGTGGCCAAAGTTGCTAAAAATCCTGGGAGAGAATTATTCTAAAAAGTTTTCATCAGGTACGCAAACTGGGATTTCTAAGGCTAAGTGCCGGTGATACCAACAGCACAGAACACAAGAGACCCATAAAGAAGCCTCAGAGAACATTGCTTCCTTCGATGGACATTCTGGTGCCCCTGCCTCCTATCGTCTCCCCTCTTTGCCTCAAGTTTTCGACACTGCTCGTCTACTGGTTGCTTCTTCACCGAATCACAAACTGGAAAATATTCACGCTGTGTTCGAAAAGCTAGACTCTAGAGACCAAATAAAATTAAGTGACTACATAAGGAGTATCAGATATAAGACGGAGATCTGGTCCGGCATCCTCTCACAAATCGAGAAGTTGGGAATTTTAAAGTGAAGAGGAACACCTTCTAACATCCCCCATGATTTCTACACTGAACGATGATTCCTTCGTTTACCCCATCAATACTCCACTTCAGATATATTTTCAATGAACTTTTAATTCAAACTTCTTTGACCCTCTTGGGTTGTTTTTTTTTTATTTAAACTTCTTTCTCTGCGTGAGCAAATCAGTAAGAATGACATAACAGATCTTCAAATTTCAACAGTGGGAAATCTAAACAAATGTTGAGAAGCCAAACGAATCACCCCTCTGTTGGTTTACTTGAAGGAAAAAAAAACAAACAAACAAGCTGGGGTTCTAAGTGAAAGTCTACAAAATGCACTGACTTTGTAAAAATGCACGCAAAGTTCAGGAGCAAGTAAGAAACCCATTATCCCCCATGTAGGAGCATTCACAGTTGATTACTTTCAAAAAGTCAAAATGCTTGGTATGAGCACCCCAACATCAGAGAGACTGGAGCATGGCTTTGCCTTTCTGTAACTTTTAGTTTTATCTGACTTCTCTCACTAACCTCCTGGAAGGAAATGAGTGCTCTAGGACATGACTCTCCCTACACACATAAAAACCGAAACAACAACAAAATATTCCTTTAGAGTGCAAATGCTAAAACCTTAATGCCTAGGTGTAAAAAAAAAAAAAGAAAGAAAGAAAAGAAAAAAAAAATCTATGTACCAGGCAGAATTGCTGCTTTTTGTAAAAAGCGTAATATGACAGACTTTCTTGAAACTGGCATCTATTATACTTTTAACTGTAAAACTGTATTTTACCAATAGCAAATCTGAGACAGAAAGTTGGTCTGCAACACCCCTCTCGTGTTTGACTGAGTGAGCATTTCGAATCAGAGAAAATTTCCTCTGTTGAAGCTGGCCTGGAGTTGGCAAACTAGGGAAGCTGCTTTCTTCCTGGAGGCTAAAAAAAAAATTAAACTTATTTATTTTTTAAGCTGAATTAACGACTTTCTCGACAAAGCAGTCTATGCAGTGGTGTGTATTTCTCTGACATTCAGGCACAGGGCTCTGTTTGTAACCTGAGACCCAGCAGTGCTCTGCCTGATATATATATAAAATCAGGTGTATGTATAGGTTAGTAGATAAAGGTATAAACAGGTTAGTATCCACTCAGTGTTGTAAGTATACAAACACTGGAAAATAATTAAAAGCAAGTGTTTCAGGAGCAAGTGTTCTGAAAACCTAATGTCACTTTATCCCATAAAGTGCTTCTCCAGCACAGACATCTATCACCATCCATCACTCAGTCACGCGCCTCAACAACCCGCTCCCCTTTCTGATTAGAGATCACAGTTGCTTGAGTTGGCTTACAGAGTGTCATCTGTTTGAATGACAGATGTCTTTGCTGGAGTGGTACTCTGCTCGCTCTTGTTTTGTTTATGGAACAAAGATTCCTGAAGGGTCCTGGGCTGCCTCCACATTTAGGAAGAGCCTATAAACGTCTGGTCAAGGGATGAGGGGTAGGGGAGGGAGGCAAAGGACCTCTTTTCTTTCCTCGCCCCCCCCCCTTTAGAAGGAGAGATACCCATTCTAATTGTGATCACAAAATGTTATTTCTCTGAGCAATTCCCGTAGCCACCTTTGTTTACCTGGCACAGAAAGACTTGTATTGATATTTCACAGTTCCCTCTTCCGTCTTTTGACTACAGATAATAACTCTTTACTCTCCTTCCCCTTAACAAAAGGCTGCGAAGCAACCCGAAACCGAGTCGATATTTATTCAATAAATGTTAACCAATTCTCACAATGGAACTGATTTCCTGATTATTATTACCATCTTCTTCTGCTGCTTCTTTTTCTTTTTCTTCTTCTTTTTTTTTTTTTTTTTTTTAAATCATTTCTAGCCCGGGGACTCTGGCAATATCTGACAAGCCCCAAGGAGCAGCGAGGAAGTTCCTTGCTGGGAAAAGTTTGGAGGACATCCTGCTAGCCGGCTGGAATGGGCTCCGGTGGCTCGGCCCCTCCAAGACGCGAGGCTCCTCTTTAGCACTTACAAGAAAATTGAATGAACAACAGGGAAAGGGTTGCGGGGGGTGTGGATTGCTCTTCCGGACAACATGGTAGGGCTGAAATGAAATACCTAGACAGACTTACCGAAGAGCTTGCTGGGAGTGTCCTCGCTGTCATTTGATTCCACAGGCGCAAGCAGGGGCTCATTCAGCTCGCTGTCTGAAGTAGCAGCCTTGTCCTCACCTCTCAACTCCGCATTCATTTCACTCCGCGCTGACAGCGAGGGCTTACTGACTTGTCCAGCTATCATTGGATCCTAGGATGGGGGAAAAGAGTGAAGGGGAGGAAAAAAAAAGTGGCAGCTTTAGTGTGCGTGTCCTCTCTCCCTCTCTCCTCTCTCTCTCTCTCTCTCTCTTCCACACACACACTCTCCCTCTCTCCTCTCTCTCTTATCTCTGGCTGCTCCCGCTGTTATTGCTGGTTGCAGTCAAGTGAAGAGCTATTACAGATCCGAGGAGTTCTCCATTACTCCCCACCCTATTAAAGCTCAACTAGCATGTGAGAGATTCAGGAAGCTTCGGAGGGAAGAAGGGGGGAAGAAAAAAAAAAAAAAAAAACTTCTTTGAAAGCCACCTAAGCAACACAGCTTTAATTGTGGGATGTGCTTTTTTGTGCGAATGTTTTTACACCTTGTTCGGTCTTTAATGCAGTAAGAAAAAAGAAAGTGCTGGGTTTGTACTTCCTCAACACACTAAAAAGGAAGGAGCGCCCTATGGAGGGACCACGGGCTATTTTAAGAAGCACTCTCCCTGGGGGAGAAGCAATTAAACCCTATCCCCAGAGCAGAGAAAAGAGATAGGAGAAAAGAGTCCTCCAAAGGCTTTCAATGGAATAAAAGAGATTTCTCATGTAAATTCCATCAGCACCCTTAGAAGTTGACTTCGCTGCCCCCAGATTTGGGACTGAAGCTGACCCCAAAGCCAAGGAACATTTTAAAGCAAACAACACACAGCAAAAGAGATGAAAATTGGTTTAAAAATTGGTTTAAGGAATTGGAAAAATACTTACAAACTGTGTTCAATAATTCCGATACCCAGAGCATCATACGCTCAGAGCATTAGAGAAAAAAGAAAGCAAAAATCACCTCCAAAAAAAGCAAACTTCCCCCCCTTCCCAATAATTTGAATCTGCTTTATCTTCAGCTCATTAGGAGGGCGTCTTAGGATCAGAAATATTTCCCGAGGAGAGCCTGCTATTCCATTTGCAAACTAAGATGCATGATATTGTTTTGGCACAAACACCGGCCGCAGAAGGAAAAGGAAAGCAAGCAGTGCCCTTTTTGCGTTATCTGGGAGCTATTTATTGCCAAGTTCATGCCTAAGTGGTTCCTGAGCAGGAAACAGGTGACCAGCACAGGAGCAGGTGGGGCGGCATGCTCTCTTGTCCCATCGTTACATTGGTCGGCGGTATGCCTGTGGTTATTTTTTTTTTTTAATGTATTCATGCCTGAAAAGTGAATTTGATATGACACATGATAATCTATGAAAATGTTAATCAATACAAATAGTTTAAGCTGTCATCAAATGCACTTCTTTAGTCAATACTCATACCCCTGAAAACAATGTCACTGTCACCAGGGCTTAATGTGCACAGCACTTAAATATTGGACTCTGTGCATCAATGCATTTCTTCTTCAAATACTGTAGGTAAACACATTTTCTCCCTATTTAAGGCTGAAGCACTCAGCATGCATTTAGCTGAGCTGAATCCTCCCTTTTGAATACCTTGATAGGTCCACTGGAGGGCAAAATTAATACTTAATTGAATCTCACAGTCATCAAAATAATCAATACTTTTTTATTATTTATTCTTTACAGTCTGTTGACTGTTTCAAACCTCTGAGGGAATGGTGGAAAGGATTCATGGCTTTGAAACACTGTCATTTAACAAGGTAATTTTCAGTGGGGCATTAGGGGTTGTGAAACATATAATAAAACAAAAATGGTGGCTTATAATAGGAAGAAAGAAAAGAATTATATTTCTGCCATCTAACAAAATAGGATAAATAAAAAAGCAAGTGCAGGGAGAGAGAGAGTGGGAAAGGAGGGGGATGAGGGAGAGAAAGACTGGCTTTTGAAGGGTTTTATCATATCAAGAGCAGAGCCGGGCTTTCATAATGCTGACATTTCTCATCCTGACAATCCTAAACAAGTGGAAAGGATGAGATCGTAGATATCATCTTTCATCACATTCCCCAGCTTAAGAACCAACATGACAGCTCCTCTCCCCTTTACACTGTTAATTACTAAATAAAATACTACTCTCTGTCAGCATCGGATTATTGCAGATAGCAACCACAAACATTTCTCCATTGTTTCCCCCCTTTTGGATGGGTGATACCTACCTTGAACTCTTTAGAAAATAAATTAGGCTTGTCTCACCATATTGTAAATATTTGAAATATAATCAATCTCATCAATGTGGTCGATGCACGGTATTGTCAGCCTAAATTTGCTGGTGATAGATTAGCATTTCATTGACTGTGTTTGGTCACTGAGATTGGGAGCGCCTGACTTTCGGGGGGTGGGAGAAGCAGGCACGAGGGCGGGGTGGGGGGGAAGGAGACACGAAATTCTCAACCCCCCCCCCCAATTTCTTTCCTATGCGTCTAAGAAAATGCGTGTTTGGATTCTTCTGCTTCGGTTAGTGGAGCGGGGTGGGGAGGGAAGGGAACACTGCTTTGCCACACGCTTTTGGTAAGTATCCTCCTCACGTGAAGGGAAGAGCCCAGGTGTAAATTCTAGTACATTTTTACTTTACAAAAAGTGGAACCCTCCGTCTCCCTAATCTAGAGGAAGGGTTGCGACCTGTGCCTTGGAGACACCCTATCTCTGAGGCTGCACGGCTCATTTGAGCATTTTTTTAAGATAGCGTTCACAGCAAACTTATGTTTAGAATGGCATTCAAAACCCATGATCAACCACACATGGTATCGGGGAAGAGCTGGGTCGCCTTACCCAAAACAAAGAATATTTTCTTCTTGTTTTATCTGTGCATGGTCAAACTGAATGCTGAAGCACGCAGAGGCGCTGAAATGCAGCTGCTAAGTTCAAGTGCACTTACATCTCGAAGATGTTCGGTCTGGCTCATGTGTGCAGCGCATGTACTGGCAGATGGTATATAGTCACTGACCATTAGCTCTTCTTCCTTAAATGACTTTTATGCACCTCCTACATGGCTAGGTTCCCAGCTCGCGCCTCTCGGGGACTTGAGCTTAGGAAATTCAGGAGTTTGTCATCCAGGTACTCATGTGATTTTTCATCTTACAAAACAGTGTACGTTTTCCAGGATGCAGCTGTAGCCCACATCTGTATGTGCATGACACGGTTAAACAGCAAACCCCCAGTGAGGCAGAGAGCAGACAGCTTTTAATCACAGCTGCAGCCACTGGGGGGTCCATTTGAAAATGTGTCACAAGCAGTAACCACTGAGTACAGTCATAAGTGATGAGGGAGTGCCTCTTTCAAGCAGCACTCGGCTCGGAAGTCATTCTCCCCCTGCCAAAAGGGATGTCAGTCTGTAAAAATCCTTTCTGCCGGAGCGAAGAAAGGATTTTCTGACAGGCCCCAACAGAGGTGCTTGCGGGAACGCAAGAAAGTTGCAAGTGCACCACGCACAAGGATCACTGCAGCAGCACAAGGGAACAGAAATAGCTAGCATAGGCAAAATATAGAAGCGGCAAAGACCTCTTGCTTAAAAGTCGGAAATTGTCACGACGACAGGGAAGAAGCTGGGACCTCTCTGCAATTCTTTTATCAGCCCTGATAGAGGAAAATGACTGATTCAATATGGAGGAGTGGCGAGTAGGTGCAAGAGGACATGGCGGCTGCCAGTAGAGGCCAATCCGTGATGACTCACGAGGCTCATCAGAGACCCAAGAGCCAGACGCTGAGAAAAGAAGAAGCAGGAGAGGTGGTTTCCATGAGCAAAACCTGAACAAAAAGTTCCACCATGTCCTACAATGAAAGGACCGCGATCAACATCAGAACTCTCCAGCAATGACTGAAATCTCATTCGAGCATTGTCAAGGGACAACAATCGGTCCCATGTATTGAATGAAGAGAGGTGTTTCAGATATATGTAACGTCACCCAAACAATGCAAGGCATTAGTCCCCCTTGGAGGGACACAAGTCTGAGACTCAGAGAAGCCAAGTGACTTGTCCCAACGCCACACAGCTGGCGAGTGGTGAAGCTATATTTTGAACTTCAGTAGATTCATCTTTTTATACTGCCCAGTAACTCATGGGGTTTCTTAGAAGTTGAATCATGGGTCCTAAAGGGCGTTAAACCCTAGATAACTGATTCCCAGAGCATGCTATGTGTAGTGTCTTTCTCCCTGCAGACTCTAGGAACAAAACACTTCCCCGTCCAACACTGCTCGTGTGAAATCTATGGGACGATACAGTGTAGTAGACAGGACATCAGATAGTGTCAAATATCCAGGCTTGCATTCAGGTTCACGGTCTACAGAAACTTAGCAAATCATTCGACCACCGTCACCCTCAATTGTCTCATCTGGAAAATGAAAAGGTTGGAATAAAACAGCACTTCCCAAAGTGCATTCCACAGAACACTTGTCCCCAAAGATAATCTACATAAAAGAGTTTTGCAATCATATCCACATGGAAAATGCAACAGAAGAGTCTACCAGGAAAGAAACCCATTCAGCTCAGTTTACCCTCCCTAAATCATCTGACCGAGGAAGGACTTCTCCTCGTAATCTCTGTTGCATTGTCCAATGGATCTGGTACCTCTTGAAACTCATTTTAGAGTTTACTCTAAATTTGCATTTACATTACTGCTAATGTAAATGAGAGCTCTAACTGTCAAGGATGCTACAATAATTAGCCGGAAGCCTTCAGCGAGTATACATCCACCCAGTGCTTCCCACACTTTAATAACTTTTACCTAACTAATATTGCTTACGGTTTATTTCTAGATGGTTACATACAACTTAGCATATACTAACTGTATATCCTCATCGTATACTAATTCCTGATGACTTTTAATATAATTTTTATTTTTTTATTATTATTTTTTAATATAATTTTTAAATACGGATGTCCCCATGCAGCTCAGGTCGTGATTCGGGGTCATGAGATCAGCCCCACGTCCAGCTCTGTGCTCAGCATGGCATCTGCTTGAGATTCTCTTTCTCCCTCTGTCCCTCCCCCCACTTGTTTTCTCTCTCACAATAAAAAAAAAAAATTTTTTTAATTTAAAAAAAAGATATCCCTGTGTATTTCTCTTGCAACCCCTTTATCCGTAGAGCAGATATAGGGCATTGTATGAAGGAAGAGAATCCAGCTTGGACTTTCACTAGGCTGTCAACAATAATCCCCGATAAACAAAGAGATAATTCAGCTAAAGGCCTGCAATAATTTAACCAACAGAGTTTCTGTAAGCAAAATCATTCTCATTTGATAGTCGGAGAAACTAAAGATAGTGAGACAATTAACTCAGCAAAGCATCCGTGTCCAGGGGCAGCCACACGATGGAAATAGCCACCCCCACCCCGTCTAAACGGAGCTTGAACCGGGTCCAGCATACTCTTATGTACATACAAGCCAACTATGAAGCAAGCAATCAGAAGGCTTTGAGGGAAATGTAAATAAGACAGGCAGGCTTCACAAATCCAAGGAAACAATTCATTTGTTTGCAAAGTGCCAGAGTATGGCGAAGTTATGCTCAACAGATCTATTTCTAGAATTCAATAGAAAAAAATTATATCCATTATGGAGAAAAAAAATTATCGGGTCACCCCCCCACCCCAAAAGGCCACATTTCAATTTAGGAAAAAGGTCAATGCAAATTACCTACAGTCCATTTAAGATGAAAAGACAGCACCATATTTTGTATTTAATTTCTCTCACTGGGAAGAGGTAAACTCAAAATCACAGATCATTAAGAGGATAAAACTAGACTTTCGTGGGTTTTGGGAAAGAAAACTTCAAGTGTGAATTTTGTTACCTTAGTCATGAAGTAAAACAATCTTTATCTTTCTTTTACCAATTACTGAATATTATTGTCAGTTGGTTCTCACTATAATATTTAATGTACTGAAGAATATTTCCCTCAAAAGTTACAAGGCATTTCTATTTTTTTACCATGCCATATTTCCCCTTTCTACCAATAATTTGTAAAAATACATTCTATTTGACTTTTAGAAATAAGGCCATAATTTAATTTTTAATTATTCTATTCTTGTAAATATATAAATTTATTGTTGAAAATTCTGAAAATTAATGAAGATCAAAACACTAAAAATACCATAAATTCACCCACCACCGCTTATTTCATTTTAAATGTCACTTCCTAAACTGCACACAAAAATCATTTTGAGGAAAGCAGAAAAACCCACATTTTTAGCAAATATGCAATAGATAGAAATTTACATTACAATGAACTTAATTACAAAGCTTACACAAATACACCCTCCTTCATCTCACAGCAGATTTTCATAGGAAATGTTGATACCAACCTGGGTTTCCTTCCTCAACCCAAGATTCCCACCTGTTATCTATTCCCCCATGTCTCCACTTCCCAGTTAGCGTGGCTGAGGTCGCATTGGACCCTATCCCAAAAGAAAACGGCCGAGTATTCTGTGCAAATCAAGTAGGCGTTCAAACTTCAAAAGAAAGGCTGGGTTTCGAGAGTGAAGCACTGAGGAGGCTTCCCAAGAGCTCGCGGACGTTCCCTGATTTAGCATCAAGCACCTGCATGACCACGAGTGAGTCACTATGGCTGCTTGTTGGTTTCCATACCAACACGGCTTTCTGCTTCTCAAGGAGGACGCTGTGAGACTGGAGTGAGGTGAGGCACAGATAATGGACATGAATATGGGTAGAAAGAAAGACCACCTACCACCACACCACTTCCCACACTGAGGCACCCCACTGACCATGGGTTCAGTTGGACCAGAAGTCTACACTGAGATGGAGGCTGTGGTGTGCCTCCCAGAACTCCCTTCACCACCAACACGCTCGTTTCCCAGCCGCCATGAGGGTTGGCTGAGATGGCTCGCAGCTGAGGCCTCCCTCAGGACTTGCCTTTGCCCGAAGGCAGCTGCCATTCCAAGGTCGTGTCTCTTCCTCAGGAGGCAGCCTCGATTTCTCTCTGTGGCCTGCAAAGCTGAAACTATTTACTCTCTGTCTCCTGACGGAAAAGGTTTTCTGACCCTGAGCTCCACCCTAGGTTCAGTCAGTTGCCGTAATCAACATTTCCTACTCCCGGGCCTACCGTTTCCTCAGAAAGGCCCTGCCTCACGCTCGCCTACCACCCAAATCCAGCCACCTCCATTCACCATCCATGGCTCCCTCACCCTGCATTTTGTTGATTCGTATAATTTATATTAATTTGAGTGAGATGAGGAACTTATTGACCAGCCTTAGTGGAGGCTGGAAATGGGTTTTCATTTAGTTAGTCCCATTCAAGATATATGCCCTGGCTAAAATATTTTAGAGACATTCCCCTCCCTTGAGAGGAATCAGAGGATATTAAGAATCTTTCAAGGCCTGTTGCCTCAGGGTTTCGGGCTAGAAGCCTAAACTGTCCCACATCCAGGCTTCGGTTCAGAGAGTTCTAGCTGCCTGATGCTGTGAGAGAAACAGACCTTGCTTCTAAAATCTTGTTGTATCTGCCTTCACAGAACTTCCATGCACGCTGTGCTAGGTTCACCTAAAATGACAGAGAATTATGACTTCATCAAGCTTACAGAGAGGGTGAACGAACAATTGGGGGATTATCTGCTAATAAAAGCATGCTCAATAAATGTCTGTATGTTTGGCAAAGTCTGGCCTCAGAGCTTGCTTTCATTCTAAGCAGGTGGCCAGGCTTTGGGAGCATAGCAAGCCCTCACCCATCTCTAACCATTACTGACTACCATTATTCCCCAGAAAGAACCCAGTAGCTGTATGTAAGAAATGTACTCTCGGCCATTTGCGACACAACCCGCCATACTGGATGTTGACCCACAATTAGATGAATGTTGTCTTAGGGGCCGGCAAGTCATTACAGAGTGAAATAGGGTCCCCTCTTCAGAAGATGGTCTGGGCAAATTACACTCTTTGCTGCCCCACCAATCCCCAGCCCTCTCCCTGGGGGTTATTTAGTTCAGGTGAATGGCCACAATTACGTTGAAAGGAAAAATGAGACTGCGAAATATCTGATTTGCCTGGCGGTCAGAAGACGGTATTTCACTTAAATGTACATACGGGCTTCGTCGAAGAGTCTCTTGTCTTTTTGTTGACCCTCAGATATGCAACCTTCTCCTTCCCTTCAATCACCACCTNGGGACACTCTTTCTCTCCTAACCCCACCGTAAGGAGCTTATACTTTTGTTGACCAGCTTTAATTATCAACATAGTTATTGATGACTCCAATTAAAGATAACAGCATTAGACACGGAGCCGTATCTAAACAGAAGCAAGCAAATAAACAAACAGCTCATCAGCACAAACCTCTAAGTTGGAACAACAACATAACAATCAATCTGGTGGGAGTCTGCGAGTTCTGGACTTCTAGTGTGCGGTCAGATGCGTATCTAGACCGTCACCTCGAACCTCCATAGCTCTTAGCTCTTCTGGCCCCAAGAGGTTAAAATGACTGTGTGGATGACGCTGCGTGTATACTTGTCTGGGAAAAAAAGGGAGACACTGCTATTGATAACTTAATAGCACCATCAATTCATTTCTGCTGCCTTTGTGAGAAAGCATCCATAAAAGTTCAATTCAGGCTCATGGAGATCTGGTCTTCGGGTAATGGGGTTATACAGTGGCACTGATATCGCACACACCTACCCTCTATCCATACGTTCTTCATAATCTCATGGCTTCAAGTAGGTATCAGGATTTAAATGGAACAGAACTCAGATTACAGTGAACTTGCACTTAGTGGTTGGAATGTACAAACAGAGAACAGCCAATCTCTGTTCTAAAAATGTTTTCTTTCTGGAGGTACTTACTATATATAATCACAGTATTTGCAACCTTTTGCAAAAGTAGATGACACAGTCAGTTCAGAATGGAAAGACCTTGCCTCTAGTTTCGGAATTTTCAAATCCAGCACTGAACTGAGAAGCCCTAAGGTTTTTAGGGAGGAGCCTCCAGGATCTCCAAGGGAGACGAGGAAGGACCAGAGTGTCCACTCCAAGCCTCTAACCACCATATTGGCTCCTCTCGTCCATTTTAGGTGCAGTTTTCCATATACTTGGGGAAAGGGTCTCACAGCTCGGCCCCTCTTACCTATTTGTGCTTCATCTCAGATGCAATAAAATCATGACAGTTTTTCCACTGGGTAATCACTTACTTTTCCAAGTCTTTAAGCCTTTGCCTCAAGCTGAAACGCTTGAGTTTTTTGTAGGTAAACATGTCTCAGAGTTCCGGGTATGGTGTCTGATACAAAATAGGCTCTTAATAAATGTGTTTGGATTGATGGATTGATTAATGACTGATTAATGATTGTGAGGAAGGCAGAGAGGAAGGAAGGGAAGGGGAAGGCAAGGATTGTCTTTGGTCGATACTTTTAATATTTCAAAATACATGTAATCATGTCGGACATTGCACAGCGTGGCAACTAAGGCCTCACCTGGCTGTCTTACCCGTCTGGCATTGCACACACATTCACACTGACCTGTGCCCTGCTTCCGGAACTGTGAGTTTGGTTTTGTGTGCCTTTGTTACTTTGTTTACCACAGGACAAAATGGAAGAATTTAATATGGACACTGACAAGGAAAAAGAAAGGTTTGTTTCCCCCTGGGACTGAGGGTGAACGGGAGAAAAGCTACCACTGGTAGGGGAGATAAGCTCTCCCACGCAAGGCATCAGTGCTGGGGCTTGGGGTGGCCCCTGAGGAGCCCAGGGCCCGCCACCCCCACCCCACCCCCAGAGCCCGGGCTTCCTAGCTCTGTCATGCCCTTTGCTCACACCGCAAGAATCCCTGGCTCACCGAGGGGAGCCTAAGACTTCTACACAATTAGCTCTCATGTCAATCAGGGGCAGTATCAGCAAACCTTCACAGCATATTAGAAACAGGATTTTATTACGAATGCTCTAATTCTATCATTTTTCTCACAGGCAAATACTCATTTAAATGAATAATACATTAAATATGGGGACTGATCTCATTCTATTCTTCCATCCCGAATGGCAAAGGCCATACAGTTGGGGAGACAAACTTTTTTTTTCAAAAAATATCCAGTTCCCTATACTTTCAAATTTCCATAAATAAATAGAAAAATCCATTCTGCCCCCTGCTGACAGACTAACAGTCCTAAAAATCCAGCTCTGAAACCTGACAGTCGCATAGTACCTTCGGAGTTGGGTGAAAATTCTTGCTTAACGGCCCAGAATTGCCCCACTCAGCCCAGGTACAGCTCTCCTCTGCTTGTGGCATATGGATAGGTGCTGCATGGCCAGAGAATGCACCAGCCACATTTTTCTAATGATTGTTAACATATCAGGATGATTTTCCAGCAGGTGAGGATAAACTGTCAGGTGGCCACCTGGTCTACCTTGCGCAGACGTGCCCTCCCTTTGGCCCACAGTGGGCAGTGGTGGTCAGCCTCACGGGGACCTGGCAAGTCCCCAGGCCAGCACTGCCCTGTGGGGCAAAGAGCCTGTGCTGGGGCCTGCGGTCACTTTCTACTCACCGAGGAACCTGGGGCAAGGGTGTTAACTCATCTCTCTGCACCTCAGTTTCCCTGAGAGGAAATAGGAGTAATAATACATGCCTCCTGAGATAGGTTTGCATCTAAATAAATAATCCACAAACAGTGCTGACAATAGATCCAATTGCGTAGTGATAATGAGATGTATATACTGTTCTCTGTCTAGCAACTGTCCTGACAAAGGATGAGTGTGTATGCATTTCCTTACGGAGAAGCTGCTTAGCCTTCATCACACTTTCAAAGGGATTCATGATCCATCCTCCCATCCTCGCCACCTCCCCGCAAAAATCAGTGAGGAACCAGGGCTAAGGAATAGGGGCCTGCCCCTACATCCCCCCACTCCAAATTTTAGGGCAGTGCCTGGCACATAATAAGCCCCCACTAAATATTCATTGATTTTATTTAAAAAAAAAAGAAAACAAGAATCAATACCTATAAATGATAGAAGAAAGGTCAAAACACAGATTTTTGAAAACTAAATTACTTTGACATCTTTTGAGAAGGAATTTATAAATCCTAAGCCCTTGTTATTTTAAGAAAGAAGTATGGGTCAGCTGGCTCTAAATCCTGTAGAATTGGATCATTGAATTAAAACAGTCCCTGGCTTTTAATTTTTCAAGGTTCAAGTTTCCTGTATCCGCGGTCTCTAAAGGAACCATTCTACTTCTGTTCAAATGGCCATTGCCTAATTGATTTCATTCATATGTGTTTTGCTTTCTTTACTCTCAGACTGCAGCAGCCAGCGCGACGCTTATATGTGGTTAGCGTCCTTGCTACTACCTCGGGTCCTTCGGAGCAATCCAGGCAGCTCTCTTGGCCAACACCAGCTCCTCTGGAGTTTTCCTCCCATTTTCTGCCCTGGGTCTGCACAGGGCTCCGCCTAGCCCAGCTGCTCCCTATCCCTCCCTCTCCTGTAATCCACTCGCCTTTAATATTCCAAGGGTGACCCTCGACTGTCCTTTGAATGCTGCTCCAATTCAAAAGGCTTCTGAGCTTTTAAAACGAGCACAGATAACATAATTCCAAGGAGCTGGGGGTGGGGAGGGAGGGAGAATGTGATTGGAAAGATTAGCTAAATGTTCTCATTCCTGGGGATTTGGGCTCTCGCAAATACGTGAACTGGGAGGTTGGTTTTTAGGGGCTCCCCGCACACCACCAGCTATCTTATTAACCACTATTAAAAATACCTTGTTTCCAACCTAAACTACAAAAAGAGACTTAGCTAAATATTTCTTTAAATCTCCAGTCTTCGAAATCAAGGGCGCCTTTAAAACAAGGCTGGCTTTTATTACTATTTATTTATGTCCTCTTTAGTTTACATGATTGGGGGATGGTTCTGAATCAGGGTCTACGCTGACACAACTGATGCAGCTCAAGAAATATTTTATTGACAGTTCATCGTGTGCGAAGTGTTGTGCTGGGGACTACGGGGAATGTAAAGATCAAGAAACATTTGCAACCATCAAAAATTCCACCATCTAGTAGACACCAGGAAAGGAAAGAGAGTAACGGGATTCAGCATCTTCTATGAGCCTAGTATACTTTCTTTTACAGACTTAACATTTTCTTGGCACCCTTATGTTCCCTTTCTGTAAAACGCCAATATATACGCAGCATGAGGACCACGCATGCGCGCACACACTCAACAGCCTTTCTTTGAAGCGCTGTTTTACCATCATTATCCATGCTAATGAATACACAGGCTGCTCCACCCAGGGAGTTTCAACGGGCCTTTTCTGGACTTTATTCCTCATTGTAGAGAGCTCTTCTGCCACTGATGACTCACACACAAAAACAAGGTGTCAACACAGCCAACCGCAGGATCACTGAGAGCTTGTCCCATCTGCGTTGCTACTGTTTGTCACCGAGTATTTTTAAAGAATCGCTTCCCTGATATGCTCAAGCCCCTATAGTAACAAGAATAGGTAGTACGTTGTCAGAGGAAAACAGACCCGTTTTAACAACTCAGTAAGGCACACACACAAATTATATACATATACGTATATGTAGAATATAGATGGGCTACGGTCTTTATAAACAATTAGCTCTTTTCAGGGGCCTTGGAAGCCTTCATTTTCCCCTATTCTTACCCCTCTACCATTCATGTGCTTAGACAAACGCTGGATAGATTAAAAATAGACAATTTCGGGGCGCCTGGGTGGCGCAGTCGTTGAGCGTCTGCCTTCGGCTCAGGGTGTGATCCCGGCGATGTGGGATCGAGCCCCACATCCGGCTCCTCCGCTAGGAGCCTGCTTCTTCCTCTCCCACTCCCCCTGCTTGTGTTCCCTCTCTCGCTGACTGTCTCTCTCTGTCAAATAAATAAATAAAATCTTAAAAAAAAAAAAATAGACAATTTCAACTGAATGCTGGCTGACTTATCCCAAATCTGATTGGTAAGTGGGTCTACTCCAACGACATTCATGTACCAGGGCCCCAGGAAGGCTCAGTCAGCCATGGCTGGAATGTAGCGTTGTTACACAATCCTTTTTCCTTCTGCTCCACTGAGCTTCCGTTTTCTTTGTATGCCCATGCCTCTGGCCTGAAAAGTTATCTTTTTTCCTGAACAAAACAAATGAGAAATGGATTGTTGCTGGGTTCTCTTACTTCCCCACTAACTCCAGCTATAGGACCCATGTTTCTACTTCCCCCCATGGGGGCCCAGCAGGATCTGGGCTGCGCCTGCAAGATTGGCTTTCCAATCTTGAGGGGGCTGCTTGTGGGCACTCATTTCCTTAGTAAGCGAAGTCGTCTGTTAAAAAAATCAGCAAGAAATCATCTTTTTGGTTAAAAACAAGCAGAAAAGTAAATTCAAATTAGCACTGAAATAAACCGGGAAACCAATTCCCAAGTTTTTTTGATACAAAAATAGAGTCACAATCAGTTTTTTAAAATCAAATATATTTTGTTTTGTTTTTTTAAAGGTTTTATTTATTTATTTGAGAGAGAGAGCATGAGCAGAGGTCCAAGGGGAACAGAGGGAGAGGGAGAAGCAGACTCCCCACTGAGCAGGGAGCCCGATGCGGGGCTCGATCCCAGGACCCTGAGATCAGGACCGGAGCTGAAGGCAGACACCCAACTGACTGAGCCACCCAGGCACTCCTGAATACGTTTTTTGGTTTGTTTTTTTTTAATGATTTTTTTATTATATTATGTTAGTCACCATACAGTACATCATTTTTTGAATCCAGTGGAAAAGAGTTTGCTTTGTTGTTGCATGAGGATTATGGGAGATTTTTTCTCCCCATTTAACTTTGATATCAGAAGTGTTTTCAAATGCTAGTTATCATATATCTGATAAATATGTATTTGTCTGCTGTGCCATTCCCTCTTCAAGGTGATGGGAACATAACTTCTCTGAGTAGTTCTTTCAGCTAAGATAATATCTGGCACTTCCCAGTGGGGCTTAAGGACCATACATGGAAAAAGACCATCACCTACAGGACTCTCCCGGCATTGACGCCCCTCCCAAGCCTGGCCACGGTTTTGGACGCAAGCTCTACCTCCTGAAGCAAGTTCCTCGAACACACTGGTCACCAGCGTTCTCTGATCTACATCTGCATGAAAAAAAACACCCTGTCCAACCATTAATAGCTTGAATGGACTTCAGTTTGGAGACTTTTGGCTCCTTAAGTCCTCTTCTTAAGGCGTTCGAAGGTGGCACTTGCAAGAAGCTAGTGCCTTTCTAGCCTCGTCTCTGGTCGTCTCCAGTCTACACCATCTCTGGGTCACCATCCACTGTGGGCGGGCCGTGTTGCTGAGGTTCTGTGTGATTCAGGGTAAGGCCCTGGACCCACTCTCCACAACCCCCAACCCTGAGTGTCTGGTCCTGGGGATCAGACCCACCTGGGGCAGGTCGAGGGGTTAGGTTCCTGGACCCTTCCTCACACCTGCCTCACACACACACACACACACACACACACACACACACACACATCAGAACTGCAGAGGGCGGGGCTCAGGAATGTACACTTTTTTTTAAAGATTTTATTTATTTATTTGACAGAGAGAGAGACAGCCAGCGAGAGAGGGAACACAAGCAGGAGGAGTGGGAGAGGAAGAAGCAGGCTCCCAGCGGAGGAGCCTGATGTGGGGCTCGATCCCAGAACGCTGGGATCACACCCTGAGCCGAAGGCAGACGCTCAACGACTGAGCTACCCAGGCGCCCCAGGAATGTACACTTAACAAGTTCCTTGGGAAACTCTTCTAAACATTGATATGTGAGAACTCCCACCTTAAGGGAGAATTCTAAGGGCCTAGATGGAAAGCGTCACCAAGTTTCCCCAACATTTCAGAAGGAATCATGCCATAGCACTACCCAGATTTATAATAACTTGACATAAGAGAAACCCTTTCATAAATGCCTCTTATTCTGTCCTCTGAGTCATACAATTTGAGGTCTTATACTATTTATTTCATATTCTCGATATTTCAGATTTTATCTTTTATCCTTGGAAAATTGTTGTTCATTTTGACAGTTACATTTCGAGCTCTTTTTTTCATTCCCATCTATCTTGAATTTTAGTTTACAATTATGTAACCCATTCTAGAAGTTTTTGAAAATTATATATATGCACGTGCATATACAATTATTGTCATCTTTGTTCATGCTTTTAGATCCATATCGCATATACAAGTTAGTGTCCTGCTTTTATAGTTCACTTTTTCATATTCAATAAATATTTATTGAAGACCTAACATGTGCCGCTAGCGAACAAATGGTGAGCCAGCTGGGCACTGTATTCACCCTCACAGACATCATTATTCTACAGTAACCATGTTCTCAAAATTCAACATTATCCAAAATTGTGATCTCAAATAGCTAAGTAATACTGAAACTCTGACGGATGTGCCATGATTTATTTAATTCTTTTCTAACTGCGGAACATTCTAGGCTGTGGTCTTTGAAATGGGGTCCACGTACGCTGGGAGATATGCAAGACAATGCAAAAGGTCCAGGAAGAGAGTATTAAAATTTTGATTTTTATTTCAATTGTTTCAATTCCATTTGGTGGTAAAAATGAATGGTACAAAAATAAATAAATAAACTTACATACGTTAGGAGTATATGGTAAAAATTATTTTCATCGATAAAGCTGAGTTATCGCAAAACCATGGAGTCCTTTGATTTAAGATGTGCCCAATTATTCACACAAAAATAAAATTTTGACAGTTTTAAATATATTCTCAGGAGTGAAATTACAGGTAAAAGAGCATGGCCCATTGCCAAATTGCTTTCAAGGTCAGTTGATGGAAAATTTATGCTCCCAGTGTGTGAGGAAGCTTCTCTTTCATATTATATATATTTTTTAATTTTTTTCTAATTTATTAGATGGAAACTGGCATTTTATTAATGTTTTAATTTGCATCTCATTAGCAAGGTTAAATTTTTCAAGTTTATTAGCTAATTAAGTTTCTTCTTTCATAAATTACTCACATCCTTTGCCTGTCTTTCTGTTGGGGCCTAAGTATTTTCCTCATTGAAATTTCTATAGATTTAGAGAAGTACAAGAAAGAACGACTGACACTTATTTTGCTCTAAGTATATACTTTATTTCTAGGCCTTTCAACAAACAAGAGTGTTATTATCCTTGTTTCACTGATGATGAAATTGAGATGAATGAAGTTAAATAACATGTAATTTGGCAGTCTTCTTGATTCTAAGCTGTAAGAATTCCAAATATTTTTTTTCTAGAATTTGTTATTTCCCTGTTATGTTTTTGATGTTGATTTTTTAAGAAAGATTTAAAGAATTCTTATCCAGTCATTTTTATCACTTTTTTCCTTTATGTCTTTGTTGCTTTTATTATGAGAAATCATCCTAAAAAAGCAGAAATATTCACCAATATTTTTTATTTTCTATGATTTTTAATTTCAGTGTAAGTCTAGAATCTGTCTGAAATTTGTGTGGGTACATGGCATTGACTGAAAATGTTACAGTTTCTCAAATAGTCAATTTTTAGAGCACAATTAATTGAATAACCCATTTCCATATTATGCTTTCTTTTAATCAAAAGCCAAGTTCTAATGGAATCTAATGGAGCGTTCTAATGGAATCTCAGGTCTGTTTTGTACGGTACATATGTGTGACCACACATGATGCCATACGTATGTATTATTCATATAAATATATGCCATATATAATATATACATCTTAGAAAGTATATGAACATATATTTATATATAATTATATGTATATTATATATTATGTAATATATATTAGAGCAAAAAGCCTCTGTACTCTATTTCTCTTTTTCAAACATTTCTGCATATTCTCAGCTGTTTATTTTCCAAATGAAATGTAGAATCATTTTCGTCAAATTCTAAAATTAAAAAGAGAGAAACAAATGTCATCTTTATAATATTCAGTGTCACCATCAAGAAATGGTCTTTTTCTTCATTTATTTAAATTTTCTGTTATTATCATCAGTCACGTGTGGGTTGTTTTATATTTAGTACAGACATTTTCATGTACAATTTTCCAAATATGTTGTTTTGTTCCTGTTTTGAATGAAATCAATTTCCCTGTCCATAAAGAAGCTATGTATGCGGTTACTGTTCTTATACAGAAAACCAAAGAGTCCTCAGTTGATTCTATCTTATTTTTATCCCTTAGTATTTCTTGTCTTGATTTCTACTTTTTGCTTGTTTGAATTTTACTAATAAACATTTGCTTTTTGTTTGCTTTTACCATTTCCATAATATTTTATTTTAGTTGTGCTTCCTGTTACTAAGTTGTCTGGATTTTTAATGCAAACTTGCAGTTTGGATCTTATGGAGAAATTTAAAACCTTTAGGCTCATTGTCATAATCAGTATATTTGGTCTGACTTCAGTTAACCTCAGCATTTGTTTTCAGTTATTTATAGTTTTATTATTTTTTAATATTTTATTTTTATTATATTTAATTATTAGTATTATTTTCCATTTTATTTTCATTTTTTTCAGTTATTCTGCCTCCTTTTTTTGTCTTATCTGGTTTTCGTTTCATTTGTGTGTGTTTGTATTGATCATCACTAGAAATGTAAGTTTTATATCCCGCTTTTAGTTCTTTAAGTGGTTATTACTATTTAAAAATACATATATTAGTTTTTAGTTTTTAACTATCGTAGTTGAGAATGTAATGATATCAAAAAAGCCCTACGCCTCTGTAAGATTTTTTTTTAAAAAGAATAGCTTCATATAACTCTATACAACCACTCAAGTCTTTCACTTAGCATTTTACACTAAATTTACTATTATTATAAAAGTGTTTTATAATCTGCAATTTTCTCTTTCAATATTATTTTGTCTTTGTATTCAATTTCTTAACTATTAAATATACAATATTTAATATTTAGTCCACTGTATATTAATTGGGTTTCAAGTTCAATAGCAGCCCACTGACTCCCCTTTTGATTTGTCTTTCATTTGCCTTTTACTAATTTCTAAAACATTATGTGTGTTGTATGTTGTCCAAGTCCTTATTTATCTGGTGATGTCTTTCCATGGCCTTCCCACATGGAAGATATCTTGACTGAGTAAATTTCTTATATTGCTACTCGAAACTCTACGGAGATTATTCAAATGTCCACTGAAGTTTGCTTCTAAATGGGAATGTTTGAGACTACCAGTTTTAGTTCCTTTGCAAATAATTTTATTTTTGTTTGTTCCTGCATGCTTATAAAATTACTGTTCTCTTTGTTATTAAAAAAAAAAAGTCTAATGGGGCGCCTGGGTAGCACAGCGGTTAAGCGTCTGCCGTCGGCTCAGGGCGTGATCTCGGCGTTATGGGATCGAACCCCACATCAGGCTCCTCCGCTATGAGACTGCTTCTTCCTCTCCCACTCCCCCCGCTTGTGTTCCCTCTCTCGCTGGCTGTCTCTATCTCTGTCAAATAAATAAATAAAATCTTAAAAAAAAAAAAGTCTAAGAACATCTCTGGAGTGGGCGTCTTTCATTGATTTTCTTAGAACTGAGCGAATCCTTTCATTCCTCATTGCTCAGGGATTTCTCCACCATTCAGTTTCAAGTTTTCTTCCATTATGGTCATAACCATTGCTTTATTTTAAATTCTTTTCAGGAAGTCTTAGATGGTTGTCCATTCTCTGTCTTTTATAAACTATTGTCTCGCACCATTTTAAGCTCGTCTGGTCCTGGTTCTGTTTTGCAAGAGTTTTGTGAGTCTCTCCCTGTACACCGACTTCATTTGCCAATGGAAAGCCTACATGTTGATCCTCTAATTTTGTTAATTTTCTTAACAAAATTAACTAATACTAATGGATTTTCTAAAGCATTCTTCTGATTCTTACCATAAATCACATTTCGAAACTTGCTCTTAGAGTGCTCATAATAATTTCCTTATTCTGTAGCATCTCAATATAAGCCCAATATTATTCTCTTTTTTTTTCTATTTATCTGTACCTCAAAAGAAAGCTATCCAGGCTATTATTTACTAAGCCAAAAGGTGACTTTGGCCCCATTTTCAAAGCCCATATAAGTGAATCACCGAATCTCTTTCTCAAGATTACAGTAACCAGGAGTTTGCTTACATAGAACTCCTGACTTATTTGCAGTGTCTTGTAATTTTCCTTCTTTATCTCTACTCTGGTTGTTTCCCTCCCATGACCATTCTCACACGAAAGGCTCTATATCTATTCCAGCTTTCTGGAGTATGACTGATCCTGGATCTTCTACTCCCTCTGCCTGCGTGTCTGCCACTCTGATATACATGAGAAAGTGCAGTCCCTAGCACGCAGTATTTGTGGGGTCCTGCTTCTATCTGCCACCACTCGCTGCCTTTGTGGGCAAACTTCCTATCTCAGGATAGAACGGGCAGCTGCCTTCTCCCCTCTACTTTCCGTGCAATTACTTTTGGCAATAATAAATTCTGACTGTATATAAAAGAGGAAAAAGAATGGAGGAAGGTTCACAATTGGATTCATGTTCAAACTTCTTCCAAACGCGATATGCCAGGAGAAAAGGGACATCTTTCAAGTTCTCAAAGCATGGTTAGCAAATCCTTAGGGTCCCTGAGACTTTTACAAGATAGCCGCAGGGTGAAAATTACAATCATAGTAATGCTGTAATGTTGCAGTGCTAAATATTTCGTGATAACATTAGAAATTATTTGCCTTTTCACTGTGTTGACATTTATACTCACGATGCAAGAGCAATGGTGGACAAAATTTTTGGTATCTTGGCATAAATCATGACAAGGGCAACAAACTGCACTTGTAGTACCCATGAACTCACACCAAAATTAAGAAAAAATGGGGAGGGGGCGCCTGGGTGACTCAGTCAAGTTAAGCGTCTCCCTTTGGCTCAGGTCATGATCCCAGGGATCCTGGGATCGAGCCCCACACAGGACTCCCTGGTCAGCGGGACCCTGCTTCTCCCTCTCCCTTGGCTCTGCTTGTGTTCTCTCTTTATCAAATAAATAAATGAAATCTTTTTTTTTTAAACTGGTTTTACTTAAAAATGTCCTTGATGGAATAGCAAAAATTATTAATACGATTAAACTGCAACCCTTGAACACAATTTTTTTTAAGTACACATGAAGCACCTTGGCTACATACCCAAATATAAAGATTGCTTCAAAGAAAAGCCCTTGCGTGATCATTTGAGTTGTACACTTGAAAAACCAGCAATAGACAAACTATGGTTTTTTAGCCTTGGATATTTGGCAAACAGAGACATTTTGGGGGGAAAATGAATGAAATGAGCCTGTCACTTCAAAGAAAATGACTGAAGGTATGTATTTCCCATGATAAAATTCAAGCACTAAAGAGAAAATTAGAATTTAAGACAACATCTCTGCCACCAAAAGTTTGAGAACTGCCCAAAACTTACAGTTTCTGGTAAAATAAGTGGTGATATTAACAAACACAGGTGGTTGTGTTTTTTTTTATATTGTGCGATGAAATGTGCCAACATTTGGAAATGCTGCCTAACACACTGAATCATTATTTTCCAAATGACCAAGGCATCATGCTGCAAAGTTATGCATTGGTAAAAGATCCTTCCCGAGTACAAGACAGATGAATGGATTTTGGCGCTAAGGAGTATAAAAATGGTGTTTGTATGGCTTGTGGTACCACATCGCAATGGAGCTTTATGAAACTACCACTTGTCAGATTTTGGGGTATCAAAGAATAACCACAATTGTCCTAAAAGGCAGCTAAAATTCTCCTTTCCTTTCCTATCACATATTTGTGTGATACTCAATTTCTTCATACATCATCACCAAAGGAACATGGCACAAGAGAATAAACATAGAAGTAACTGTCTTCTATGAAATTTTTATTGAAGAAAATTATCAAAATATAAAACGGTATCACTCTTCTAAATTATTGTATTTGAAAAATATAGTTTTTTAAAAAAACATTTATGCTAACACCTAACTTTGTTATTTAAATGCATTAATATAAGAAATTAAATGCATTAGTACGTAGTTTTCAAAATTTCCTCAACTTCTATTTCTAATTTGATCAATATCAATAGGTATTACCCACATGAATGAAAACTCTTTGCGGCTCTCAGTAATTTGTAAGATGGTAATGAAGTCTTAAAATCAAAAAGTTTGAGAACCACTGCTCTATTTTGTGCAGCTAGAATGCGACAACTTTCTACTTTCTGTTTCTGGCTCTAGAGCATTTTTGGACCAGGAAATGCATTTCCTTTGAAATTTCACCTCTCTTGAAGTTAGTAAAAATTCCCCTTAGATTTGGGTAATAAATAGGTGGCGATTAGTTCTGGTTGGAGATTCCAGACATTTTCCATGTTTTCAATTCCCTTCTATATTTTAGTGGAAAGTTGAGAACTTTTTTCTTGTTTTTTTTTTTAAACTTGAGATGTAATCCACATGCCAGAAATTCACCATTTTCAAGTGTCAAATTCAGTGGTTTTTAGTTCATTCACAGACTTGTACAACTATCAGCCCAGTAAATTTGAGGACATTTCAATACCTCGAGAAAAAAAAAAAAAAGATATTCTTGAGCTGTACTCCTTTGTCTTCTCATTGCCTTAGCCCTAAAAATCCACCAATAGTCTTTCTGCCTCTATGGATTCACCTGTTCTAGACATCTTGTACAGACGGAGTCATTCTCTATGAGATCTTTTGTGCCTGGCTTCTTGAAGTTAGCACAGTATTCACAAAGCTTATCCAACTTACAGCGTGTGTTAGTACTTCATTTCTTCTTAAGGCTGAATACGGTTCCATTGTATGGATTATCGACTGATGGGTATCTGGGTTGTTTCCACTTTTTTGGCTATCATGAATAATGTTGCTATAAACATTTGTGTACAAGTTTTTATATACATACATTTTTAAATCTCTTGGAAATGTACCTAAGAGTATAACCATAGGATCATATGGTAATTATATGTTTCACTTTGGAAGAGCTGCCACTGTTGTCCACAGCGTCTACACCATTTCACTCTCCCACCAAGAAGGTAGACGGGTTCCAATTTCTCCACATCTTTTCTAACACTTATGAGTTTTCACTTTTTTTTTTTTTTAACCATAGACATCCTAGTGGTATCTCATTGTGGTTTTGAGAAATTGAGCATGTTTTCATTATTGCCCTTCTGAATGAGATCTGGCCACTCATTTAAACTATTACATGCAAGTCAGTGAAGTTCTCCAATCAGTCTACTCCCCATGCTTCTTTTCTTTGTTCTCCTGAGTCTCCTAGAACTACATACGCATTTATTTGAGAACTTGGTGTCAGAGATCTCAGCATTGCCTTCTTCCTCAATGAAAAGCTTTGTCTTATCTGTAATATTCCACAATTCTTCTTGGAGCTTATGGTTTGAGTTCCTATGTGAATACTTGAGGGTGATGTGTCTCATTCTCCGAGAAGTCATGGGAATGATTATGCTGTTTCATTATTTCCATACTGTTTTGTCAGCTTACCAAAAACATACCACATAAGAACATTCCAAGAACCTTTGTTTGCTGTGACAGCATCTTTCTGAAAGGTGTGTGTTTTTACATTTTTATTTTCCTACGTCTTTGAGACTATTTCTTACCCTCTCAGGAAATGAAACACTTGGTTTTCATAAAAATAAACATAAAAAATAAAATAAAGATTCTGAGTGTTGGTTTGGAGTCAGGAGCCATGACTATCCAAATTAACAAAACTCTTTCCCCCACGTATAAATTATCCACAATTTGAATTTTCATAGATATTCCCTTCATCATTCAAATTACATGAAAATGTTAATGACTATTTGCAATGACAAACTGATAAGTAAGTTAACTCCCATACATATCTAATTATATAAAAATATGTAATTTCCCTAAGACTTTGCAAATATTAGGATCATCTAAATCTGTTCTACAAGGTTTCCATGGTGATAGATGCCCTCATCTCCAAATTCTAGTCCTTGCGAGCCTGAAAATGACCAATTCCAGAAACAAGAATACAGACTGATGAAAAGAGATGATTTCCCAAATTCCAGGGGCAGATGCACAGCGACCGCAGTGCCTGTGATTGGTCATGAATTGGTATCACTGCAGAAATGCACTCCTGAAATGTAGGCACCCTGAAGTGTGCAGAAGACTTGTTGTTTCATGCCTGTGTCTGGCTGACTCTTGATATATAAAGATTCACCACTGAGAATCTTACCCTTTTTCTCTTCTAATTCCACCCCCCACCCCATCCATAGCTCCTCTCATTCTCCCAATTCATCCATAGACTTTGGTTGACTCCTAGCACAGAATTCACTAAGATGTTGGCATAATGCCCTCTGGGAGACCAAGTCATATAAAGGAAGTGCAGGTGGTTTAGAGAAGAGCAAAATGCTGGGGGATGCTGTGCTTTGGATACATTTCAACAGGGAGCAAACAGATACCATTACTGGCTTTATGGAATGATAAGAAAGTCCAAAAGTTGGAAGAGGAGAGACATTAAATTGAGTCTACCGGACTTTATAGTCTGAGGATCTGCCGGGCACCAGAGGTGGACAGATTCTATCCATTAACCCTGCTGGTCAGCCAGGAGCTGGGTGGACAGGAAGACTGCTGGAGACAATACCGATGGCCATCCAGGGTAATAAACCATCTATTGTGAGCCTCGCTATGTAAGAAATAGACTACCTTAGAAAACACTTACCATAAAAAACATCACAAATCACTGGGAAAGGAAAAGAGTTTCAGTAAAAGATTTCGGAAAAATGACTACTTGGGGAACTCTCAACTGAAAGTCTCATCTCACATTAAACACTAAAATAAATTCAAAGAGAATAAAAAGCTAAACACAAAAGATAAAACTACAATAAAGTAGAATAAAAATGTAAAAATTAACAGGTTTTAGAATAGGGAACGATTTTCTAATCCTAGAGCAGTGAAAAAAATCACAAAGAAAAATATCAATTTATACAAAACTATTGAACTCCTATGTATCAAAAACACTCTAAAACAATTAAGAAGCAAATGAGAGGCTAAGACTGATAACTTCAAACTGAATAAACTAAAACCACAATCTACCAGTTTTTCAAATTAAAAAAATTTTTAATTATATTTTTGGTTTTAAAATGGTGGTGTAAATGTGAGGCTTCCCCGATTACCTTCTTAAAGGCATGTAAAGTAATAAGGATAATGAGGAATAGAAGTACAAACTCCACCTTCAGCAAAATAAGGAGACTAAATCCTTGAACCATGAAAGTACGGTGGGGTAAGGAAAGACTTTAATAGAGAGGACAGCCACACCTGCAGAGCTCAGAAAATTCTGCCAAGCACCCTTCTCCAAGATGAAGAGCACATTCTGAGGTCAAAACCAACAATCATTACTTTTTAACAATGGAACTGGGAAACAGGAGCTGACAGAGAAATAAAGCTTTTCTGACTCTTGTTTGATTCCAAAAGGAAGATAAGAAAAAAAATCACACAGACAAGTCATATTTTCAAAAAGCATTCTACTGGTAAGACAGAGTAAGGAAAAATTTTGTGTTGTCTGCTTGTGAGCAACCCTGCAGGGCCTATTTCAGTTCTCAGTTAACCGGGGAGAAGTAAGGTCTAAAAGAGCACCCCTATATGCACAATCCTGTCACTAAAAAAATTTCTGCTGGCACAGAACTCAGCATTGTCAGACACTGCCATCACCTCTCACTGCCCCAACACACATGCATAGCTTCTATTTCACTCTAGTCCTGAGTTCTAGAAAGTCCTGAGTTCCTACAGTAAGAACAAAAAAAGAGGAACCAATACTTTATCCATATAAAAATAAAACAATAAAAAGGATGGGATACCAGCAATAATAAACAAACAAACAAACAAACAAACAAAAAACACCAGGTAAGGAACAGACACCAGAAATCTTCTGTCATGAGACAATTTAAAGAACATGTCAAAATATGTTGTTACACATTTTTAAACCTAATGGAACAATAATCTATATAAAACAAGAATACAAAACAGGGATTCAATAACTCAGGGAAGACATGGTAAGACCACAGAGACAACACATGAGTTGGCAGAGCTCAGGAGAAAAGCAGAAAAGCAAAATGACAAAAATAAAGACAAAACTGAAGCAACACCTAATATAGCAGAATGGACGGAAAGCCAAGCAAAATTAAATGCAACAAAACAAGACAAAACAAAACAAAAAGTTATGGTTTTGCAAGACTAGAAAGCTATTGGTAGGTGAGGAATCCAGACAAAAAAATATTCAAACTGAATACCAAAAGAGGAGAAAAAATAAAGCATACCTTAATAACATTTTTAGAAATAAAAGAAGACTTACATCTAAAGGTTGAAAGGTCCACCATGCCTCAGGAAAAACTGACAGAACAGTCAATATCAAGACACAGTAATAGCATTAGATACAAAAGAAAACTGTGTGTTGTGTTTGTGTGGGTCTAGAAACAATCTACTATTTTCTGTTTTAGAAGGTTTTTTTTTTCTATCAATGCCTAGAATATTATTTTTTTAAGGTTTTATTTATTATCCATTTGAAAGAGAGAGCACACAACCTGGGGGGAGAGGAGGAGGGAGAGGGACAAGCAGGCTCCCCGCAAAGCAGGGAGCCCAAAGTGGGACTCCATCCCAAGACCCTGGGAATCATGACCTGAGCTGAAGGTAGATGCTCAACCAGCCACCCAGACACCCCAATGCCTAGAAGATTATTTACCTGCTGTGTCTGTTTTTGGCCAAACATATAGGATCTAACCACGAAACAAAAGAAACAGGACTTAACAGAGAAGGGAAAGAAGAAGAAAGAAGTCATGGTTTGAAGGAAGAAAAAAAATTCCATTTGCTTCTAATTGAAGGGCTTAAGAATAAACATCTTTAACAGGCAGAGTAATCTCAATAACATTATTTAATATTCTCACTCATGAGAGCCGAATTTTTTAAAATTATGAATATGTCTATTGCTGTTCAGAAAAGCAGTATTTGCTGTCAAAAATAAGATTCAAGTCTGGCAGTGTTCTGAGCCTGGTGGCTTCTGGAATACAATGATGAATCATCTCCTGCTTTAGAGGAAGAAAGCCTGCCACCGTATCTTTTCTCATATCCAAAGAGAAAGCCGCGAACGACATATAAATCATAGCACCACATAGCTCTTTTAGAAATTTATTAATAGCTTAACGAAACAATCAAAAACATTCTAAGAGCCACACATTCAAATACCATTTCCCCTTGCCACCTACATTTAATCCCCAAATCCAATCAATTTATTCTCCTGATGTCTTCTGACTGAGTCTTCCACTTTGTTCCCATGGGTCACCATTTCTAGCCCAATCATTTTCCAGTAACCTTACCCCCATTCAATCTGCTCTCCTCTCTGTACCCAGTGATCATTTTAAGTGGCAAGTTTGATCATGTCATCTTCCTCCACCAACAAACCCCTTTAAGATTCTTCAGGACTTTCTATGATCTGGAGGATAATGAATAATTCTTACACGATGCGCCCTCACCTACCTCTCATCTTCAACTTCTACAATTTTTTTCCCATGTGCTTACACAGCTGTTCTTTCAATTCCTTCAAAAGCTCTAATCTTTCCCTACGCCCTGTGAGGAGGATTTCTCTCCCTCCTCCTCTTCCTCAACCGCCACCAGAGCTCACAGCTGTCTCCCACTCAACTTTTGTCTCAGTATCAACATCCTTCCTCAGGGCAGCCTTTCCTGAGCCATCGTTCCCCTCTCGTCTCAATATTTGTCTCCTCTAACTCTATACCCGTATTTGAAGAACCATCACATGTATTAATTCATAATTATGTTCTATCTCTCCATCCCAGAAAATTAAATAAAACATGGCTATTCTGAAGGTATCAGAGATTCGAAATGAATCCACCCCTTTTAGATTTCCATTCATTCCATTATTCAATGTCACCATGATACTGTAGGTTTGAGTAGGTTGCTTAAGCTTCCTGTGGCTTATTAGCCTTACCTATAACATAGGAACAATCATACCTTTACTGACTGCTGTGAGGGTGAGAGTGGATAATGACTTTTGTAACTTTTATAAAGGATTGTGTAATAGTAATTAAGAGAATAATCATTATTGTTTGCAAAAGGCATTATTTAACTAGTTATACAACCGAATATAAAATGTAGAAAATTGCCTTGTAGTAGTTTTGATTATAAGAGGAAGAAATACAAACTTTAAAAATGTTGAAGAACCTTTTATCTTAAGTAGGCTCCATGCCCAGCTTGGAGCCCAATGTGGGGCCTGAACTCACGATCTTGAGATCAAGAGTAGAATGCTCAACCGACTGAACCACCCAGGCCCCCTACGGACGTATTTGTTCATATTTCATTTTGTTGTTTCATTTGCCAGTGTTGATTTTTTTTTAGGTCAGAGACAGGAATGGTTTGAAAGTATTTATACAGCATTTTAGCCTGAGGACAGTCTCTAATACCCTCCAAAGAATGGTAAAACTAATGGTAAGGGGAAGAAAAAACTGGCAATTACCTGTAACATACGCTTACAGATCATACAATGCACATATGACCATTTCACATGTTTAGAAAAGAACATTTTATATATAAGTATTTCATCTTCACCCTAGGGATCTTCTGAGAGGGAAACGGGTGGTAGTGGTGTTATCAAATGTGTATTTATATTTAATACATCTGAGGAAGAAAGAGAGAAATAGGAAGAAAGGGATAGAGGGACAGGGAAGAAAGGAAAAAGGAGGAAACGAAAAGAGAAAAGAATGATTAGCTTTCTGTACCATAGAGCACCTTAATGGACAAAAGTTACACGGAATTAAATGTAGGAAAGGAAGTGTGATCT
The DNA here is from genome assembly GCF_017311325.1 of Ursus maritimus. Classification (NCBI taxonomy): domain Eukaryota; kingdom Metazoa; phylum Chordata; class Mammalia; order Carnivora; family Ursidae; genus Ursus; species Ursus maritimus. The sequence continues at coordinate 89,610,182 of NW_024425563.1, read as the reverse complement.
AGCTAATACACTGTAAACTACCCCCAGTGAATACCTGCTTTCTGGAATAAACATAAAAGGCCTATGTGATAGGCTTGTGGTGCAGTCTCTTGAATTTTCCTTCTTTACTTTGGGAGTTATATCTGAAAAAGAACCAAGCCTTTCTTCTCCCACGGTTCTAAAGGGACCGTTCCATCATAGATTAGCCCTGCCATGGCCCTTCCGAGAGGGTGAGAGATTCTGCCTCTTCAATATATTCCTAGAGTTTCTGATTCAGTAGCTCTGGGGAAGACCCAAGAATTTGCCTTTTTATTAGGTTCCCGGATGTTGCTGCTGCTGCTGCTGGTCTGGGGTCCTGATCTTCAAGATTAGGAGCTCCGAAAGCCCAGAGGCAAGGACAGAAGATCTTAGAAGCAAAGTTATGCAAAAGAGCTAAAAGAGTGAACAAAGCCAAGAACTAGCATAGTCTGGCACACTTTTGGCACCCTAGAAATACTGAACATACGCATAAATGAATGGCTAAATGAATGAGCGACATTCGTTCTTTGCTAAGCTTCTCTGAATGACCCAAGGAAGCAGTATATCCAACGGGCCAGGAGCACAGGCTTTGCACCAGATACATGAAATTTCAAATCATGCTTTCCCACTGACCGGGCTTTGTCACATTCGATTAGTATTTAATTTCTCCAGGCCTGAATTTTTCTCAAGTTTATACTGGAGTCACAATATCTATGTTACAGAGCTGTGCTGAAGATTAAGAATCATGGATGTTAAGCCAGTCTAGTACAGCACCTGAAACACTGCAAAGACACCATAAGCTTGTCTCTTGCTGTTATCTCAAGATTCCTGGAAGCTGTGTGTGCCACTTGGTAAGCCCTGCACTTCAAGGATAGACGCTCTGACACTCAAATCATCAGTGGTCACCCTCCCATCACCTGCCTCAGTTACTGGAAGGAAAGAGCCCGGCTGGGTTCAAAGTTCATGAGTATCTGAGAGGTGCATAGCCACACGCAAATGGCAAATATACATATATGTGTCTATATATATAGTTGATTAACGCAACTCTCAACACACTATTGTGTATCACAAGAACACCTTTAGCTTCATCAAAGACTAAATGAACTAGAGAGAAGTAAAAACACTCATGGATACACTGAATTTGAGGGAGGAGATAGAGTCAAACCCTTTGTCAAGAGCTTCCTGTTCCCTCGCCAACCCACTAGATCCATGCTGCTTCTGAGAATACGCCTTAATAACATGTGTTTTAACGGAACACACTTCCTTTTCCTGGAGAGGATAGCAATCAACATGAAAGGAACAGCTACACCTCGGCGAAAAAAAATTCTTTCCATAAAAGTCGCCAAGATTATTACTAAATGCCTTACTCAAACATTGTTCAATTCAGACACCAAGAGCTCTGACTTGCTTTTTCAAGATGAATATTTCTGCAGAGTATCTCTGAAAAGCATGGGTACAAAAATGCGATCATTCCTCAAATGTTCTGATGTTTTCCAGCAGATACCTCAGCACTCTGAATATTATGTCCATATAAATTAACAAGCAGATGATCGAACACAGGCTGTCATGGGTATTTTCCAAGAAAACCCTTTCAAACATATAGTCTAGGATACAGAACAACAGGAAACCTAGCCAGCTCTACAGTTCGATTTTTAGCAAAAACAGAAAGTAAGTCGTCCATGTTCAGTACAATGCGACTGGTGCTCTTGCTCTCGTTGGTGTCCTCCTTTGCTGGTAGAACCCTTGCCTATCAGAAACTCACCCTAAGTAATGACCTGAGGCTCACCAGCATGAAAATACAAAAGACTAAAAACATATTTAATTCTTCCTTCTCCAGGAGGCCTGAACCCCATCATTAGAGCACTAGAGAGGGATACAGGAGGTGTCCTATAACCTGGGGTAAGCTTGGGACGTGCAGGTTCTCAGGAAATAATCTGAGATGCTGCAGTTTATGGGGACACAAAATGCAAAGTGAGTGGACTGGTGGAGTGAGGAGGCTGACAAACAGTAATTATAAAGCTGGACCAATGTTTCGAAAACAAGTATTTTGGTACCCTAGAAACAGACCAAATGCTTAGGACAAACTAATAAGTGCAGATTAAGGAAAAACTACTAAATTTGGGGTAAAAACAGTGGGACTCCATCAGCTTAACCGTAGGAAGAAAGGGACTTGATTTAGAGTAGTAGGTGGAAAATTCCATGCCTACCAGATTCATCGGTAGTGACAATCTCAATGACAAATGAATTGGGGCAGCCAGCAGTTCCTCTAGCCTGGGATTGCAAACCCAGTAAGGACCCTGGTGGGCCAGCCTGAAGCTGAACAGATCAGGGAAATGAGACAGTCATAGAGACACTTGATATCCTTGACTCATGGAAGGGGAGGTACACACGTGGGGAAGTATGGAGGCGGGAAGAGGCCCAAGCTCTTCACATATCTGTGTTGTACCAGGAGCCTCCCTGCATTGGCGCCGGACATACTAGAGTAGCGTGTCTGCTGGGAAGGAAGAGGAGGAAAAGATCTGAAAACTGCTTACACTCTGAATGTGCTCCGGAAACCACATACAGACCCACCAACCGAGAGGAGGAGATTTACTGGCTTAAGATGGTTGTTCCCAATCATTGGCTCACCACACAGAAAGAGAGCAACTCCTAAGAGGTCAGGCTTAAAAACAGGAGCAAGGTGGGAGGGGAGAACTGAGCAGAGAGATCCGTGACCACATCCTGCAGAGGGTATGAATTTCAAAAATTCACTCTAAAGAAGTTATTAAATAAATATATAAGCAAATTTTTAAAAAGAGCAATGATAATAATGCTCTGGGTGCGAAAAATCAGAATCCAGAGCTGCTATCATATGATTTCCAAAAATGTTCCATATTCAGCAAAAAGCCATGCAAGGAACCAGGAAAGTATTACCCAAAGCTGAGGGGGAAAGGGCAGTTAATAGAAATTGCTCAGTGTCCTCAGATGTCAGATTGAGCTGATAAAGACTTCAACTCAGTATTATATGTATGTTCAAAGAACTAAAGGAAGTTACATTTAAGAATTAAAGAAAGGACACCTGGGTGGCTCTGTTGGTTAAGTGTCTGCCTTCGGCTCAGGTCATGATCCCAGGATCCAGGACCCCCTGGGATCTAGCCCCATGTTGGACTCCCTGCTCAGGTGGGAGTCTGCTTCACCCTCTGCCTCTGCCCCTCCCCCACCCCCACTTGCACACATGCTCTCTCTCTCTCTCAAATAAATAAATACAATCTAAAGAAAAGAAGAAGAATTAAAGGAAAGCACCACAACAATGACCAAAATAAAGGACCTCAATAAAGATATAGAAAGTATTTTTAAAAAACAAATAGAAATTCTGGAAGTAAAAAATACAAGAACTGAACTAAAATTTTCACTTCAGGGGCTCAATGGCAAATATGACACAGATTAGTATTATGGTGAAGCAGAGTGTAGTAAGTTAAGAGCTGTAACCACAAGCCATAGTTTGCTGATTTCTGTGCTTGGCTATACAACAAATCTCAGTAAGTTCAAAGGATTGAAATCATGTAATATGTTCTACAACTACAACAGAATTAAATAAATCAACAAAAGAAAGAAATCTGATAAATCCCCAAATATTTGGAAATTAAAGAACACACATCTTAAAGCTTATGGTCTAAGAGAATTGCGAAATATTATGAACTGAATCAAAACAAAACCATGAAATATCAAAATGTATAAGGAAGTTGATAGCCGTATCACAGAATAAAAAAGTTCCCGAATCAATAACCTAAACTTCTATTTAAAAAACTAGATAAACAAGATCAAACTGAACCCCAAACAGAGAAAGAAATAAGGTAGGTTCATAAGGAAATCAAAGACATATAAAAAATTAGGGAAAGTAATGAAATCAAAGGGTGAGTCTTTGAAAAGGTCAACAAAAGTGACATATCTTTAGCTAAACTAAGAAAAAAAAGAAATAAGGCACAAATTGCCAAAATGAAGAACAAAAAAGAGATCACCTTACAGAAATTGAAAAGATTCTAAGTAGATATTATTAACAACAAATGTGACAAATTAGATGAAATGGACACATTTCTAAAAAGAGAAATTTTCAAAGCTGACTCAAGAAGGAATAGGAAATCTGTATAGATATTTAACTAGTAAAGAAATTGAATTAATAATTTAAAAATCTTCCCAAAAAGAAAACCCCAATTCTAGATCACCTGACTAACGATTTCTAACATCCATTCAAATACCAATCTTTCAGAAAACAGGCAAAAAGGAAAGAATCTCCGAATCATGCTATTACTTTTTTAACAAAACCAGCCAAAAACATCATACTAAAATAAAATTGTATGTCAAGATTCGTCATGAATATAGAAGCAAAAGTCCCTTTAAAAATTTGCAAACCAGACTAATCCACAGATAAAAAATATTTTACAGCATTACCAAGTGAGATTTATCCTAGGAATGCAAGTTTGATTTAACATCTGAAAATCATCTTACGTGACCACTTCAATAGATATAGAAAAGACATTTGACAAAACTCCACACTCACTCCTAAAAAGTGAAACATAACTATATCAATATGACCCAGAAATTCCATCCCAAGGAATCTACCTAAGAGAAATGAAAACACATGTCTGTACAAAGACTTGTATGTGAATGGTCAGAGCAACAGGACTTACAATAGCAGAAGACTGGAAACAATCCAAGTGTCCATCAACAGTGAATGGATAAATGAAATGTGGTGGAAATTAAAATAAAAAGTGGATAAATAAAGCATCTGAAAAGGGCAAATTTGTAGTGACAGAGAGCTGATCAGGGGTTGGGAGGGAATGGTTGGAGATGGGAATAGAGACTGGCTGCCAATGGGCATAAGGAAACATTTTGGAAAGATATGGAAATGTTCTAAAACTGGTTTGTGGGGATGGTTGTACAACTCAGCAAATTTACTAGAAATCATCGAAGTGATACATTCACCATGAGTGAATGAATGGTGTGTAAATTACGCCTCAATGAAGGTTCTTTTTTTTTTTTAAATCAAAGTTGGCCATCACTCCAAAGAATCTAGTCTCAGTGTGAAAATGCAGGTAATAATGGAAGAGAAGTCAGAAGAGACAGAAGTTTAAGGCAAATAAATATGGGAAAATACCATCAAGTCTAATTGGAATGTGCCGAGAATCTTGGCAAGGAGAGTAAAAAGAGCTTTAGCCTAGCCTGGAAACTCCTCTTTCCACCTCCTGGGATACATGAGGGCTGGGGTTGCCTCCAGTATGTGTTTAGGAAGCCTTAGTCCTCTGGAGCATTTGAAGGTGGGAATTCCAGGCCCCCTCTTCTGGCCTCCACCTGCTGGGACCTGTAGCTGACCAAGGTGCTGAAGATGTGGGTATAGGGTTGAATTCATGATCTCATAGCTGTGCGGAATTGAAACTGATAGAGGGGAGTGTACTAGAGTCATAACTGTAGGGTTATCAACCTTAAAGAGTTTCAGGAAAAGCATTGCAAGGTGTGTGGGTGGTGCAAGTCTATGCAGAGAAGTCACTAACTAGAAGGCCATATACCCCTCCCACCAGCCTGCCTTCGCACAGATGCTGCAAAGTAAATCAGATAAGATTTGTATTTGGTAAGGACTCAGAAATGGATGAACCCACACCTCCGGAATGATCACAGATTGGAACCCATCTCTGCACCTTCAAGGAGGGCAATTACTGCTTCATATGTGTCCCAGCTAAACCAATCACAATTGCAAAAAAAAAGAAAAAAATAAAAATAAATTAATCACTCCCTTCTTATAAAACATCATATGAAAAGACATCTTTTCTTACTTTGAATGCTAACTTGAGCACTTTTTTTTTTCTGCAGAAAAAATGCTCATATTTATCAACTTATTCATGGTTCGGTCAGCAATGTTTAGCTGGTGAGAAATGACATCTCATGTTGACCACAACAACTTGTAAGAACACAAAATGGATTTCTAATTTAATCATATCACAGTAGTGGTCAGTCTCAGAAAACATTTATTATTTCATGACAGAGGTGGCAATATTTTTAAGATCACTTTATAAACTTGGACCAGTCTCAGAAAAACTAACATGTTTTAACTTCAAATATAAATGCTACAGTCTCTGCTCCTCCATTAGATACAATTCTCTCAAAATATCTTGAAGCATTTCGTGTCAACAGGGGCACAGGTGAACTCCAAACCAGGTCTTTACATAAAATATACATGTATAAGATCTATTGTTATGCGTGTATTCTTACACACAACAAATCTTTAAGGTGACGTACCTTAAAACCATATGAAAATTATTTGGAAAGCTGAAATAAGCTTGGATTTCTGAGTTTCTCTGAACAAAGGAACAGCACAAATGTAAAAGGACGATAACGAAAGTAAAACCTACACATTCTTTAACATTTTCATGTGAGTCATTGTTTACGTTCGTCTTTCCTCATTTCCAAGTACCCAGACATAAGAATCCACTAGGGTGTTTGTTCAAAACGCACTTTTCAAGACCCCACTCCCTGGAGATTCTACTTCAGTACCTCTGAGGCAAGGCTTAGCAACCTGGTGATTCTGATACAGGTGATACAAGAATCACACCTTGGCAACATTGCTCCAGACTCGGGTGCTCTGCTGAAAGAGAGCCATGTTTCCCGAAAGTTTTTGTACTGGAGAGCCTGAGGCATGTTTAAGTGTATAACAGAGCATGTTGGTGAAAATCTGGACAATTGGAGACCAAAGGGACAGAAGGAGCCTAGACTAAACCAAGAAAGCAACAGGAAGATGATTTTCTTTGGATGACTCAAATATGTATACTAAAACCAAATCCAAGCCACACAACATCTGCGCCTTCCATGAGCATTCAAGCACGACAACTGCTAATAATAACTCCCTGATTACTGATCAGCCATAAATGCAAGGCAGCCTGAGGAATCTGTGTGGGCATTACCATGTTCTTTTCTGGTCATAAAATCCAGTTGGGGTGCAATTACTCCAATGTGACACCTTATAGAAGCTAGAAATCATGTCTTCACTTTCAACATTGTAAATCAATGAAATTACATTGTAGCCATTGACAACACATGCAATTTTGCCTGTTTGATGCCCCATTACTGCAATGGCACTCGCCTTGGTTTGGAAAGCAGTCCTTCTCTTCGCTAAGTGAGCATTACAGGGGTGTTCCCCCTCCATGGTCTTCTTGCATCTAGGACATATTTATAGACAGCAGAATAATGTCAGACAAATTGCTCTCACAAACAGTCCTTGCTACTTCGCAGGATTGGTGTCCATTCCTTGGCCAGAGAGTGAAATTGCCAAGAGTTACATTTTTCTCTCTAAAGGAGTTCCTTGCCTTTTTTACACTGAAAGGTGGTGGAGTTGAGGATTGCATTCCTGAATTAAATGTGTCACATTAAACACAATAATGTGCAAAATAGAACTTGTTAAAACTTCGCCCCTATGATCCAAATATAAAATTCCTACAAGAATAAAATGAAGGAGAATATCTTCTGTTGGATATTAAAAAGTCCAGGACTCTCCATTATCCCCCTGGGTTCCAACCTACAGAGAACATATACACATTCAAGAATCACTTGCCCAATGGGATCAAAGTGCCAGTTTTATTCATGTCCTGGCAGGTGTTCCCGACACCACCACCCCCCGCCCCCCTGAGATAAAAAGATTTCTATTCACTCTGCCCCAATTAAAAACAGGTCAAGTGTGCACGACTTCGCCATCCACATGGAAATGAAAAGCTGAAACGGGAGGAGCGGGCATCTCACTGGGTCTCCAGCAGGGTCAGATAAGATCCATTTACCACCTGGAGACAGTGGGGCAAGGTAAGCCCCACTAAGGAGGCTGACATTAAGAGGCATGAGCTGAGGGGTGGGGCTGACGCCATTTGCAGGCCAATGGGATGGCCAGCAGAGGCGGCCTTAGGCCGCGGTAATAAACGACATCAAAATCTCAGGGACGTTAAAGCAACGTTGTTTCCTTGCTCATGCTATATGCTTTGGCTTGGCAGGAGTCTTTGCTCCTCACAGTCCCTCAGACACCATGCTGACAGAGGCTCCTTCTCAACACATGCTTCCATGACCTCTGCCACTGAAGGTCTCATGGCCTCAACTGAATGTTCGGGTTACACAGTAACACATGCCACTTCACCCCACAGTCCCCTGTCAAATGGCTCTTCCTAATTTCAAAGGGACAAATAAACACAATCCTTCCATGAGCCAGCAAACTAAACGCTAGGAATGTAGGCTACATTGGGGGCATAGCCTTTTAAAATCACAATTTATGGGGCACCTGGGCAGCTCTGTTGGTTAGGGGTCTGACTCTAGATCTCAGCTCAGGTCTTGATCTCAGGGTCATGAGTTCAAGCCCCATGTTGGGCTCCACACTGGGCGTGGAGCCTATTTAAATACATATATACATACATACATACATACATACATGAAATCGCCATTCACTTTACTTTCTATGTATCTCACATCTTGACCACTCATATTTTAATTGCCCCCCCCCTTTTTTTGGCTTCCTCAAATGTCTTATTTTCATAGTTTTAACAAGCATTGAAAAGGCCCTTCTATAAAACTGTATGATGGAAACTGTTGGTTTCCAGTTCTCTCCACATCCTCTTCTGCCCACCTTCTCTCCATGCTTTAGTGTATGTGTCCCAGGAGCCAAGATTCTGTGCCATAGAAAACTGTGACTTTAATACTTAGGCCACACATTTGTAAATCTGGCCCCAAAACACTCATAATTCTCACTAATCAAATTAGCAATTTCCTCTCTCATGTGGGCAAGTAAATAAGCAAAGAGGAGATCATTCCAGCACTCTTTGGGCTTTTGGGTAAGAATTGAAACACCCTTTTCCATGAAAATGTAGGGAAGAAGTCTAAGGACATCACCTAACAATTTTACAGCCTTAATTAGAGAAACCTTTATCATTCTGACATGAAACCTAACTCTCATAAGGCAAAGAAGTCTTAAACAAGGTAAAAGAAAAATAATATATTGGAAGAAAATATTTGCTACACATATAACAGAAATGTACTATCCATAATATATAGAGTGCCTACAAATCAATAACAAAAGACTAAGAAGAAATTTATATGAACAATAAAAATAAAATATTATTAACTTATGATTATTAAACAAAGTACCAATTATTTTGCATATAAATTAGAAAAATTTAAAGATGGTTAATACCAACTAGTGGTTAGAGGATAGAGAATTGGTTGATGTACAAACTAGAACATTGCTTTAGAAAGCAATTTGCCAGTAGTAGTCAAACTTGAAATTTGTATGTTTTACGACCAAAGAACGTCCACCCCTAAGAATGTGTCCCATAGAATTACTTGCACAAACACATTAAAGGCTATAAGCATGATACCTCTTATAGTATTGTTTGTGATATCAAAAATTGGAAAAGGCATAAAAGTTTATCAACAAAGAGATCATTACACCCATGCAGTATAAGATCATGAAAGAAAGACTCAGATAAGAGCTGTAAGTACTGGCATGGAACATGGTTTGCATTGCTAAGCAAAAAGCAAATTATAGAATAAAATATATGCTATGTATTGGTGGGATGCTGAGAAACCAGCTCTCTTTTTAAGAGGAAACTTTGATTAGCGTTGCTGATATCCATGAGAGAAAGCCTCTCACCATGACTGCATTCAAGCCACAAACAGTCTAATAACTAGCTTGCAAAATTCTGCAGTCCGTTATATGGGACTATCTTTACTTTTATGTGTGGGGATCCTGGGTGGCTCAGTCAGTTAAGCATTGGACTCTTGGTTTCCGCTCAGGTCATGAGCTAAGGGTCCTGGAGTTGAGCCCTGTGTCAGGTTCCGCACTCCGCAGGGAATTTGCTTGTCCCTCTCCCTCTGCTTCTCTCTATCCCCCGCCCCCCCCCCCGTGGAATAAATAAATAAAATTTAAAAAAAATTTTTAAGGTACATATGTGCACAGGAGTATGTAAGTATGTGCACATGTATTTGCATGTGAACACAGAGGTGCAGAAAAAAATATCAGAAAGAGTGAACAGAAACAAGAGCAGAACCATAGTAGGACAAAAGGCAAAGTAGCACTTTGTACTTTCCATACTCTGGTATTGTTTGACTTTGTCCCACTGAACATGTATTGCTTCAGTAGTGAAATTAGGATTTAAGAATTTTATTACAAAAGTAATTATTATGACTATAGAAAAATTGCAAAATATGAAACATGATAAAGGGAAAATATAAGTTATCCACAATTCTTCTATTTCTACTTCACTGTTAATATTTCAGTTGTTTTTCCCGGGCACACACAGCTTTGGGTTTTCTCAAACAAGTTTACATTTTATGAGTAATTTGTTAACCGTACATAAATTCTGCCTCCATTTCTCATTATTTCCTTAGGAAATAATGTTTATTTTCTTAGGAGTGGCATCAATTCTTGATGGAAGGTAAGATTACAAAATAGATCTTAAAGAGAAGATGACTACATTTTATTCAACATAGTTCAGGCTAATACTATGTCACCAAATTTTTATTTCTTCAATTTACTAAAAACGTATAGGTAAGTGTTTATGGCAGTAGAGAAAAAGAAAGGCTACTAAGAGATTTGTTGTAGATTTTACTACACACACATTAACTTACATGAAGAGAACTCATGTAATGCTTGCAGCAGAAACAAAAGACAGTGGAGTTGACTGGGTTAATTCCAGATAAAGGAGTTTAAGGGGAAGAAGATGGGTTCACAGATATGTCAGGAAGAAAAGAGGTATTAGAGAGGAAGCAGGGCCATTAATAAATGGGAAGGATGATGAAATTGGTGGTGACTAAAATGGTAGAGCTACCAATGGCTTTTATATATATATATATATATAAATATCAAACTTTAACAAGAAAAATAAAGCAAGCCAGTGCAGACGTTTAGGAAGTAATGAGAATCTTGTCAATACGGCTACTGATAAAAGGCAGGTGAGGGAATTCAGTACAACCCCGTTAGCCCGGGATTCCAGACACCCGCAGTCACTAGGGATTTGAAGTCATCCCATGGAGCTCTGTGCTGAAGCCGATACCTCACCAAGTTGTGCCCCAGTCAAACCTTTTTCTCTTCCCCACGATCTAATTTCCAAATGTATTTCTCACCTCGCCTTTACCCATGGCTCAAAAACCGGAAATGCAAATTTCCAACCATGTCTTCCATCGGGTGCTACGCTCAGAGGTATCTCGAGACCAGAGTGCGGGACGTTATCCGCGTTGCAAGGCAACTGTTTTACTTGGGACTACCAACCCACATGCTGATGGTTCTTCACCCCACACACCCCCACTCCCTACGTTGTTTAAGTAATGGATAGAGCTCAAATATCCATTGAACTAATTAGGATTTACTTGGGAGAGCTATTGTACTTTTCTTTTTGCAATTAGGGAGAATGTCTACAGTGAGTGAGTGAAGAGAAAAAAAAAAGTCTCTTCTTTTTTTCTTTAAGCCAATTCAATTAGTTGATGCATACATAAAGGGGCTCATCTATACTTTGCAAAATTAAAGATGTCGCCGTCAGAAGATTTAGATGACCAAAAAAAGTCAGATTTCAATGGAAATGAACTAATAAGGCTTCTCGACTATTGATTCTTCTTCCTCTTTTAATAAATGGTAAAGAACAAAGTGAGTGTCCCAGAATCAAGGAAATTAAATGTGATGCCGACATTCTGAACAAGAGTAACCTCTTGTATCTGCCATTCCCAAACAGAACTTTTGACCACAGTAAAATAGCAAGGGAAATGTTGAGAAAATCAGATAGAGAGTAATGGAATCGCAGAACCAATAAACTGCAAATCAGTAGAGAAAGGGGCACCCCAGAGGCCCTAATCTGGACTTGAGTCAATATTGTGATACAATTGTCCAACAAAAGTTATGTGAATTCAGACTGGCTTGAATGTATGCCCTTAATCCATGTATTTATATATCATCTCTTTCCAAGGAACTAAAAAGCATTTTATAAGCAGTTTGGTCTTCCGCCCTTACTAAGAACCCCCATTTTCCCCTCTGCTCTTTCCGTGGTGACATAAGACTCTCCATCAGCAGAAGATAAGAGGAAGCTGGGGTAAGAGGAAGCCCTCTCATTTGCCCAAGAGAAATCAAGAAGGTACAACTAACGTCAGCTCAAGAAGTGTTATTTTCGTTGGGGCATGCTCTACTCCAGTTAGGATTTAACTAGAGGACTGAACAATTTAAACAAGGGAACAGGACAAACTCAAGTGAGTATAGGAAAGGAGGTAAAGTTTTTAGGAATTTAGCAGCTTTACTAAAGAGGTTTTTTAAAAGGATCTACAAGAATGAATAAACACTGCACTGAATTCCAAGGTTATGATAAAGTCGAACCATCTTGAGAAGTGGGAAGCCTTTTCTCCAAGATTCAGATTACCTTAAGGCTAAGTTTTAGGGATAGAAACTTTCTGTTTCTAGTAGCAGGACCCTTGCTACTGGTTATCTTCTTTTACACGTAAACCTTTTGGGATTCAAATACATTTACTCTTGGAAAAATAAAGCTAGCATTTTCTGTGATAAATAAAGGCCTTCGAATATTTACAGGGGTGAGTATTCCAGTTCCTTGGAAATAGCTTAATGTCTGCCCAGATTTTAATGTCCAGAGGGACCCGATAACCTAAATGGTGGGAAAGGACGATACAAGAATGAAGGAGACATGGCAGAAAGGTGTGAGATGAACCTACATCCTGGTGGGACAGAGTGTCCCGCAGATGGCTCCTCTCAGTGGAAAAGAACAATCCCATGCTGCAAACGGGAGGGACTCAAGGGTTGAGAAGCCACTTTCTTCCTTAATCTTTGAATACTCAGTTAGCTGCAGCTTCGATTGGCAAGGGTCTGTGGGCCACACACGTCCATTCAACTGGTCCCTTCAGCAGACTACCCAAGAAGAGTAAAAGTTTCCAGCGAGGGCCTCTTCCTCGAGACCATCAACAGATTTGAATTATGGGAGATTTATGGAAACTGCTTATCACACATTTCCTCTTTGCCTAATCTAATCTGGGGTGATAAGTGGTGAGGAGATATTTTATTTGCTCCAGAACACTGGCAAGATATCCTAACCTCTACTGATGGCATTTCTGACCAATCAGGGCAATGGGTAAAAGGATCTCTCCAGAGAACGTAATCGATCAAAACCTTTCCTTAGGACTAGACCAGTTTTTGAGAAAAATCAATAAGCATGACTTGTTGGTCTGCGGTACGGGCAACATGGAAGGGGGGCTCCAAAGAAAAACAAAAACATAAAAGTGCAGAATAAGATCCTGTACTCCTTTATTCACCTGCTGTACTGCTGGAGAAGCACCACAGAAAGCAAACACGACAGGAGGGTGGGCATTTCCCAGAAAGAGCCCCAATAAATGTCTTGTCCAAAAAAAAAAATTAAGACGAAAAAGAGGGCAGCCTTCATCTCTGAAATCAAGGAAAGGCCTCTTTGGGTCTAAGCCATTGAATAGATTGCTCATGAGCAACTCGTCGGGTGAAAATATGACCTCTGTGCGATTGTCAAGGTCACTGAACCCGGGGTTCTGTTGAGTAAGTGCTGGTCGTATAAAGTAAGGCAGCTCAAGGGAGACTTTAATTTATATCCTCAATTTTCCTGAGATCTCAAAAAAGGAAAAAGAAATGAAGGTGGGGGAAGGGGATGAATGAGGTTAATTTTCAGAGTGGTACATTCAGGGATGCTTTTGAAATTAAGGGTCTCCCCATTACCTCAGTATCCTCTTCTGAAGCGAGGTGATTTTGTAGGAAAAAACATCTTGGGGGCAGGCTTAATTCACTCACTCACCCTCCCCAAAAGGCCTCTGGGCCTCTAAACAGGGACTGAGTCTCTGAAATCCATTTTTCAAATGAAGGCTATGTAAGAAAGATTTCACAATCATAATTAGTGACAGGGTACATTTTCACTTTCCCAGGTTAAAATACTAGGACACTAAGAGTTAAATGGGATAATAAATATAATAATAAATATAAAAGTAAGATAATAAATATAAATGAAATGAGAAATATAAAAATATACATAAATATCATATAATATATTGCAAAATACAAAATAGCATATGTTGTAAGTTCACATGCAAAGTACATTTCCTCTTTTCCATTTACCAGGTATTCCTTCTTGAATATAAAACATATGGTTCAGGGGCACCTGGGTGGCTCAGTTGGTTAAGCGTCTGCCTATGGCTCAGGTCATGATCTCAGGGTCTTGGGTTCGAGCCCTGCATCAGGCTCCCTGCTCAGCGGGGAGCCTGCTTCTCCCTCTGCTTCTCCCCCCTGCTTGTGCTCCCTCTCTCTCTCTCTCCCTCTGTCAAATAAATAAATAAAGTCTTTTAAAAAAAATTAAACATATGGTTCAAAAGAAATCTATGCTGGGGAAAACAAGCATCCTATTATTTTCACAAATAAAGTTATTCCGGAAAGTAAGAATCACAGCTGCAAATTTCAAGTTTTCCCCTTCCTCTCCTTTTTTTTTTTTTTTTAAGATTTATTTATTTATTTGACAGAGACAGCCAGCGAGAGAGGGAACACAAGCAGGGGGAGTGGGAGAGGAAGAAGCAGACTCCCAGCGGAGGAGCCTGATGTGGGGCTCGATCCCGGACATGGGGCTCGATCCCGGAACGCCGGGATCACGCCCTGAGCCAAAGGCAGACGCGTAAGGACTGCGCCACCCAGGCGCCCCTCCCTTCCTCTCCTTTTTAAAGGGCATGTGCCTTATAAAACCACTCATAAAACAAAGAAAAAAAATCATTCTGCCCATAAGTGAAGCTTGTATTCAGTATTATGTCGAATAAATGTTGAGAACTCACTTAAGAAAGTCGCTTAGTAACTAGAATCAAACAATACCGCAACACGGATGACAATTAATTCTAATTAAATCATGCTTTCCACACCAGATCTTTACAGAATATTTCAAGTTCCTGAGACTTGAGGTTCTACCCAATGGAAACATACTTTAAAATGCCATTTTCGGTAGCTTATTTCCGAGTTGTTTGGGGATTGTAATAATTAAATACACAAACTCAAAATGGATGGGCCAAAAATTCTAATCATTCCTACTGCAAAAAAAATCTCTAGAGATCATTCAAAGAAGACTTTTGAAGGATAAACCCAAATACTGCAACTGGACCCTAGAATCAAAAGACCCATAATCGCGAGCGTAAAGACCCCTGTCCGGGTTACAGATGCCCAGGGAACCAACGTCCCACAGGCAAAATTCTTCACCTGCTCTCCAACACATCTCCGCCCCACAATATTATCACCTGTTCTCTGGGGTCATCTTTCCAGCTTCAGCAAATACATTTAGACCTCTTTGTACTTGACCTGTACTATTACATATACTATACTCAATTAGCTCTTGGTTAAAAAAGAAGAAGAAGAAGAAAAAAGAAAAGAAAAGTTTATTTGAATGGACAAGGCTGCCAGGCTTGCTTGAGGGAGCGCGAACTTGGCTTTCCGCCATGGGTCAACAGTGATCTCAACCTCTTTCCTGTCACCTTCTTTTACTAAATTAAAACCCTGAAAGTTCAAATCAAATTAAGTTTAAATTAAAGGCTAGGTAGTGGTATTATCTTTTAGAGTGGAAGAGAAAATGTCAAGTAGCAATTCAGTGGTAAATGTGCTTCAATTGAATGGAAGATTAATGTTCCTTAATTTCTCAAGCTTTTGGCCCTTTTAATAACTGAGAGTCTTCTGTTTATTTTTCTTGGTGATTAGAAGAACCCTGATTTGCAGGAAGAGGTAAAATATTACCCTAAGTAAAATGGAGAATCAGCCAGTTACTCCCGTCTGCGTCCCCGCCAGTCCTCCGGGGGGAGAGAGCAAAAGACGCGTCCTTCAGAGACTAACGTAGACTATTTTTATGAATCCTGGTCCTTCCTCACTTGCCTTCTCCCCCAACAAGAAAGCGACAGTGCCTTCCTTCTGCCATCTGTTTCCCTAAATGACACACGGCCTCTCTCAGTGGCGATGTGACATGATGAAGAGAAACCCATGAAAGATCCTTCAGCAGCTCCAGAACTTTCATTCTGCTGGGAAAACTGCATTTATAATTTGTTCTTTTAAATAGGAAGCTGCTTGCTACCGCAGAGACACAGAAAGCCTGAAGAGTCAGTGCAAATCAGAAGTCTTCGAGCTTTGCGGACAATCAAAAATGTTCCATCCACGTTCTGACCAGACCAAACTTTAAAAATTTTAATTGTAGAGAAATGACACTAATAAGCAAATGTTATTGACATGATATTGCTATGATATTGATAACTAAGTGATAGTCATGAAAAAATATACACTAAAGAAACTTTCTTCTAATCAGCAAACCCTGATGATGGATAGGTAGATGGTTGGTTAGGTGAATCGACAGAATCATCTAGAAAAGATGCAGAAATAATTTGGTTTTGGTAACAATTTATTTTTCATTTTAAAGTGTTCACTTATTTTTTGATTCACTGAAATTGGCAACATAAGCAGAGAACCAGGTATCCCCCACCCCCAAGTCAAGTGGCTACTGATTTGGTTTCTCAAATAACAGGGCACCAAACTTGAAAGAAGCCTTTGCAGACTGCCTCTCCCGTTCTGCACGCACCAAAGCATCCCACCTCAATTATGATACTCAACAACCCATTTGCATTGCAATCTACTCTGGATCTGAAAAGCTGAGCCAAACCACATTTGAAGCTTCAGACTCCCACCCAGCAGTGTCCAGTTTAAATAGAAAAATCACATTGATTGCATGAAACTCAGGGCTCATTTTGGTCCATCGATTCCCCTAGTGACCTTCCGCAGCATCAACGCCCAGAGCGAACCCAGTCTGACCCCGACTTTATGTGCATTATTATATCAAGAGACACGAGCTACTTACAGTCCATGCCATTGTCTCCATAGATATGTAATAAAGTATTCTAGAACTGCTCCTGCCGAGAACAATTCAGGTGCACGTCATATGCTTCTCTATCTTTCTCCCCCCCACCCCTCCTACTTGCACGCAAACACACACACGCTAGCCTCCTGCTGCTATTAAAATTCTTCATTTACTGAACGTTTCTTTCCCTCCCGATACAGAGCGACTCAAAAGAGCAACTTCAGACTTTGACTAATACTCACGTAACTCCCAGGACACAACATCCTTCACCCAAATCCATAACTAATAATAATGCTCTTTATTAAGCTCGTCTGTGAAACAATATGTCTAATACAAAGCTCCTCTCCACACTGTTTTAATTATAATAAATCACCTTCGTTATGATGCATTCTTCAATATAACATGCGGGCTGCCTCGCTACCTCGGATACTCCGGTAATGAGGCGAGAGCAGAAATGTACGACTCCAAGAAAGTTATTTACACGCACACACGGAGAAATTCCACAGCATCCCACGGCTTGGCAGCATGAATTTCAACAACTTTTATCTTACCTCACTGTTCATAACATCACAGCTGAGAAGACAGGGGGGAAAAAAGCAAAAGAAAAAGCACCGCATCTGAAAAATGCTGTTTACACAAATAACGGGACCCTGAATACATCCACTAGCATGGAAAAATAAGTCCTTGCAGTACAATCATGTCTCTATAAACGTATGAAAGTATTTTACTGCCTGGTGCAACAAATCAGGGATGAGACTCTGGGCTGCGGTGTGCGCGTTCCAAGGGACTGCGTGTCAAAGTCAACTTCCCGGGCAGCCCCCTGAGAACCGCGCTGGGCACATTCTCCTGAAAGGTGTGAAAATCTGATTTTCTAAAATGGATCAGTAATTCTCTATGAAGGGGGAAAGGATCGATAAATCTTTGCTAAGTAGATTGTAAAGGAAAAATTATTCTTTCAGTGACAGGACATTAGGATCCTCCAAACAATCTCAATAAACTAAAGACATAGCGTTTCTCCACCAGCTACTTTTGACTTCGGATATATTTTTGTAATCTCAGATCGTGCTGCAATGCACGTACATTATATCTGCTCAGCAATGTTCGTGTGGATGTTGATTTATGGTGTGTGCCGTTATAATGTTCGGCTGTGACTAGAAAAAGAAAATTATAAGCTGCTTGTAACCTGATAGATACGATACAGGGAAATGTGAGTATAGCGTACACACATGTATGTTTCTAACGACATCCGTTCTCCCCAGGAGCCGCATGGTAGGCTGCTTAGCCAAACACACCTGTGTTGTTTTTAGGTCCTTGTTCATCAGCAGGTAGCGTATATTCCCCCAATGCCTAAAAATACCCGAGTTGTGATATGCTCAGAATCGTGGGGTGTTACTAGTTCTTGCAGGAATATTTTTCTCTCCCTAGGCAAAGACCAAGGAAACCTCACACCTGGGTTTTGTCACACACACACACACACACACACACCCAATGACATTGAATTAGGATAGACACCATCCCCGCTCCACTAACGCCTTCGTCATCTCGTTCACGATTGGGGTGTCCATGCTCTTTCCCACGCGGAGAGCCGAGAAGCCTTGCGAAAGAATTGAGACAGAAGATGTGTGTCATGAGAAAACAAGCCGAGGAGTGGACCGACCGCTCCCAGGAGGCTCCCTGGTGATAGCATCCCGAGCCGCGTGCGGTGGAAATTTCCCCTGCGCTGTGTTAAAGTGGTTATTAAAAAATATGGCCTGTGTGGTAGCGAGGGGTTTCAGGGGCTTCAGAACACGTGGAATAGACTGTGTCCTGGGCTACCCCCAGGAAAACAAAGCGAACTCTCAGCACAGCAGGCTTCAATCTGAATTTCCCTGTACCCCGTGCAAGTTTATGCCAGAATTAACATCAGGACAGCGCCTCGGGGACTACAGCCTCTGCCGTGCAATGTACCACGTTGCACGTAGAGCATCCTGGCTCAGAGAAGGGGAGGAAGAGGATTGGCGTGTCGAACCCTAGCACACGGGTATGATGAGTGTACGAAAATCTCGTTCAACCGACTGTCCTACAGTTCTGGCACATTAGAGGAATTCCATCCACTAGTGTGTTTCCAGGGCTGGGGCTATGCCAAAGTTTTAATTAAATGCCTTTTTCCATTTTTTAAATTGAATAATGCTATATTGATGCCCATTCAGGTACAATAGAGAGGGACTATCATTTCTTTTAGCGTGTAGAAGGACTCACTACAATTATAAACTCTCCCACAATCTGGCCCTTGCCAGATGTTCTGAGCAGACGGTGGAAGAGTTCTGGGAGTCAAAGTTTCTACATCAAGTCCCCCATCCATGCCCACAGGGAGGTCTGCAGGGGTGGCAAACGAACCAGCTCTTGGTATCTCTAAGCATTTTAGGAACATGTGGTTCCTTTCAAGCATCCCAAATGCAACATTGACCTAAAAGAAAATGAATAGCATCCTTTATGATTCCCAAGTCAGATGCAATAAGACACATTAGCAGAAATATGAAAACAAAATCCTCAAGTCAGAGTTTGCGAAAGCATGGAGGCCTGAGTCCTATCTATCAGATGAGAAGAACAATTCTAAGAAAGATAAAGGAGGGGCAGCTGGGTGGCTCAGTTGGTTAGGTGTCTGCCTTCGGCTCAGGTCATGATCTCGGCGTCTTGGGATCAAGCCCCACTTTGAGCTCCCTGCTCAGTGGGGAGTCTGCTTCTCTCTCTCTCTCCCTCTCTGTTCGTGCTCTCTCTCTCTCTCAAATAAATAAACAAAATCTTTTTTAAAAAAGAAAGCTAAATGATAGGAGGGTGGAAATTCAGCTCCTTATTTATTATCAAAGGAGAAATCAGGGCCATTTGATAAATAAGACACTAACAGAGGTCTGGAGTAGGTGTTTTGTTGCATGCTCGTATTCACGTGGGAACCCTCACATGACACGTTTTCTCCGATACTGTTTCAACCTGCATCATACAACTGAAAAGTATTCTTAGTATCACAAATTTATTTTGCTGATTCTAATAACTGTCCTTTACTAAGTTTCTAATATGATGGCTTACAGATAATTTTTCTAAAAACCAATGTAACAGTAGGTTCTGGCCAAAGTCACTGCCTCTTGGGCAACACCATGAGGTGACCGCGAGGCACACAGCAGGTGCCAACCACGCAAAAGGGCCCATTTCGCCCACGCTCTGGCCCACAGCTGCCCCATCAAGGTTTTGGTAAATGGAGCCGTTCTTCTTGTCCCCTTTTGTTTATGCTTTGAAACATTTTCTTTGTGCAAAAAAATGATTTCAGTGATCCAGCTGATTATCTTAGGCGAAATGGAAATCATCCCATTTGTGTCGCTGGACCAGCTTCCTCCAGGCTTGGGAAGAATCAACTCCGTCAGCTCTCTGGAGACAGTTGTGAGAAACGGAAAAAGTGTCAGCTTGAGAAAATGCCCCTTTACCCCCTAAATGGCCCCGGATGAACTCTACAGTCCTTGGTAGTGTCACTCCTTGGTTTTATTTTTTCTCTTCTTTCTCTTGGCCTCTTTGTATTAAAATAATACTTATTATTGTAAGTATTAGTAATAATACAAGAACTCATATAATATTACTAAATAATTATATTTAAAGCACAAGTTTATTGAAGATAATTTGGAAATATATATATATATATATATAAAATAGGAAAAGTATATCACCCACAGTCACACTACTTGATCCATTTCTTTAATACATACATACATATGCAAATTTGGTATCATATAGCCCATTCACTATCCTGTTTCATTCACTTAAGAGTATATTGCTACCATTTTTCCAGCTCAATATTGCTCAACAATCTCACCGTGATGGCTGTGTGATATTTAAGGTAACCACTGTGTGTGTACGGTTGAATACTTACAGCTATTTACAATATTTATTTATTTATATATTTTTTAAAGATTTTAAAAAATGTATTGAGAGAGAGCAAGAATGGGGGGAGGGGCAAAAGACGAGAGAGAGGTAATCCCAAGCAGACTCCATACTGAGTGTGGAGTCCGATGCGGGGCCCCATCTCATGACCCCAAGATCATGCCCTGAGCTGAAATCGAGAGTCAGACACTCAACCAACTGAGCCACCCAGCGTCCCAAATACTTTAATATTTAAAGAGACTATGAGGTCTATTTTTTTCAACATATACTGTCTGGATCACTATAATCACATAGTAGTTTCTAATATGAAAAATTTCCTCACCTAAAGTTACAAATAATCTGAAGGATTTTAGTCAGATTGTTTTGACTAAAACGAATGATGTCAAATTGTTTTCCCAAAAAGGTCTAAGTACCGTGCATTTCAACATGCTCTTCCTTGAACATTTTACATATTGTCAATTGTTTCCATTTTTGGAGATTTCTCAGATGCAGAATAGCATCTCATACGTTTAACTTTCTTCCTTTAATTTGTGGGTGTGCCTAGATGTTTCATGTATTTTTTTAGTTTATGTGTTTATCATTTCTTTGAACATTTTCTACCCTGGAGTATTATTTCGCTGATCAATTGTAGGAATTGTTTACAGAAATGATGCCAACCTTTTGTCATATTCATGTATATATTTCTGAGTTTCCAGTTTCTTTTACATTTTGTTTATAGCATGTGTGGCCTATAGAAATTTCATATTTTTATTTAGCCAGATCTCTTCGCTTTTCACCTCTGCAGCTTTTTCTGGGCTTCTTTAAACCTGGGGAAATTTCTTTCTGAACCAGGAACAGATAAATATTCTCCTATTTTTTTTTCATTCTACCTTTTTAATATAATTTCCTTTTTTATTTAACTATTAAATTCATCTGGAATTTATTTGGGAGTACGATGTGAGATGAAGTGCCAACATTTTTTTTAACAGATACTCTCCTAAATAATGGCTCTTGGATAGCCGTCTGGTCTACTGACTCGGGCTTTCTTTAGCACACGGAGGAGATTCTCTGTTAGAACACAGATCACAGATACGCTGCACTTGGGCGCTGCCCTGGCCAGGCTCTCCTCCTACTCTCCTCCTTCTCAATCGCCTTTGCTGTTTCTAAACATTCTAGGATTTTCCTGAGGACTATCAGTCATGAGCTTGTATCATGTGCTCTCCTAGCTTCTATCCTAGCCTCACCTTTTCTGCCCTTGGAGAACTCAATCCATCCTCTGTCCACGCCAATTATTGGAAGGGGGCAGGGTTAATACTATTTTTCATCTAATCAAGATTTTAATTCTGCTGCAAGAACAGCAGTGTCTCCCCCAACCCCCTAGGGCTTTTTTTTTTAATTTTTAAAAAATATTGTATTTATTTATTTGAGAGAGAAAGCACAAGCGGGGGGAGAACCAAACAGAGGGAGAGGGAGAAGCAGGCTCCCTGCTGAGTAGGGAGCCCAATACGGAGCTCGATCCCAGGACCCTGGAATCATGACCTGAGCCGAAGCAGACACTCCCTGACTGAATTCCAGGCCCTGGCTGTCGTCTGCCTGGCGTGGCACTGCTGGGCCCAAGCAGAGGAAAGGGAGCGGCCGCCAGCCTCGTGGACCACAGCTCCAGTGCATTCTGTTGCTGGGAGAGCAGAGGAGGCGGTCTCTGCCCACGTGTTACAGAGACCTTGTGTCTCTGAGACAGCAGCACGTAGCTGGGTGGAAACACCGCATGTTCTTGGTGGCAGCTGTTTCCTCTGAAGTGAGCTAGAAGCTGAGCTCCAGCAGCCAGATTAGCGGGGATGCCAACAGCGGTGGGCGCTTGCTTACACAGCGCCCGGTCGCCGCTCCCCTCTCAACAACGCAAGGAGGTAGGTACCGTTGGCTGCGTATTGCTCTGCTAAAGGTCACCAGATCGGCCACATTTCTAAATCCAATAGTCAATTCTCAGTTCTCATATGACTTGACCTTTTCGCAGCCTTGGACACAATCCATCACTCCCTTTTCCTGAAAACCCTCTTGGCTTCCAGGACGCTGCATTGTCAGGTGTCCCTTGTCCTTCCAGCCCTCCTCTGTCCCCTTGCAGGTTCCTCCTCATGGCCCATCCTCTGAGCACTAGAGTGCCCTGGATTCTGGTCCCCTGACTCTCTGCTCTATCTACCCTCTCTCCTCTGGAGGCACTCCCCAGCCTCCTGGCTTGAAAGCCCACCCATGCGCTGACATCCCCAAATACTGAATTCCAGCCTGGAGCTGGTTTCTAAGTGCTGGTCTCAAACATTCAACTACTCGCTCAATATATTTCCACTTGAGTATCTAATAGCATCTTAAGATTTACTTGTCAAAAACTGAATGACCGCTTTTCACCCTGCAAAACCTGCCCCTCCTACAGGCTTCCCCATCTCAGCAAATGGCAATTTCGTCCTTCCAGGCACTTCAAGTCAAAGCCTTTGGGTCCTATGTCTCTCTTTCTCACATCCCGCAACCAGTCCAACAATACAACAAAATATGTCCAAGATCCAAACACTTGTGACTGACTCCAGCACTTCCGCCCTTGGCTCCTGCCATCATACCCCTGGGATTATTTCAATGGCTTCCTCACTGATCTCCCTGCTGTCACCCTTGCCAGTCGACCATCAATAAGGATCACTTGCTGGTGTCATGTCACGCTGAATAAAACTCTCTAATGGCCTCTCGGCATACTCAGAGGAAAAACCAGAGTACTTATAATAGCCTAGAAGCCATGCACAATGTGGCCTGCCAGCCCCGCACCCCAGTGCCACCCCCCCACCCCCATTCCCTCTGCTGAAGCTGCCCTGGTCTCTCTGCAATTCTTCTAACCCCCCAGCACACTCTCATCTCAGAGTCTCGGCACCTGCTGTCCTTCTGCTTAGATGCTTCTTCTTTAATCAGCCAAACTGCCTTCGTATCTCTGCTTCAACAACTCTTTGTGAGATAGGTTAATTTATTTTATTTTATTTTTTTTAAAGATTTTATTTATTTATTTGATAGAGCTAGAGATAGCCAGCGAGAGAGGGAACACAAGCAGGGGGAGTGGGAGAGGAAGAAGCAGGCTCATAGCGGAGAAGCCTGATGTGGGGCTCGATCCCGGAACCCTGGGATCATGCCCTGAGCCGAAGGCAGACGCTTAACCGCTGTGCCACCCAGGCGCCCCGAGATAGGTTAATTTAAAAGCAAATTAAGCATAACCAAAGTCAGAACTGAAATACTGAAAGATATAGCTAAAGAAATGTTCTGGGATGCAGTACAGAGAAATTAACAAAAGGAAACTAAGAAAACAAAGTTAGGAGACATAGTGGATACCATAAAGTCCAACATCTTTAATAAGGTCTCAGAAGGAGAGAATAAAAAGAATTTAGGAAAGGCAATATTTGAAGAGATGACCTATCAAAATGTTCCAGAAATGATGCAAGCTTCAATCCACAGACTTAGGAAATGTAACATTTCCCAAAACAAATAAATAAAAAGAAGAGTGAACCTGGATGTATTGTAGTGAAACTGCAGACCACCAAAGACCAACAGAGTCATGTATCTACAGAGATTGCCCTTCAAGAACAAGAGTAAAAAAGACACGTTTTAGTTAAGTATAAACAGAAAATTTACCATCAACAGATGGTAACTATTGGAACTCTGAGGGAGAAAAAAATGTAGTTTAGAGAGAAGAATGAATTGAAATGAAAGACATTACAGCAATTATTTTAAAAGGCTCACCATGGGGCACCTGGGTGGCTCAGTCAGTAAAGTGTCCAATTCTTGATTTTGGCTCAGGTCATGATCTCAGGTTTGTGAGATCAAGCCCCATGTCAGGTGTGGAGCCTGTTTTAAGCTTCTCTCTCTTTCCCTCTGGCCCTCCCTTCTTCCTTTCCCTCTCTTAAAAAAAAAAATGCTAGCACACAGATAAACCCAAGCAAACACATCTATATAAAACGATGATGACTAATCCGTAGGCAAAAAGAACTAAAATATGACCACCAGTAACATGTAACTAGGGAAGGAAGTAAATGAACTTAGATTTTTAAAAAATATTCCTTTATTATTTCTAAAGGAAGTTAAAAGTGTTTAGCTTTGGCCTTTGTCACAGTTAAATATGCTTGATAGAAATACCAAATGTAACCACTTACTGAATCGAAACAGTATAAGAGTGTGAAAACAGAAAAAGGAAAAAATCCTGGAGTTCTTTAAAGGTATACATAATAGAGTTCATATATTCATTTCTAGGAAATGAATAAAGTTGCTATGATCCATGTCAGTCTAATCTTTATTTTACTATGTAATATACATTTATGATTTGTAAGTTTGTTATTAAACTGGATAATAATAAATGGACACAAAATTCAAAAAAAAAAGTGCAAAAACTAGGGAGACAAGAAGCTGAGATGAGAAATAAAGGAGACACCTCAAAAATTCAAATTGTCTCAACAAGGAAAATGAAAAAGCAAGCCCGAGAGAGAAACGCATAGAAGCAGTTGCAGATTGTAAGCAAAAGGAAACTGAGGGGCGCCTGGCTGGTGGAGCGTGTGACTCTTGATCTCAAGGTTGTGAGTTTGAGCCCTACGTTGGGTGTAGAGATTACTTAAAAATAAAATCTTAAAAAAAAAAAGGAAACTGAAAGAAATAAGCCCAATTTTATATACAACCTCATCAATGTAAACAGTTTTAAATCACCATTTTATAAAGAGATTGTCAGGTATTATTAAAGTCAGTTCTATGCTGCTTAAAAGAGACATATATAAAATATAAGAACATAAAATGTAGGAAGGTTGATATGAAAGTTAGAAGAAACATACACTAGACATGTACTAATCAAAAGAACTGAAGGCAAACTATATTAATTCAGACAAATAATCTTTAAGACAAAAACAAAACTTATCGTTAGATAGAGATGATCACTAGATAGGGATAAAATGTTTGTTCATCTGGAAGCTAAAACAATTGAAAACTTTTATGCATCTAACCAAAACGGCCTAAAAATATATAAAGAAATAATAGATCTGTAGAGATGTTTTTTTAAATTTACCACCAGAGTGGGAGATTTTCATATATCTCTACTTTTGCCAGGACAAACATATAAAAATTGATAAAATACAGACAATGTGAACAAGACAAGTAACAAACTTGAGATAATGGACCTGTAGAGAATTCTGTATCTAATAATAATAAAATTAATATTCTCAAAAACATGGAATAGTTAGGCAAACTAACAGGATCATAAAGCAAATCTCAAATTTCAAAAGATCAACTTCAAGGATACCACATTTACCAAAATATGACTAATTTTTTTTTTTAAGATTTTATTTATTTATTTGACAGAGTTAGAGACAGCCAGCGAGAGAGAGAACACAAGCAGGGGGAGTGGGAGAGGAAGAAGCAGGCTCATAGCAGAGGAGCCCGATGTGGGGCTCGATCCCATAACGCCGGGATCACGCCCTGAGCCGAAGGCAGACGCTTAAGGACTGAGCCACCCAGGCGCCCCATCTGTGCCACCCAGGTGGCCCCAAAATATGACTAATTTAGAAGTCAATATCAAGGGGTGCCTGGGTGGCTCAGTCAGTTAAGTGTCTGCCTTTGGCTCAGGTCAGGATCCCAGTCCTGGGATCAAGCCCTACCTAGGGCTCGGGCTCCCTGCTCAGTCGGGAGTTCTGCCTCTCCCTGTCCCTCTGCTCTTCCTCACTGTTCAGCACTCTCTCTCTTAAATAAATAAATATTTCAAAAAGAAACCAATAACAAAATACATATTTTCAGAATCTCCATATAGGTGGTAAAGTTTAGAAAATCAAATCAATAACTCATGGGTCAAAGAAGAAATCACGACAGAAATTTAAAATACTTAGACCTGAATTATGATGAATGTACTATATAATAAAACTTGTTGGATACAGAGAAAGTAGTTCTTCTAAGGAAAGTTACAGACTTAAATGCATACATTGGAAAATAAGAGAGAGGAAATTGATGACCTAAACATTCATCTCTGTAGTTAATGAGAAAACAATGGGATGAACTCTAAGACAGTAGAAGGAAATAACTAATACAAATAAGAAAAGCTCAGTTAACTTCAAAAAAATGATTCAATAGAGATCAGCAAAAAATTGCTCCTTTGAAAAAGCTGATAAACACTCAAATCTCAAGCAAGAATGATCTAGATACCCCCCCCAAAAAAGGAGAGAATGCAAGTAAACCATATTAGGAATAACAACGGAAATATAACTACAAATAAAACAGATACTGTAAGCAGCTCCTAAATTAAATCATGCTATCAAATAAAATATAAAAAGATATTGAAAAGATAATGAAAGAATTCAATGAAAAATGTTTGCCAATGAATATCAATTCCTGGTCAAATGGATAATTTTTCATGAAACAAAATCTTCCCCAAAGACTCAGGAATAGATGGAAAACGTGAATATCTCCCATCATTATTAAATAAATTGAATCTCTGGTTTCAAATATACATACATATATGTGTGAGTATATATATATATATATATATATATAGTCACACATATATTTATGTATATTTGAAACCAGAGATTCAATTTATTTAATAATGATGGGAGATATTCACGTTTTCCATCTATTCCTGACAAATTGGATCAGATGATTCTACAAATAAAACTTTAAAAAGTCATTCTGGTCTTTAAATATTCCTTCAAAGAATAAAAAAGAGGGAATACTTCCCAATCTATGAAGTCAGTAAAACTTTAATACCCAAACTAGACTAAGATATAGGACAAAATATATTTACAGGCTAATCCCATTCATGAACAAAGATGCCAAAACTTATAAAATATTAGCAAGCAAAAGCTAGTAGTGGATAGACCATGATCAAGTCACATTTATCACAGAATGCAAGGATGATTTAATATTCTAAAAACTATAAAAGACACTCAATATATTAAATGATGAAAAGTGAACAATATATGATCATTTTAACATAGTCAGAAAAAGTATTTGATTAAAATTCCACTATAAAAATAAAATATGATAAAATTTTTGACAAACTGGAAATAAAAAGAATGTCCTTATCATTTTAAAGGACTTCTATAACAAACTTATGGGAAACATCATTCTTGATCATGAAAAATGGCAGATACTTTTAAGATGAGGAAAAAGTCAAACAGTCTTATCACTATTTTTATTAACATTGGAGTCAAGATCTCGGTGGGTGTCACAGGGTACAAAACCAAAGACATAAAAAAAAATAGAAAGGAAAGAAACAAAAAAGTAAGTTTAAGATCATATAATTGTCCACACAGAAAACGCAAAAGAATGCAAGACAAAATATTAGAAACAGAGACAAGAGAAGCAATTTATGATCTATACGTCAAAAACAATAATTAGAAAAGATAAGTTTAAATGGCTACAAATAATTGAAAAACTTCTGTTAAAAAGCAAGCAGCACAATCACAAGGTACCTAGGAATAAATCTAAAAGGACAGTCACAATCTTACAAAAAGAACTGTACAATTTTTCTATGAATATGTATAAATTATTATAAAAAGATATTAATGAAACCCTATTAATTGAGGAGGTATACCATGATCATTGATCAGAAAACTCAATGGTATCAACATGTGAATTCTCCCCAGTTCTTTAAAAAAGGCCTTCAAGTCAAAATCTGAACAAGGTTTTGGGCACTTGCCCTACCAGATATCAAGATCTTTATGAAGCAGAGTTAATTAAGACAGAATGTTAGTGACAAAATTAAAAGCCAGGAAACAGACACTCACATTAATGAAATTTTAATCTATGACGGAGGTAAGCCGGCAGATAACTGGGGAAAAGACTGAGTATTTATTAAATAATGCCAGAGACACTGGGTTATCCATATAGAGGAGAAGAGATGAAATTTGAGCCCTGTACACAGCAAACAAAAAGAAAGAATATTTCCAGGTGGACTGAAGACTTTAATGTGAAAAGCAAAAGTCTTAAATGCTTAAAAAATATAGAAAAGAATATCTTTAAAACATGGAGGTGGGTCAAGATTTCTGAAGCACGACACTAAAAGCAACAAACATGAAATAGTTTCAACATTCATTTTCTCTGCATCAAAATTAAAAACTTTTGCCCATCAAAATGCACCATAAAGGAAGTAAAAATCTAAGGCAAAAACAGAGATACTATTTTTAGAATGAACATTACAGATAAAATATTGGTATTCTGAGTACGTAATGAATGTGTAATACGTGAAAAACAATAGAAAGTGTGAGCAAAACAAAAAAAATAGACTTTTCACAGAAGATAAAAAAGAAAAGACAAATAAATGTATGAAAAGAAACTTAACCTCATTTATACTCAGGAAAATGTAACTAGAAAACAATGAGATACAATTTTACTCTCCTTAGATTGGAAAAAAAATTAATAAATTTGATTACACCAAGTATTGGAGAGCACATGGGTTGATGGACTCTTAAATATGCTTTGGAAGAATATAAATTGGTGTATCCATTTGAAAAACAAATTCGTGTTATCTTTTAAATTTAAACATTCTCATACCCCAAGTAGAAAGGAGTGTCAAAGAATAAAAACAAAACAAATCAATCCAACATGTACTAATAGATGGACAAATGAAAAAATAAGACACCTTCAGATCATTCCCGAGAACTGCACGAACTTTCTATGGACGGAGCTCAAGTTGCATGTTTATGCAGAAAAGAAGGAGAAGTGGTAAGCAGCACTGGCAAAAAGGCAACTCACGGTCTGCCATTTTTTCAGTGTTAAATGTTTGTGCTTTGTCCCACATATCAAAAATTTTCAAACATTTCAAACATAAAACCCCTTGAGATCAAACTTCGGAAATGTAAAAAAAAAAAAAAAATCACAATAGCAGAATGAATTTGGGAGGAATGAATTCTAAATGAATTTGGAGGACCTTGGTTTGGGTGGGCACAGTCCCCCCCTTTGCTCTCCTTGGAGGTCCCTGAGGACACAGCATTGTACTCCTCAGGCTTGGGTCCAGGTTGAAAACAGCTCTTGTGGGCAATGGGGTTTTGAACTCTGCAGGACCATGATCTTAATTTACATCACAGAGGCCTAGAACGTCAATGCGATTGGATGATGGCAGAAAGCCTAATGAGTGATTTGGAGAACACCTGCTCAGTGTGCGGTCATGGGTAGGATTTCTGGAAAGATATCCAGTTGTAGTATCAAAGGTACCCAATATTTTTGAAGGAAGTCTCAAAGGTCTCCGCATACAAATATATTTCCTATTACTCATTCAAATTGCTCAAAGCACTCTGGAAGTACACTACAAATTTCATAAGTAGTTTACTTACATTGTTTTCTGGGCTGTCAGGAAAAATTGCTTATGTCTTTTATTAATCCTAAGCAAAACCTACTCTATACTACTTTCAATCATCAGAAAGTTGGACAGTCAGATGGAAAACAAAAACAAAAATAGAGGAAAGAACAGTCAATTGCCTAAATTCATTCCCGGGTATCAGATGAGGCACTTGACCTCTGTTTCGTAGCTTGGCAATCTCTAAAGTGGAAATGAAAATATCTATCACCTTACTATCCTATGTTTCAACCTGAAGTGTTCTATCATCATAATGCAAACACAGCAGACCTTTGTTTTTTAGTATCACTATTATTGTAATATTAAAGTACAATTAGCAATCTAAACAAGAATTTAAATTTTATATGAAAATAAACACAAAGAACACGTTGAGTCTTATGGGAAACTATCACGCTGATCTAAACAGAAATCTTGGCTCTTTGACCTCTAGAGATTTTTCCTTTCTGGCTTCAGTTTCTCTATCTAGAAAGTGGGGCAAACACCTCCTTGTCAGACGTTAAGTTCATAGGACGGAGCCTGCATCATAGTAAGTGCTCAATAAATGGTAACTATGGTAAAGACTATGAGACCTTATAAATGAATAAATTCAATGGAAAAACCTTCCTAGTAAGAAACCTCCAGAAAGAAAAATGGAAAAGTCATTTGGACATTTGTGTGTCACTTTAAACCATATTTCTCAACTTTTTGACATTATTGACATCTGGAGCTGGATGATTCTAGGTTGTGAGAAAACTGTCCCGTCCACCGCGGGATGCTCAGCAGCATCCCTGGCCTCTACCCAGTAGCTGCTGGTAGCTGCCCACCTACCCAAGTTGTGACAAACAAATATGTCTCCAGACATTGCAGATATTGCCAGAGGCCCCTGGGGGACAAGACATCTTAGACGAGATACAAAAAGCACCAACTGCAAAAGGAAAACATGGCACTTTGGGCTTTATCGAAATCTAAAATTTCTATTCTGAAAAACTTTTGTTTGGAAATAAAAATGTGGGGCGCCTGGTGGCTCAGTCAGTTGAGCGTCTGCCTTTGGCTCAGGTCATGATCTCCAGGTCCTGGATTGAACCCCACGTCGGGCTTCCTGCTCAGCAGCGAGTCTGCTTCCCCCTCTCCCTCTGTATTCTCTCTCACTTTCACTCTCAAATAAATAAATAAAAATCTAAAAATAAAAAAAGAAATAACTCAAGCTAGAAATTGATTTAAAAAAATCCTATCTATCTATGTATATAAATGGCTTACATCTCTCTCTCTCTCTCCCTATATATATATACACACACATGCACACACACATACACACACAGAGAGAAGATGTGTCTATACCTTAAGGGCTAGCATACTAATATATTTTAAAACTCCAGCAATAATTATTTTTTAAAAAATGAATTTTGGGGCACCTGAGTGCTACAGTCAGTTAAGCATCCAACTCTTGGTTTTGGCTCAGGTTGTTATCTGAGGGCTGTGAGATGGAGCCCCATCTCACTGGGCTCTACACTCAGTTTGGAGTCTGCTTAAGTTTCTCTCTCCATCTCCCTTCCCTCCCTCTCTCTAAAATAAATAAATAAGTCTTAAAAATAAACAAGTAAATAAATAAAATGAAAAATGAATTTTACAAACTAGTAAAAGACTTGAACAAATACTTTAAAAAGGCAGATATACAAATGGCCAATAAGCATATGAAAAGATGACCAACATCATTATTCATTAGGGAAATACAACATAAAAGCACAATGAGGGGCGCCTGAGTGGCTCAGTGGGTGAAGCACCGGACTCTTTATTTCGGTTCAGGTCATAATCTCAGGGTTGTGGGATCAAGCCCTGTGGCTCAGCACTCAGCAGGGAGTTGGCTTGAGATTCTCTCCCTCTCCCTCTGCCCCTCCCCCTGCTCATCACACACACTCTCTCTCTCTCTGAAATCAACCAATCTTTTTGAAAAAACACACACCACCACGTACCTATTAGAATGGGTGAAGGTAGAACCAACCACACCAGGTGCTGGTGACGATATGGAGCAGCCAGACTCTCAGACACTACTGTTGGTTGTGTAAAATGGTTCAACCCTTTGGAAAGCTGGCAGTTTCCTACAGAGTTAGACATACACCTGCCCTGTGACTTAGCAATTCCTAGGTATTTACCCAAAAGAAATAAAAGCACGCATATGCCTCTACCAAGACTTGTACAAAAGTGTTCATTTCAGTTTATTCATAGAAGCTCAGAACTTCAAACTACCCAAATATTTAAGAGATGAATGGATGAACAAGGTTTATCTGCCAGTGGAATACTCTTCAAGGTTTATATCCCAATGGAATACTCCTCAATACTCCTCAAGGGAGAAAGGGTGGGAGAGAGAAAAGTAAAGAGAAGAAGGAAGGAAAGAAGAAAGAAAGAAAGAAAGAAAGAAAGAGAGAGAGAGAGAGAGAGAGAGAGAGAAAGAAAGAAAGAAAGAAAGAAAGAAAGAAAAAAGAAAGAAAGAAAGAAAGAAAGAAAGAAAGAAAGAAAGAAAGAAAGAAAGAAAGAAAGAAAGATTCATCTCATAGACATTATGCTGAGGGAAAGAAGCAAGTCATAAAAGGGAACACGTTGTATGATGCTATTTATATGAAGCCCTAGAACAAGAAAAACATAAGCTATAATGACAAAATCAAAAATAACAAATGCCTCTGAGGCACTAGGGAGCTTTCTGGTCCCTGAGAGTGTTCTGTATGTCTCGGTGGGGATAGTGGTAATACAGGCACACACATGTGTCAAAACTGATTGAAATGCACATCTGTGTGTTTTATTATAAAAATCGAGGGGTGAGAAGGTTATCAGACTAGGCAATCAGAATTAATAACACCTATAGAAAATATCAATGTAAGAAACTGGACAACATTAAGTAGACATATATATTCAAGCCATTTCAGTGGATTCTGACAAGACATTTTATCCAGAAAAAAGGGTGGGGGAGCCTCTAGGCATGAAAAACAAGCGATTGGCAAACGGGGGAAAAGACAAATTAATAAACTGGAAGGCCAGAGAAAAGAATGCAGAAAACAGCAAATACAAGATATCATAAAAGAAAAGAGAAGAAAACGGAGAAAATGAAAGAAAAGTATTACTCAGATATAATAAAGACATCTTTCCTGAGTTGAAGAAAGTCGCAAGTCTTTATATGCAAAGGTCTTCTGGGAGCAAGGCAGGATTATTTCTTAAGGGCTCGTCTCCTGACATATCCTGACAAATTTCTGAATTCCAAGGATAAAGATAAGATCATGAAAATGTATAGAAAAAATGCTTAGTGGGTTGCCAGAATTGGATTTTAGAAACCAATATAAAAAATCTTTAAATGGTTGCCAATTTTTTTTAAAGATTTTATTTATTTATTTGACAGAGAGAGAGACAGCCAGTGAGAGAGGGAACACAAGCAGGGGGAGTGGGAGAGGAAGAAGCAGGCTCCCAGCGGAGGAGCCCGATGTGGGGCTCGATCCCAGAACACTGGGATCACGCCCTGAGCGGAAGGCAGATGCTTAATGACTGAGCCACCCAGGTGCCCCTAAATGGTTGCCAAATTTTATTTGCACAAGTAAAGTACCTAAAATATCATCCTCTATTATCACCATCACCTAATATCATGAAAATAAAACAGGAAGAACATGCCAAAATTACAGGCAGGCCATTCCTCAAAAATGACAGTATATGCATATATTCACATTAATATACACATTGTCTTATCTCCTCAATTCTTTACAGGTAAGTCAAAATATTTTCTCACAAGGATCTTCAAACTAACACTAAGGAATGCAGTAAGATTTCTAGAAATATTTAGCAAAATGAACTACTTTCCTGGAATTCTATTCTTACATAAATCATCATTTTTCACCTTTTTTAATGCAAGGATTGAGACTTTTTTGTGCTTTCTATTAAAAAATCACTGAGGCAGATAGGAATCAACATAATTATAATAGAATGAAAGGAATTTGTACTATACAGGAAATATTTTGGGAATAAAACCAAGAAAACAAATATTAAGTATAAGAAATTACTAACAATATGTTTTTTAAGCTTGGATCAATTATGAAGAAAGGGTTTTTGAAAGGAAAAATAAACTTATTTTTAATAAATTCTGGAGGTTAAATTTCATATACTTTTTCTTTTTTTTTTTTTTAGAGAAGGAGAGAGAGAGAGAGCACGCGCAAAGGGATGCAGTTGAGGAGAGGGAGAGGGAGAGAAGGAGAGGGAGAGAGAGAATCCCAAGCAGGCTTCACGCTCAGTGTGGGGCCGGATGGAGTGCTCAAACTCATGACCCTGAGATCATGACTTTGCCGAAATCAAGAGGTGGTCGCTTAACCAACTGAGCCACCCAGGTGCCCCCAAATTTTATATACTTTTAATAAAAGATGGCATAACTGGGATGGAGCGAATTAATACTAAAATTCTTATCTTTATCGTTGGATTACGGAGAAAGGCTACAAATACAGTTTAGATTAAGTTGTTAAAAAAAAGTTGGTCAAGTACATTTCTTACAAAAATGAATATTCCTCACTAGTAGAAGATAAATGAGATGTAGAAATCAGTAAGAAAAAAAATTGATCACTCCAAGGAAAGAAAGAAAGAAAGAAAGGGAAAGAGAGAAAAAGAGCCACAAAACATAAGAAGGTATCAGGTAAGAATAAGACAAGGATCTCTTCCTCTCCCACTCCCCCTTCTTGTGTTCCCTCTCTAGCTGGCTGTCTCTATCTCTGTCAAATAAAAATAAATAAAATCTTTAAAAAAAAAAAGGGGGGGGCGCCTGGGTGGCACAGCGGTTAAGCGACTGCCTTCAGCTCAGGGTGTGATCCCGGCGATATGGGATCGAGCCCCACATCAGGCTCCTCCGCTAGGAGCCTGCTTCTTCCTCTCCCACTCCCCCTGCTTGTGTTCCCTCTCTCGCTGGCTGTCTCTATCTCTGTCAAATAAATAAATAAAATCTTTAAAAAAAAGGATAAGACAAGGATCAAACAAATCAATTAATATACCACAAGGAATAAGCTAAATTTCTATATAAAAGACAATGTCTAAAATTAGAGAAGAAAGGCAGCACCCAGTTCAGAGGCTGTTTAAGAGAGCATTTTAAGTAAAATGATAAAGAAAGGTGGAAAATAGCTGAAGATATGATAAGCAAATGGAAACAAAAAGAAAGCAGGCGGCAATATTACTATTAAAGTAAAGCTGAAGCAAAATGCACTAAGTGGGATATTTCATATTTATAAAAGGTACACTCTGCCAAACAGATATGTCAAGAAACTTTACACATTGGGGAAAAAAAAAAAACTAACCGCAAAATACATTAGATGAAGAACTTTTAGAAATACAATGAGAAATTGGCAGAAACTGCAGTCTTAAGGGAAATAACATGCCTCTTTCAAAATGTGACAGATCAAGTAGATAAAAAATAGAGAGTACTTGAATAACACAATTATGAGTTTGATTTATTGAGGAGAAAGGGTAAGAGAGAAACATTGTATCATACAGATGTAAAATACATATTCTTTTCAAATTTCCAGGGAACAATAATGAAAAGGAGTCACGGATAAGACTATAAAGACCATCTCAACAAATTCCTTAAGCAGATATACCAGTTAGCCCACACCGTCCTCACTGCTGTGATTGTGGAAATTAACACTTCTGCACAGACTTTGGAAATGAAAGAGATCACATCAGTAGTAGACTGAGAAAATAATATGGGTGATACCTAATTGTTACGTAATAATATCCTGATTAGATAGTGGACTATCTTGATTAAAACCGTTCTCCCCTTTCTCTTACCATTCTGAATAGTTCATCTGGCAGCCTGATAAAAAGACTCCATTATTTAAACAGGGCCCGAATGAGGCAGTCTCCTCTGATCCTTGTCAACATTTTTCAGAATGGAAACACTGGCTTCCAGAGTGAAGGATGGGACCTCAAAGTGGGGGCCAACTTTCTTTTGGGGTCTGAGAGGGCACACCCAACCTGCTCAACTACTCCTAGTTCCACACGATGTAGGGTGAGATCTGACATAGTTAAGCAGCAAAGGAAAGCCATAAAAGCAACATGTAATAATTATCCTACCCTTCATTCATAAATACAAATGGACAATCAACTATTGTCAGATCCTTCAGAAAAACCAAAGCAAAAAATAAACCAAAAGACTCCAAATGAACAGCAATATCCACCATTGCTGGAGGAAACAAATAATACAAAGAAGAGCAGGGAACCTTAAAATAATTGTAGTTGGTTTTATAAGGGAGATTCAACAAATTACTTCATTCATAAAACAAGAACAGGTTGCAATGATAAAAGGAACAGGGTCTATGAAAATTCATAATATAATTCTTGACATTTGAAAGCTTGATAGAATACTAAATGAAAAAGTCAAGAAACTTTCCAGAATCTAGAAAAAAATGACAAATAAGCAGAAAATGTGAAGGATTTCAGCACACTCTATCCAGGAGGACCCACATCTGCCTACTAGTAGTTCCAGAAAGAGGTAGTGAAGCAAAGGGATGTGAGCAATTTATCAAGGGAATAAGAGAATGAAATTATCCAAAGATTAAACAAACCAACAAAAAGAACGTGTCCTCATTTTGGAAGATTCTATCTAGTGCTGAGCAGAAAGGGGGAGGATCTGAATACATTATTATAAAATTTCAAGAACATCAGGATTCCAAAGAAGATCCTAGAAGCTCCCAAAATGATTACATTTACCTTCAAAGGAAGAAGGACCAAACTGGTTTTGGACATTTCTTAAGCAGTGCTGTATGCCCAAAACAGTGGAGCAATGCCTTCATAAGTTCTGAGTGAAAATGATTTTGAGTCTGAATTCTGGGTATCCATCAAGAGAAATGACTAAATAAAGTCATTTTCAGGCATGCAGGGAGTCCCAAATTTTACCACCTACAGATTTGTTCTTAAAGAATTACTTGAAAAGGGACGCCTGGGTGACTCAGTCAGTTAAGCATCTGCCTTCACTCAGGTCATGATCCCAGGATGCCAGGATCAGGTCCCACATTAAGCTCCTTGCTCTGCCTGCCACTCTCCCTGCTTGTGCTCTCTCTCTCTGACAAATAAATAAATAAAATCTTTTTTTTTTTAAAGAATTATTTGAAAATGTACTCCAAGAATAAAAACAACAAACAATGAAATTCAAGAGTGAGGAAAATATGAGACTTAAGAAACCCTGGACCAAATGGGGCAGCAGAATGAAAGGAAATTTCAGAAGCTAGCCATGCAGTGGATCTAGAAAGCCAGGCTGTAACAGAACTTGGAGCCACGGAACGCTGAAAGGGGTGTTTCCAAAGGCAAATGAATTCCAAGTAATGAATTTCTTGGCGGAGGAAGTGAATCTTCTTCATGAAAACACAAAACCGTGTTAAAATATTCAAGAGTAAAAATAGCCTGCTCCACTTCCCTCCCCACTTCCAACTTTCTATTTCTACTTTCAGTGACACTGCTTTGAAGACAGAAGAGAGTATGTCTTAACATACACTTTTTTGTTGTTTGATTTTTTAAAGATTTTATTTATTTATTAGAGAGAGTGTGCGTGCACAAGCGGGAGGAGCGGCAGACAGAGGGAGAGGAAGCAGCAGATTCCCCGCTGAGCAGGGACCGCCCCCCACCAATGTAGAATTCGATCCCAGGACCCTGGGATCATGACCTGAACTGAAGGCAGACACTTAAGTGACTGAGCCACCCAGGTGCCCCCTTTTTGTTCTTTTATAACAAAAAACTCTTAATTTTGTTTTATAGTGACTATTTCAAATACTAGAATTTTTCCCCCCATTTTTGGATTCAATTTATGGATAAATATTTAAAAATTTAATTATACGGGCTCACAATCCCCTCTATGATTCCACTGGAGCAAGATATGAATCAGAACTCAGAATCTGAGAGATTTTACAAGCATAATACAATGCTTGGAATATACATTAAGTCACAGGCGAGCACATTCTGGAATATCGCACTAGTTAATATTTCTACAGAAAAAAAAAACACGTGAATGATCTGAACATACCAGTTCAGGTGAGGTTTTGTGACCACATAAGTTCAGGTCATTGCCTCAAGCATGGTTACTCCTGCCAACTGAGACAGAAATTGAGCAATCAGAATCATTGCATATTTCCTACTGCAGGAGAAAGTAATGGGAGAAAGAAAGGAAAATACTGGTGAGCCATGGAGACAGAGACATAGCCTGATAGAATTATTTGAACCTCAGAGTCCACGTCTGTCTGAAGGCAATCCTCCCTGGGTTCATCAATGAGGTGAGACCAGGAATAACCCTCTCTTGTGTAACAGCTTGATTTGGGTTTCTGCCATTTGCAACTGAAAGAGGTCAGACCAATGCCCAATGTAGCCACACCAGAGTCAAGGGGGCATGTGGCAGATGAGGTCTCCTGGACTTTAAGAAGACAACGACCTTACTCCTCATACCCAGATTTCTAGAACTGTGCTCAGCTCACAGTAGGGACTCAATAAATATTTGTTTGTTGGCTGAATTAAGGCAAATATCATTACATTGTAATTATGTGTTGACTTTTTTTTTTTTTTTTTTACAATAAACCATAAGCTCCTTTGGGGCAAAAACCATGCGTTTTTACTTTTGTCTTCAGCATTCAACAAAATGCTTACCATGTGACAAAGCTGAACAAATAACTGATGATTAATTGGTGAGTGAATAAATGAATGAATGAAGCGAATGAATGAATGAACGAACAAATGAATAAGCAAATTAATCTGTTTCCTAAAACTAACTTCCACCTCTGAATTAAATCTCTTTCTACTCTATGTCATGAGAAAAGGGATACAGATATAATTAGAGCTACACGGATGATTAATAGTCTTCATGATATTTCTTTTAAACAGAAGGAGAAAATAGATTTGGAGAACAAGAAATTAGTAGGCATCCAAATATTTTTGAAATTCTGCTTGTCAACAAAATAGAACACCCTGACAATGTTACTAATATAATTGTTTAAATTCAGTGTTTTTCAAAAAATATCCATAAGTAAAAAAAGTTAAATATTCTCAGGGGTCACCTGAATGGGAACCACAAGGAGGAAGACAATAGTTTATCCCCATATGTCATACTTCTGCCAAAACGCTCTTGAACCCCACCAATGGAAAAAAAAGGGGGGGTCAACAGCACTAGAAAGAAGGAAGCAATACCTTTATGGAAATAATTCAGCTTCTGCCGAAAGGAAACTAAGAATGAGGGAGGACCCACCATTTATTAAACCAGGGATATATTTTTATTGCCTTCTGTGAAAAAGAGCTCTCCAACCTGTGTGAGATGGCATTCCACATGATTCCCAAAGTTCAGAGGAAGCCCAACAAACGAAACACAAAAACAAAAGCCCGCAGTCTCCCTTCTAGGACTGAACCATACTGACCATCAGAGGGTTGCAAAAGAATAAAAAATAAATTGACAAAGTATGACAAGTCTATAATTCAGCTTCCTCTGGAACCATGAGATTCCACACACAATATTGTAATGGGATTCATCAGATGGATTAAGACTTTCCCTACACAGGAGTGTCTCATGCAAGTACCCAATAATGTTGTCTTCATGTTACCCAAGGCACAGAAGGATTTGTTTAATATTAAAAGTTCTCGAGGGGCGCCTGGGTGGCACAGCGGTTAAGCGTCTGCCTTCGGCTCAGGGCGTGATCCCGGTGTTACCGGATCGAGTCTCACATCAGGCTCCTCCGCTATGAGCCTGCTTCTTCCTCTCCCACTCCCCCTGCTTGTGTTCCCTCTCTCGCTGGCTGTCTCTATCTCTGTCGAATAAATAAGTAAAATCTTAAAAAAAAAAAAGTTCTTGAATGAGACCTAAAATCTTGTTATTTCTGGAAAACTAATTTTATCCATTTATTTTTCAGTACATTCACCTTCATTTCTATACGCAAAGTGTCTACTGTCGTGAAAATGTGCTTTTCCAATGAGCTGAAAGAGAACGCCACGCCACCTGCCATTTCCACGGGCTCATCTGAAATAATCCCCTGTGGGAAATGTTCATTTAAAGCCGCTTTGCTGAACTGCCAGCGTCGGGTGAGGCCTCTCTGAAAGTTCTGCTGGTAAACACTGGCTTTTAAATAACCGCTTAAAGACACTCCCAAGAGATAGACAGTTAACGGTCCTATAATGAGTCGCTTCTTCTGGCAAGAAAAGATATTTCCGCAACATCCATATTTGATTTTCTGGAAAATCTATAGTAGCCTAAGCTTCACGCATGAGCCAGTATAAGCTTATTATAAGCCTATAGTTTTTCTCTTTGCAGCTCAGTGTGGACTCTCCCCGTGGCTCTGGGGGGAAAAATCCAGAAACAAAGTAACTTGACAAGCTGAGTACATAAATTAAGCGCAGAAATTCTCTTGATAGTACATTTAAAGTACAAATAGTAGTTCTGCAGCAAAGAGTTTGTTTTTTAAATGAATGAAACGGTGCTGGAGAGAGGACATTTCAGAATTATTGCCCCCCCTTGCTAACTTGCAGCAGCTCTATGTTCTTAATGTTTTTAGCCAAATGTTGTTATTGGAAAGAAAGGGACACAGTTTTACATAAATCCTGCCTTCTTCAAGCTAGGGACCACTGCGAAATAGCATTATCACGGCTAACTCTGTTGATTATATTATCTTCAGGATCTAAAACTCTATAGACCAAGACATTCTGAAGAGTTGTCCCATTTTAGAGATGTGAACATCTAATACAAAGAGAAGAAAACTAGAAAGCCACGGACAAGTCCTCTTCACAGACCCATGAGCACTGACCGAGGTCCCCCTTAAACACGAGTCTTTCATGCCTTCACAGGGTACATTCAGCTGAAATTTTTGTCCCACCTTCTTCGTAAGGAAGCTCTGAGTTTCACTGACCTAATGCCCTGCACGTAGTTTGGGCTTTCCAGATAGACAGACCTATCAAAATACAAGTGTAAAGTAATACACAAAGATCTAGAACATCTTTCCCCATGAAA
Source organism: Ursus maritimus (assembly GCF_017311325.1). Taxonomy (NCBI): domain Eukaryota; kingdom Metazoa; phylum Chordata; class Mammalia; order Carnivora; family Ursidae; genus Ursus; species Ursus maritimus. Next base: position 89,569,120 of record NW_024425563.1, on the reverse strand, counting down.
ACCACACCCCCTTTATCTTATTCTTCTAAATGAGATATGAAAATAGCAAATAAAAATTCCATGGGGGGCCATCTCTATGCAGTTTGTATTCAGAATATAAGTTTGAATAATTGAGTGAATAAGCAACGTGTACTTGATGTGGGTGTTCAGCAAAATAGCCCACAATTTCACTCACGGCTACAGAACTAACCAGAGGTGAGACCAGGCAATGAATTCAGGAAAAATTCTGCCTCCACCCCCCCCCCAAAAAAGAAAGAAAGAATTCTAACCTTTGAGAGAAACCACACATCAGAGCAGAAAAGGGATCGCCCTCATTTCACTAAAGGGAACATGATAATGTTTCTCCCAGATTTAGAAATGTTCCTATTGGTAGGCAGTCTGAAAGATCAACAAAATACCTGAAGAAGAGCATTCATTTGCCACTTTCTCTTGGATCATTATAAGAACATTCGCTCAGCGTCCTGACAGTAAACAGCAAACAGGGTGATACAACCCCAGAGTGTTCGTGCCTAGAAGAAAACCCCAACATTTGATTTAAATGATGGCGTTGCAAAGAAAACTCAGCTGAAGCGACACACACAGTTTTTATAGGACTTGGTAGACAGAACACAGACCCACTGAGCTCTAACTCCGACTGGGCCACAGATCTCCCAGGAAACTCTATGGGGGAAAAAAAAAAAACACAAACCCAACCCAAAAGCCCACAGGTGAGTCCTCCAACCTCATCTCAAAATGAAGGAAAAGTAATTTAGAAAGTATGGCTGGTAGATTCGTTTTGGGTTTGTTTTTAATGAATCTGGGCTCTGCTATTAATAACCAGAATGAGGAATTTGGAAATGTGACCAGGTTTAATCAGTTTATGAATGCCCCTGACCCCCCACTTTTAAGTGTACTTCTCACCCCTTATCATGTTCCCCAACACCACAGAAATGCTGGTACAGGGTTCGCATCCTTCGGGGATTATTCTTTAGGTGGAAAATTTGCTACTGTGTTTCTAGCATTAAATATTGTCCTGAGTCCCGCACCCCCACCCCCACCAGAGATTGAATAAATACTAATTTGGGTGAGGATCGCTCTTTCCGTAACCCTCGATGCCAAGATGTGATGAAGGGCCCCAATTATTTCTGAATATAAACGTAAACGTGCAGAGATCTGATGGACCGTTTAGAAGAGAAAGCCACTCCTACGTTCTTATAAATGACCGGCCTTCTCCAAGTCTGTGCCAAAACCGAGAAAATATCAAAACTCAAACCCAGACCAGAGAGTTGTCCGTTCGCTCCCATTTATACTCAGTCAACATTGGATCACATTCACTTCAGGGGCAAAACAAACAAAAACAAAAAGCCCTACCACCGCCGGTCAAGATCACACGCGGCTATCAACCACACCTGTGCACACGTTCCTCCCTTTGCCCAAAAAAGCATTCATAGGCAATCTCCACGCAGACAAAAGCCTCCGTTTGCCTACTGCTTTTGTGTGCTGTGGCAGGAAGCAGTTGTCGCCTGCGTTAGTGAAAAAAAAACAACCGCAGACACTCAGACACATGCCACAATGTTCCAGTGGAAATCAAACTCTGAGAAATTTTTTAAATGTTTTCAACACATCAGCATGAAGCATCGACCTAGTTGGAATCACTTAGATCTAAAGCAAATGCACTGATTGTTTTCACAGCAGGCTTTTCTTCTTGGAGCTGAAACAGGCACGGTGGCGCGGGGGGCGCGGAAAGGTTTTCAGCCCCCTGCCTTGGTCGGCTATAGCCTGGGACTCGATCAATACCAGGGTGAGCGGCAGAGGAAGCTCAGGGAAGATTATGAAGATGAGGTGAGTGACAGAATTACCTTACAGGATTTGTTCTTTCTCTCACCTTGAATCTCGTCTGCCTCGGACAGAGATGGAACACCATCAGAGTGCAGACCGAAAAGGAACGGTGGGCAGGGGGGTGAAGGGCGGTAGACATCACATCATGGATGCTGAGAGCCTGGCCATTGTGTTTCTTTACATGTTACAACCATCAGGAAAAGGCACGTCCTAGAGCAGCTCCGGGCTGGGTGTCACTGGTAAACGGGAAGATACAATGCCAGCCTCTCTCGCAGGGCCTGGCATGCTGCAGGTGCACGGTAATTGGCAGCCGGGATTGTCAGTATCTTTTTATTACCGTTAATACAATTACTCCTCCTGTTTTTACTTTTTTACCCCAGACAGGGACCATTGATGTAAATAGCATACAGAAAGTGCCTACTTTCCAGCCAAAAACCGTGGGATGGGAGATAGTCAGGATCAAATGTGCTGTAGGTGCCCCTGACCAGTCGCCTATTTTTTGAGGACCTCCACTATATGGGGCACTGCTAGTCCACATCTTCGTCCACGAAGCCAGAAGTCGAAAGACGCCTAAGTGATTGGTCAGTTCATACAATGGATTTGTCCTGTAGCTTAACAGGGGCACTAAGGTTAATATAGCAGATTCTTATTCCATAAGTCCTATATGCAGGACAGCCTTTAGGAAACTCTCCTGGGGCTTCTTGATGGGCTTGAACTCTCCTGATCAAATGCACAGAGTTGGTAACGGGTCTAATAATATTAACAACAATATGTCCAAGCTGTAACCAGTTAGACAATCCAATAGTCCAACACTGAAGCTTGGGATTTCTTTGCATTTCTCTAGAGTCTCGACAGTGTCTGAGAAATTCAAGGCTATTATCTGCTATTGTTTACTTGAGCCACTGGATGAATGCAGAGAAAAGTAAGATGTTCCAGGGTTAATTATTTTCACCAAAACATCTGAATGATTCCTGTCTGGGTCATCTTGTTCTGACTCTTTAAAAAAAAAAAAAAAAAAAAAAAATATATATAT